>NC_050446.1:86396453-86758366 GCF_903995425.1 Onychomys torridus | reverse complement strand
AAAGCTTGGCTGCACCAGTGCATCCAAGTCTTGATGGAAACCGTGTGAAGCGACTACTGTAAACTGAGTCATCTGAAAGTTGATCTCGTACAACTGTTGTCTATGTTGATTTCTTAACACATGTTTTGTACTTGGTACACAAGAAAACCCAGCTCTCATCCTTTGTGTGTATGAGGTCAATGTTAATGTCACTGAATTAATTACAGTGTCCTATAGAAAATGACATTAATAAATTATATGAAGTAAAGCAACCACTAGAATTCCTAAGAGATTTCAGCTATGCTAATCCCCAAGCACTCTGCTCTTTATTTGGGGGTGGTTTTTGCCTTCTTGAGTGTTCAAATCTCATTTACTTCAAATAGTTAAGCTAATCTCTTTCACTCAAATAGACTGTCGTCATTTCTCTTAGTATTTTTTAATGCCTGTTGCCCAGTAGGACTCCAGGGTTAACTCTCAAAAGCTATCTCTAAAGTCCTCCCCAGTGAAACCAGTCATCTGTCTTTCACACAGGGAAGTCAGCACAACTCCATGTCGTGCAGAAATAAATTGGAAAGAAAATGTTTCACTTTATTCATTTGACTTGGAGTTCTTATCTGTTCCATCAAATTCTGTGAAAAATAGAAGCAAAACAAATTGAAGAAGTATGAAGTACAGTAAATCATGTACAAACAAGATGAGGAACCCATCATGTTGGGGAATTATACTATATTCTAAGTCTCCTGGCATGTTCTAGACCAAGTGCTTTAGAATGTAAATACAGGTACTGTGAGTAAGAGTGGCTGAGAGGCCAAGTCTTAGGTGGAGGGGGTTATGGCACACTATCTTGTGCTTTAAGCCCTTACTGTTTTGGTGGGCACAGCTTTTCATTGGCTTGGGCTGCAGTGTAGGAATGTTCATGACACCATAGGATTAGCTCAGAAGAGCAACCACAGAAGGTGCCAAGGACAGCACAGTAGTGGAACTTGAGCTTCACACAGGAAGCTCGAGCCGCTGTTCAGTGCCTGGGTTCTGTCTTTCACATGCAGGCCTTATAAAGCACTGGGCCTCTGTTTATATCTGCATAAGTGTAATTGTTGCATTCCATCATCCTTTTTTTTTAACATTCAAGATATTAATTACACTCATGATATTAATTACATTTGTGGTATTCATTGATTACATTTGCAGTATTTATTCAATAAGTATATGATAGTCATTAATAACATTAATTGTATTGATTTATTACATTCATGATATTATGTCCTGATACTACTGTCCATTTGTGGGCCTTTTCTATCACACAAAACAGAAATTTTGTACTTAGGAAATTGTTGCTCTATTTTCCTTTCTTCTCCATCTTGAGATAACATCTAATCTTTCTGTCTCTATGAATTTGTATATTCTATATATTTCATGTGATACAATTCTATAGTAGTTGTCCTTTTTCCATCATGTCTTAATTTGAGTCTAACCTTCATAAAAAGTGTTGTGAAATACACATCCAATTTACTGTCACAACCATTTGAAGTTCACATTTAGTAGTCTTAAGTGTGTACACTTAAGACTCCATCCAGACCCTTTTATTTTAGAAAACTGTAAGTACATCCATTAAAAAAAACAAAAACAAAACCCACAAAATCTTCATCTTCCTGTCTTGCCTACCCATTGACAGCCACTACCATTCTGTTCCTGTGAATTAGATGGTTCATGAAAGTGGACTCAACAGCAGGTGACTTTTCATGAGTAGCTCATGTCACTTAGCACAACATCCTCAAGTTTCATTCATGTTGGAGGACATGTCAGTTTTCTTTCTTTTAACACTGGGTAATGCTCCATTGAATGTGTATGACACGTTTTATCCATCCCTTCCACTGCCATTAGACATTTTGGTTGCTTCCACTTTTGCCACTGTGGGTAATACTGTTATGAAGAAGGGCATACACACATCTGTGAGTTCTTGTCTCCACTTCCTTTGGGTGGAGGTATTGTGATGTTTTCTGGGAGAACAGCACCATTTAACTTTCTCACCAACAGTGTAGTGTTCCAAGTGTTATGTTAGGCATTGTTATTTTATGTTTTCCTCTTATTTCTTTGGGTTGCTGTGTGTGTGTGTGTGTGTGTGTGTGTGTGTGTGTGTGTGTGTGTGTGTTGATTTGAATAGCAGCCATAGAAGTGGGTGTGAGGAGCTAGCTCCCTGTGGCCTTGATCTGTATTTTCTCTATGCCCATTCATAGATTTTTTTCAGGCTATTTGCTTGTTGTATCTCTTTCGAACTTGTTGGCTATTTTGTGTAGCTTCTTTGAAGAAATGTCTCTTCAACCCCTTTTCTTGCCTTTTTTACCTGCATCTTTCTCTTTTAAAATCTTAACTGAGAAAGATATAAAATTTGTACATATCAATAAGTTACCATGAAATGTTTATATATGTATATATTACATGGTTAAATAAATTTAACCATATTTATCTCCTCAAACATTTGTGATTTCTTTGTAGTGAAGAATTTCCAAAGGCTTTTTCTAGGTGTCCCTGAGCCCCTTGTTCCTGTCTAGGCATAAATTAGTGCCCATTCATAAACTTTCCCCTTCCCTCCTTCTCTTCCACTTCCTTTTTCTTTGTATGTGTGTGACAGAGAGAGAGGCAGGGACAAGAGTCTTGCATTGTAGTGTAGCCCAGGCTAGCCTAATTCTCATTATGTAGCTCAGGCTGACACTGAGCTTCAAGCAATCCTGTTTCAGCCTCTTGAGTATCAGGATAATAAATGTGAGCCACCATAGCTGGTTCTCCTCTCTGCTCTTACCAGCCTTCTCTCGTCACCATCTTTCTACTTTCAACTTCTGTGAGCTCAGCTGTTTCAGATTTCACATGAGTAAGATCCTGTGATTCTCATCTGACTTGTTTCACTTAACATAATGATTTCCAGTTCTGTTCATGGAATTGCAAATGGCATCGTGTCATTCTCTTTATAGCTATACAGTATCACATTGTGTGTGTATACCACACGTTATCCATTCATCAGTTGATGAATACTTCAGTGTTTCTAGTTCTTCGTGTCTTTAAGATACTGATTTAATTTCCTTTGGGCAAATACCCAGTAGTGGTATTTCTATATCATATCATAGTTTTATTTTTAATTTTTTTAAGAACCCCATACTGTTTTCCATACTGGCTTTACTATTTTTCACCATCAGTGGATAGTGGTTCCCTTTTTGCTATATTCTTGATTGACAACACTGTAAGTCTGCCTCAGCCTCCTGAGAGGGAACATGGGCATCCATCATCACTCTGAGGCTGTCTTTGATCTTTTTGGAAAAAATTGCACTTATTTATTTGTGTGTGTGTGTGCACACACATCACACCCACAGTATAAGTATGAAGGTCAGAGTACAACTTGCAGGAGTTGGTTCTCTCCTAACATCTGGGGTCCAGCGATTGAACTCAAGTCATCAAGCTTAGCAGCAAGCTTCTTTACCCACTAAGACATTTTGTCAGGCCCTCTCTGGTCTTCTTGATAATACTGACTAGGATGAGGTGATACTTCATAGGTTTTAATTTGCATTTTCCTAATAACTAGTGATGTTCCATATTTTTCATACATATGTTGGCTATTTGTATGTCTTTTGAAAAATGCCCATGTAGAGCTACTGCCCATTTTTTAAAATGCTAGTATTTTATTTTTAAAATATATTTTAAATTTAAATACAATTACATCACTTCCTTTTCTTTCTTGCAGCCTCTCCTATGTTCCCTTCCTTCAACTATTACCTTGTCTCTCTCCTCATTCTCAAATGTAGCTTCAATTATTATTGTTACATGTGTGCCCACATGCATGTGTGTGCCTGAATACATACACAAATATATGAATACAACTTGCTGAGCCTGTGTTTGTTGTTTGTGTATATATGATTTCAAGGCTATTATGGCAGGAAGCATAGAAGTAGTTAGGCAGGTAAACACTTCTTCCAACAAGGCCACACCTCCTAAACCTTCCCAAAGCAGAACCACCAACTAGGGAATAAGCGTTCAAGTATGTGAGCCTTTGGGAACCATTCCTAGTGAAACCACTACAAAGGCCATTAAAATTTTCTCTCCATGACTTCTACTACCCTAAGATTTAGAGGCTCCTTTTCCTTAACCAAAAAACCCCAAACATTGTAGTTCATGACTGTGTTAGTATAAAGACACACAATACAGGCAGACTCATTATTTTATATTTATTCATTTTATTTACTTACTTGATAAGAAGAATGACATTCTGTGGCCTTTTAAATGTGTCATAAGCCTAGGCATGTACTTATTATGCTTAACAATAAGTTGGCTGTGGTTTATTGAGGTCTAATTCAGAATTCCACAAGTAGACTGGCAGTCATACAATGCCTGGCAGGTTGTTAAGCTCCCACAATTAATGAGCAGAAGCAGATAGTTAGAATTCCTCCAGTGCTCAGACAGGGTGCTGTCTAAACACAGCACCAGCAGTGTTAAGTGAATTGCTCATCATTTTTAATAATTGTTTTCCTGCTTTCAAATTATAAAATACTGTTGGTATATTTAACTGCAGTTACCATGAGATTAAACATAGAAAGCTTAATGATATGATTAGATATATTTCTCCATATTACAATTATCATATTTAAAGACAGATACTACTGAAGTTCAAATGTCAACAATTCAGCCCCTTATTAATAAAGCATATACATTTAAAGCATATATATATACACACACATATATATATATATATGTGTGTGTATATATATATTCCTCCATAGGCTTAAATTTTGGTTGTCAGAGAATGAATATCATAGTTCATTCTTTTATAAAGTAAACACAAATGACTCATATATTTCTTTGCTGCACTTTTTTGAAATCTGAAGAGTTAATTTGAATGTTGAAGATGTCATTACTGCTGGTAGGAGACTAATTAGAACCAGGGGTGAAGGAGGTATGGCAAAATACCTTGATAGACTGTTTATGGGGGGGCGGGGAGATTATGTTGTGCCATTGGAAAAGAATATCCATGGCTAAGAAAAAATTTGGAAGCCTCAGAAGAAATAGAATTGAATGTTCAGCCCTAGGAAAAAGTACGTATCAGAAGGGACTGTTTCCTACATTACATTCAAACTTGACCATAACTTACAATGGATGCCAGTTACCTTTTATGCCAGGATATAGTACTGTTTTTTTTTCCTGTGATTAGTATATTATATATTGCCCTGACTGGTCTACCTGAATGATCACACTAATAACAAATGTTGAAATGTGACGTTTAGGGTTGGGGATTTAGCTCAGTGGTAGAGCGCTTGCCTAGCAAGCTCAAGGCCCTGGGTTCGATCTTCAGCTCCATATACAAAAAAAAAAAAAGAGTGACGTTTAGATAATAAATGCAAATGTATCTATGTCAAGAAAGACTTACCAAGAAAATGTCTCTATCTGATATTAACCCAATCTGTTTGGGTAGTTGTTGCCTTCATGTTAATCTAATTGGATCCAGATCTTTGAAAGTTCACATTGGTAGAAGTTGGTTCAACACTAGCTCCTGATGACTTAGCCATCATCCTGGGCCACCGGTCAAGTTCTAGTCTATGAGACAGATGTTTACAGGGAAGTTCTTAGGTAGCAGGGACACACATATTTAAGTGGAACCTGTCATATGGCATATTTTTCATTTAGAAGAGAACTATTTATTCACCATGCCAGAGGGCTGAGGTTCTGAATAACTCACAGAGAAAGCAAAACAGCTTCTTTAATTTAAATATGGTTACTAAACTCAACATATCAAGATAATGATGTTAATGCCGTTAAGCATTTAACAAAATTAGAGTTCAATAAAATTATGATCACATTCCTTTTTCTGCCATTCTGCCCTACCATATTTAAATGCTCCACAATAAATCTTTGTATAGGATTGCAAAAGCTTATAAATAAAATATAAGAATCCTTAATTTAATGGTACAGAAACTTTATTTCATCTGCCATGGAATAAGCACAAATTGCATCAGATAGTGAGGCATCCTGTCAGCTTGCAGAAACAGCAAAGTGACTGAAGAGTCACTCAAAGGTTGTGGTTGATTTGAGTGAGACGTTTGGATGAGGTTGGGAAAAGGACTAGTACATGGAAGCACCAGAGATTCATTTCACCTTTCTACAAGGATGAACTTTCTTTTTTAAAATTACATGTATTTATTGTGCATGAGTGTGTGTGTGTGTGTGTGCGCGTGCGTGCATACTTGCACCACACTTTATATGGTGCAACTTGCAGGAGCTGCTTCTTTATTTCTGTCATGGTTCTGGGATCCAGAGGGGTTTTCAGGTTTGATGACAAGGGCTATTATTCCGTTAAGCTGTCTCATTGGCCCAAAGAGGAATTTTGTAAGTTAAATAGAAGAAATTGTACCCAAAGAATGAATGGCTATCTAACCGGAAGAGAATATTTAGCCACTTGGTAAAGAGGCTATAAAAAATTCAAGTAGCATGCAGCTGGACATTCTGACTTTAATCTTGGGATTTTGAGATTCTTTATTTGGAATATTAACAGCTGTTGTTTCACCTGCTCCAGATTTATTAATAGTGGTTACTGGAAAAGCAACCATCATTTTTTCACATGCCAAGTGAAAAGGATGAAAAGCAAATGTGAGCTATTGTTAATACACAATATTCCAACAGAAAAATGAAAATAGAATGACAATACATTCCATTACAGTAGTCATGCCACAGATTTGCCAACAGACAGTTGTAGTGCAGGCAGTACGATGATTCAGAATTACGAGTTATAATGAAGTCATTCTCAAGCTTCCTGTGAAGCTCCAAGTAAATAGGCATCCCTGAGAATTATCTTTCCTAAAAGGAAGCCTTCCCATGCAGAGAGAGATGGTAGTGGTTTTCAGACTTGTGTGAGCATCATAGCCACCCTGGGAGGTCATTCAGCATCAGCTGCCTCCTCCACACCCACAGGAGACTCAGTCTGGCTGGACCTGTTGCATTCACTTCCCTATTTATAAGATCCTCCCACCAGTGATTCTGATGGGCTTCAAGTTTGAGAGCTGGTGATCTCTCTCGGAAGAATAGTATTTGCATAAGTAATACATAAGTAATCTAGTAAAAATATTCATAGAAAACTACATATACATGTTGAACTTTAGTTTTATTTTTGGACATTTGTTTTCTGTATGTAGGCGTTTTGCCTGCATCACCTTTGTGTTGAGTACCCACAGAGAACAGAAAAGGGTGTTGTATTCCCTGAAAATATAGTTACAGATGGTTGTGAGCCTCCACGTGAGTGCTGGGAATTGAATGTGGATCCTTGGGAAGAGCAGCCATGGCTCTTAACCACTGAGACAGCTCTCCCAACCCCAAGCTTTATTTTTAGACACAAGTTTCCTTTGTGTTATTGGTCAGTAGCAAAGTTTCAATGGCAGAACTGTAGAAGTAAAAATGGTGTTCATTATGAAGGTAATAACAAATTTCTGTCCAGCTGTGACTCAATTTAAAACAATGTACTGGTTTAGAGCACACATGGGCTTTGGGGTCAAATGGGTGTGATATGAAGTTGCAGCTGGGTTGATTACTAACAATGGAATCTTGGCTAAGGGGCTTCACTTTGCTAACTCCCAGTTTCTTCATTTGGAAAGGGAATTAGATTGCTTACTTATGCCACAGGGGTCACTGTGAGCATTAAATGAGATGATGTAAAGGAGGCAGCAGGCAGAAAATAATGGAAGTACTGTTACCATTGTGGTGACTAGTCATGAGGAATGGTTTCAGTGTGACACAAGATTACAAATAGGATTGATTTAATGAGCTTTAATGTGACCATATATTTACCCCAGGGATAGGTGGAACATCCAAGTTCTCCATTATGCACACTACTGTCAAATTTCTCATCTATTGCATCTAGGAAATAATCTGTTCATTTGTTTATGCCATTCAGAAATGAACTCTCTTCTAATCACAGAGTTCATTTTGCGGAAAAAAATAATTGCAAGGTCATCCTCCTCTATTATACAGTGAGGTCAAGCATCGCTGGGCTACATGAGTTCCTGTCTCAATTTTTTAAAAATTCCTTCAGTGGTTAGACATCTGTTTCATAATTGAGAAGACATAGTAGTCATAAGAGAGCCTAAAGTTTTGTAGACCAACTTTTATACACTAGACCAAATTTCACCCTCAAGACCAGATTGCTAGGGATGGAGAGATTGCCCAGTGGTTAAAAGCATATGCCACACCACCATGAGAACCTAAGCTTGGGTCCCAGGATTCATGTAATAAGCTGGGCGTGGTCTTATGAGGGTCTGTCACCCCAGCACTATTGGGATCAGACAAGAGGATGCCTAGCTCCCCTCCACCCAAAAAGCTGTAGAAATAGGCAAAGAATGAGAGATATAACCCACTTTTGGTCTGTGTGTGTGTACACAGGAGACCCCTCCTCCATACACACATATGTGCACACACACATACACAGGCAGAGAGACAGAGACAGAGATTTTCTAAAATACTGAGGAGCTCCAGAGATGGCTCAACAATAAAAACTGCACAGGCCTGACAACCTGAGTCCAACTGTTGGAATCTACTTAAAAACTGGATGTGGTGGCACCCAGCTGTAATCCCCACACGCCTACTGAGAAATGGGAGGTAGAGACAGGAGGACCAGGCAGAAGCTTACAGCTCAGCTAGCACAGCAACAGAACAAGAGAGATCCTGCCTCAAAACAAAACAGAAGGAGAGAGCCAACTCTCCAAAAGCTGTCCTCTGACCTCCATCCATCCACTGTGATGCACCAAGGTGCGCACACACATACTCTAAATATGCAATTTCATGGTGGTGAAGAGCATGTCTTAATATCAGACAGCAAAAGCAACCGCAGTCATCAGTAACCAGCCTCAGTCAGTTCTTTATAGCTAGAACCCGACACTTTAAGTACAAAGATTTTTTCCTAGGAAATCTTTAGAAATGATTTCCAATAGAGAAATTTAATGTTTCTATCCCAGATTTACTCAACTGTCTCAAAGGTCTCAAAGAACAACTTTTTCTTTCACATTTCATGATTTCTAGTAGATAAGTAAGAGTGGGGTGAGCTAAGGTCAGAAAAGTTCTGAAGAGTATAAAGTCTCTGAAAGAGGTGAACAGTGCAGAGGTTAGAGTTATCCAGATCCCTACTCCTGTCCCTCTGGACTCTGGTCACTCAATTGGTGGGGATCCTGATGAGCTACTGCAGGTTCCCTGGATGCTACTGTAATTATCAACACACATGTATCAAATGATGGACTATAAAAGGTATGCTGTGTACCAATAGTAACCAATTATCTAACATTGATTCTGTAATAAAATATGAAGTTTTATAATTAATGACCTGTGTATAATTAGTGAATCCAAGAAAGAGTAAAGGACTTGCAGATTCCTCATCAATGGTGTGCACAGCCTTGTTAAAGGAGCTCTTCTCTTGGTAGAAAAATGGGTGCTAGTTGGTAGCAGCAGCTAAGAAGTATGTATGGCTGATAAGAACAGGCACCTGGTTCTTTTTTTTTTTTTTAAAGATTTATTTTATTTATTATGTATACAGCATGTATGACCAGAAGAGGGCACCAGACCTTATTAAAGATGGTTGTGAGCCACCATGTGGTTGCTGGGAATTGACCTCAGGACCTCTGAAAGAGCAGTCAGTGCTTTTAACCTCTGAGCCATCTATCTCTGCAGTCCCAAGACACCTGGTTCTTATGTAAACATTTTTAGCAAAAACACCCAGTAGCTCTTTGTCCTGCAGTCCAATTATTCAACAACTTTGTATTAATTTTTTTTTTTTTTTTTTTTTTTGGTTTTTTGAGACAGTGTTTCTCTGTGTAGCTTTGTGCCTTTCCTGGGACTCACTTGGTAGCCCAGGCTGGCCTTGAACTCACAGAGATCCACCTGCTTCTGCTTCCCAAGTGCTGGTATTACAGGCGTGCGCCACCACCGCCAGGCCTTAATTTTTAAAGAGTTATGAGGATACTAGTTAAGTGTTCCACCTCTACATTACACCCTAACTCCTTTTTATTTGTCTTATTTCTATTTCAAGATAGGGTTTCACTGTGTAGTTCAGGTTGTCCTTTAACTTGTAATCAAATTGCCTTAGCCTTGTAAGAAGCTGGGATCACAAGTGTGTGCTACCACATCCAGCTTGAGTATTTCTTCAGTTTGCACAGGCCTAAGAGCTGGAGATAATTAAGTGGCTACTTGTCTTAGTTATTTTCTATTACTGTGAAGACACCATAAGCAGGGCAACTTTAGAGAAGTTTATTTAGGGCTTACAGTTTTAGGTGATGAGTCTATGACCATCACGGTGGGGAGCATGGCAGCTATAAGCAGGAGGCAAAGAAAGCTAACTGGGAAAAGCCCACCCCTACTGACATATCCTGATCCTTTCCAAACAGTTCCAACTGGGGTCCAAGTATTCAAATATATGAGCCTATGGAGCTATTCCTATTCAAAACATGACACTACTCACAATTCAAATCTAGCTGCTTATACTGTACCATGGTCAAGGGAGTACACAGAAGTGTTCTACACAAAAATTGTGAAAGAAAAATGAAGATCTGAAGCTCAAAGAGAGAGTATTTGGGGAGGAGGGAGGGTGAAAGATAAATTGAGGAGGGAACAATGTTCTCAACACAGTGAGTTTGAAAGCTAGGAATGAAGTTGCATGTTGGGTCTTGCGGATTGCCTGAAGCATGCTCTGGCACCTGTGGGGATGGGGGTGGGGAGGTGGTGCACATGTGTGTGCAATGTTGAGGAGTCTGGAGAGAAAACACAAACCATGACAGTAAGGGTAAGTACTTTAAACTTCATCCTGAAGCCTGGGATGATACGAGCGTCACCCACATTGGAAGTATCCTTTCAGCTGGTCACAAAGGATGAGTGAGAAGACAGTAATTCTTTCAAATTCTTGCTCAAAGACAGCTTGTGAAATGGGATCATAAGATTTCATCATCACAATAGTTATTTTCTCAACTTACTAAAGCCTTATTAAAGCACCAAGAAACTCCAGTTATGTCACCAGCACCAGTAAGCAGAGGTCATCAACTCCAAACAGATCCAGGGCCGAATGAAGTGAGTCCAACTCTGGCTTCTACCATAGGGAATGGTGTGGTCATTCCTTTCTCTCTATAGGGTCTAACTACAAATTATGAGGCACACAGTGGTTTTGTTAACATCAATAATATAACAATTCCAATGAGACCACAGGGATGAAGGAATTGGGAAGCTTATAGTTACTTGTCTGGATGAATTTTATATTTAATATGTTAATTGATAGTGCCATGCAGAAACCATGTTTTCACCAATCCTTCAGAATGAAGCAATCAACCGTAGCCTGTTGTACCTACCCAAAAGAAACCTCAGAAACCACAGATACACGGCCACATCTTCCATTCACTTGCTTTTAAGGCATTGAAATAGTAATAAATTCTAATCAAATAAATAGGAAGGATTTGTTAAGTTGGTGTCATTGCAGGGTTGCAAAGTTGGTTCAACATACACAAATCAGAAAGTGTAACTGGGCACAGAAAGACTTAAAGACTGAAGCCACACTATCATCTAAATGTATGTAGAAGTAGTTAAATGTCACCACATAATAAAGCCCTGAGTGGGGGAACTAGGGCTAGAAAGAACACACCTCACGTAATAAAGGCTTTAGACCACAAACCTACAGCAAACATAGTTCTAAATAGGGAAGAAATGAGAGCATTCCCCTAAAATATGGAATGAGTCAAGAGTGCCCACTTTTTTTCATATTCAATTTTGTGCCCAAAGTGTTAGAACAATAAGACAAGCTAAAAGGATATAAACAGGAAAGGAAATCAATTTGTCTCTACTTTCAGAGGACATAATCTTGTACTTAAGAGGCTCCAAAGATTCTACTAGAAAACCTAAAACTAAGAAACACTTTCAGTAAAGTAAGAAGGATACAAAATCAACACAAAATCAGCAATTTTGTGGTACTCCGATAACAATTTTCTGAGGGAGAAAATCCCATTCATGACTGCTCCAAAAAATGTAAATGCTGGCCTGGGGACATGGCTCCGTCAGTAAGGCACTTGATGCAGAGCATGATGGACTGAGTTTAGATGCCACAGATCCACGTTAAAGCTGTACATGTGCCACATGCCTATAATACCAGTGCTGAAGGTAGAGCTAGGTGGATAGCCGAGCTCAGTCAGCAAACTCCATGTTTGGTAGGAGAATGTGTCCCAAAAATTAAGGTGAGGAGCAGTAGAGGAAGACATCCAACATACATCTCTATACACTAAACATGACCATAAGAAATGAATGGCAGCAATGTTTAGTGACAAAATGTTTGACAATGCCATGAGGAAACCTATTATTTTAATATTAAAGAGAATGAAAAGACAAGTCCTGAAATATGCAGAGATATCAAGAGGCTTGAATGGACTTACTTTCACAGACTGGGCTTTTTCTTCTGGACTATGCCACAATCAAAGGAAGCAGCCTCCTATGACTCGAGAAACATGTGCCCAACAAAGACTTCCTAGGAAAATTAGTTTTATGCTCTTTTAAAGATATTATTGAGAAGGGGGTTTGTAGGCCTTCAAATTTAAATAATTATAGTTAGGAAGAAAGCCAGGGTTATCTCTTAACTTTACACTCAAATTAAGAGTCTCATTTTCAATGTGTGATTCTTACTATGAAATGCCATATTTACAAATAAAGGAAGGGGTTTCTGTATTACTTTTCTTACAAACTTCTTGCTTGCTTGAGCTGGGTAGCAGTGGTTTGTGCCTTTAATCCCAGCACTTGGGAGGCAGAGGCAGGAGACCTCTGAGTTCGAGGATAGTTTGATTTACAGAGCAAGTTCTAAGACAGCCAGAGCTACACAGAGAAACCCTGTTTTGAAAACAAAACAATAATAACAACAACAAAAAAGAACCAAACAAGTAAAAAACCCTAATTTTTCTGCTTTTTAAATTGAGTAAGTACCTTCTACATTATCACAGAATTTATAAAATTATGTAGTATGTAATGCTTAACTGAAACTTTAAAATTAATATATTAAATATAGGATTTATACCATGTGATATATTATGTAACACACACACACACACACACACACACACACACACACACACCCCTGCCTAATACTTAAATCCTCTGGAAGAGCAGAAAGTTAACATCTGATCTCTCTCTAGCCCGTGGGTGTTTTCTGAGACAATGTCTTGCTATACGGCCCAGTTTGCCTTGAACTTACTATGCAGACAACACTGGCCTTGAATGCACAGCTTTCTTCCTGCCCCAATCCTCAAGTGCTGGGATTACAAACGTGTGCCACAATGCCTGCTAAACCTTTAGATGAAATAGAAAATCTCTTCTATTAAGGAGAAATCGGAGAGAAAACCCCCAATGCCTTATAAAATTTGTCAAAATAAAATTTAAATAGTACTTCTCTAATTTTCCTACTTTGCCTATAGTTGTAAAGGACAGTACTATGGACATAAATCTATTTGGAGCTGTTGTAGCAAAGATAAATGGCTGAAAGCATGAACACAATAGGTACAGATGTTGAAGATATATTTAGACTGCTATCAGAACACTGGGAATGTCACAAAAGCTGATCAAAATTTTCATGTAACATTTTTTTCAAGACAGGGTCTGTGTAGCTTTGGAGCCTGTCCTGGAACTCGATCTGCAGACCAGGCTGGCCTTGAACTCAAGAGATCCTCCTGCCTCTGCCTCCCGGGTGCTGGAATTGAAGGCCAGGGCCACCACCACCTATTCATGTAAGATTTAATGTTTGTGCAAAAACACACATTAGACATATATCCTGAACAGCAAATTCTTTGAAAAAAAATCACAAAATTTACATACTTAAGGGGAATAGAAATGCCTGTTAAATATGTATCCAAAGGCTATCTTCTTTACTCAGCTGTTGTCACTATTTTGAATAAGCACTGCCATGAAACAGTGACGATCACACTGTGACGTCAGACTGGCTGCCTGTTTCCTACTTCCTAACTATGGAGTGGCAGGGAAATGAGTTCCCTCCCTGTGCCTGCATTTCACAAACAGCCACAGTGCCAACAGCATTGGTGCCAAGAGGAGGAAGAGCTGACACTGAATGGTGAGCTTCTGCAGTCTCCAAGAACCTCTTTTTTCTGCTGGGGCCCTCAATTTCATCTAAGGCTTTCTTTTTTAAAAGAAAACGTGAGGCATCTATGTTCTTCAGTTGTGTCTTTGATATGCAGTGGTGTATGTACATGATCAAGAAGCCATATATATATATGGCATGGAGGACCCTAGGATGACTGTTGCTTATAATAAGATTTGGTTTTACTCAATTACTGAGCAACCTTCAATGAAACATTACACTATTAAGGTAAGAATTTATACTATATCAAGAAAAATAAATTAATCTAACATCATTCCTCTCCACATTCTATTCTTTCCCTTGTATTATATATTTAAATTTTTTATTGGTGGACTCTGCTGGAGTATCCACTACAGATAAGCACTGGAGGGCTCCTGTTGCAAATCACCCTCTGGAGCGATGGAAGGATCTTTCTACTGGCACTTGGAGGGGAACCAATCTGGTGTTGGTATGGGCCCGGGGTTCTGCTTATGTCTTTCCTCAGGACAATAAAATTCTTCATTGGGTTTCTGAGTGCTGAGGGCGCCCTGTGGCTGCAGCTGAAGCCCAACATGGCAGAGACCTATTGGGCCTTTGTGAAAAACTCTCCCCTTCTGATGCCAATAGGGATTGAAAGCCCAATCGGGCCAGCTTTGGCAAGCATTAACGTAAGCCTAGGAACAGCAACTGTGCGGTTGGATTCTCCAGAAGGTAATGTATGGTAATTGCTTTTTCAAGTATGTTTGAGAATATGTCACCCAGACACCTAGGAGATTAAGGATAACACTGAAGATCACTGACCTCCATTTATTAACAGTAGCATGCCAGCTAAGCGTTTTCATTTTCACAATCCTATTCATGCTGGAGCAGTACCTACTTCTCAGGAGTGGCTCTGTGCAACATTTTTTGGCCTCCTGAAATTCATTTAGCCCCCTTTGAAGATACCTTAAAATTTGTGAGTCTGAATGTAGCGATTATGAGACCATTAGTTCTGCTCCTTGTGAGCTGCCTGTTTTTCCTTTATGGTCCTTAGTTGTTCTTTTGCAGAGCTGCCAGCTTAAGTCGTGCTGGGATCAAGAATAATGGGCCTTAGTGGTTCGTGTTCCTGGAGTTGTGTCCATGCCAGTGGAAGCCCACACGTTCCAGAAGAGAATTTGACATCGCTGCTGCCGTTGTTGCTGTTATAACTGTTTCTGGGATTGCCATTTCATAATTGGTTACTACAGCTAGCACATTGGAGACCCTGGCAGCAAAAGTAGCTACCACAGTTAATTTTTTATTCTATTGAGCATGACAAATTTAAATCAATAGTTATATACGTTTTGATTGGCTTTGAAAGTTATCAGTTGGGTTGGGGATTTAGCTCAGTGGTAGAGCGCTTGCCTAGCAAGCACAAGGCCCTGGGTTCAATCCTCAGCTCCAAAAACAAACAAACAAACAAAAAAGAAAGTTATTAATTTACAAACTCAAGTTCCATTTGCTCTTGGGATACCATCTTACAAGGACTCCAATTTGCAGTAAGGCTCCTTAAGGAAGAGAATAGCTCAGTTGCCTTTAGCCTACCGGCTATGGGTGGGTTTAAGACTTCTGTTGGTCTTTTCTGTGTCGAACACACAGATTGCAAGCCCAGCGCCAATTAGAGATCTTTGGCAACAGTTAACTCTGTAGCTCTCACATGATTGAGCCTGTATGATAATGAGTATTCAGAGACAGCTAATTCCTGGGGGGCACTCACCAACCTAAGACAGAACGCCTGTGTGGCCTGGACAGGTGTCTCCATGATGGGTAAGGTGACCTGCTGACGTCCCACACAACATAAGTCAGAAGCTCATTTTTTTAGTAAAAGTGGGGAGCTATAGGTCCCTGGCCCCCGTTTTGGGTAACTGTTGCAATGCTTGCTGACCTTGACCTTGATATCCTCCCTATGCTAATTCCCTGCGAGATTCCACCCTCCTGAATGCTCAAGGGAAGCTCCTTGTCTGTGTATCCAGCATACTGGGCGTTAACAGCTTAGATGCAAGATTGTTAAAACATCAGAAGCGGGGTTGGGTATTTAGCTCAGTGGTAGAGCGATGGCCTAGCAAGTGCAAGGCCCGGGGTTCGATCCTCAGCTCAAAAAAACAAAAAACAAACAAACAAAAACACCAGAAGCGAACTTCTGCCCTCCAGGGTTCTACCTCCTTGAAGGAGGAGGAGGAGGAGGAGGAGGAGGAGGAGGAGGAGGAGGAGGAGGAGAAGAAGAAGCAGAAGCAGAAGCAACAGCAGCAGCAGCAGCAGAAGCAGCAGCAGCAGCTTACCCACTCTGAGGAATGGATGGAGGTAGAGTGGGAGGGAGGTGAGGAGGCAGGAGAAGGGAAGGGAGGGGGAACTGGGGTTGGTATGTAAAATGAAAAAAATTTTAATAAGTAAATATATTTTTAAAAAAAGAACCCAAAGAATTAGAAAACTGTTTATTAATGTAAATATAATCACTGTCAACTGTTGGGAAAAAAATAAAGAGAAAACAGTTACAATAAAAGTCTGACTTAAGCATGTTGCTAGAACGTTGGAAGGGCTCTGTACAAGCACAGCTCTGCTGTGCTTCACACAGACTAGTTCTCCAAGTGCTGAACCAATGATCACAAACAGCAAGTGACTTAGCAAAATCTGCTAGAAGACAATGGCTTTGCTGAATACTAACTAGTCCAAATAAAGGGATTTGATGTTCCTCTGAACACAGAATTTCAATGCAAATAATCTACTAATACTATATATGTATGGCAACCTTCAAGATCTTGAGTATACAAAAAGGTCAAATCAGGCCAAGGGGAAGGCGCTTAAGCCTATTACAGATTAAGGGCTTACTTCAGCTTCTGGTCTTCAGGAATGCAAAACTTTCAGTGTGACATAAAATGTTGACTAAATATGTCAAGGCACATTAGGCAAAGGTTTATCAAGATCACTTTTCCACTGTGGTATTTAAGAAGTTGTTCAGTGTTCTGAGGATTTAGTATTATAGATTAGAGCTGGCAATTATTTGGGGATACTGAAATGAAGTTAGATTCATATCTCATAATCTATGTAAATAAAACCCACTTCACCTGAAAAATTTTGAAGTATTTAAATCTCAGGTCTCCAGGTCCTAGACCAGTGTCTTTTCTAGTCATTATCTGTGACTCTGCTTGCACTATGGAACACCTCCTCCTGAGTCCTTAAAAGGAAAACTCAGCAGTGAGATCAGTATGTGAAACCCCTCAATAAACCACCAGTACATAAAACCAAGCAACCAAGGAAGCAACAAACCCAATCCTCAACTGCCTAACTACATAAGCAACTCTAGAGCTAAAAGTTCCTGAATTTCTTATGAGATAGTTCAGGGAATTTATTTCTTCCCAGCTAACCACACCCCTACAAAGGGAGAGCTTTTGGTATATGGCTCGTGTTAGAAATGCAATCTGCAGTCACTGTGCAACTTCCGTACAGTGACAATTTCATTAATAATATTTTTAGTTTAAAAATCACAGGAGAAGATAAGGAAGGTACATTTGAAGACTGGCTTTATGCAATTAATACAACCCCCTGCCCTCCATAAAAGATGACATCAAAAACACAAAGAAGTTGGCTAGAGAGATGGCTCTGGTTAAAATCATGTACTGTGCTTGCAGAAGACCTGAGTTCAGTTCCCAGCACCCATGTTTGGTAGCTCACTAGCCTGTAACTTCAGCTCCAGGCGCTCTAATACCCTCCTCTGGCCTCCACAGGCATATGTACTCATGTGCACATTTTACACACACTCATACACATAATAAAAAATAAACTTTTAAACAATACCTCTATAGTGTTTTTTGCCATTTATAATGTAAATGTTCCCCCCCACACACACACACAAAGAGCCAAAAACAGCAAATAGGAAAAATGTTACTGCCACAATTTAGGAAAGAAAAAGTGGGCGAAAAATAAATCAATACTTAGAATTTACCAAGTAGTCATTTACTTAGTAGGACTCAAGGTGTGTAGTCCAGCAGGCTTATCACTATGTATATTAAACAGGACAATGATTCTATATATAATGTGGAACAAAATTTAAAAGGAAGAACCACAAAGGAGAAGAAACAACTTTAAATTTTTTTAGCAGTTTCTTTCCTGAGATGGCTAAGTCTTTACTTCAGTATAATCAATAATGGCATGGTACCAAAGAGCATCAGCTCAAACAAGACGATCCAGGAATGATGTGATTAAAAACGTGGATGAAATTCTCACCAGGAAACCCTCCCAGGAACTCCCACTCTACAAATATGCAGGGAACAAGTAAGAAGCATAAAAGTTGTACAGAACCACTGGAAACATGTATTCCCCTAGGAAATCACAGTGGATAATATACTATGTAAATATGGATACATCTAGTTCATTTATATATTTTCTGTGGTACTAGCACTCAAACTCAGAGCTTTGCACATGGTTGGCCACGTGATCTGCCACTGAACTACAACTGCAATCTTCTCATATAACATTACAAAAGCAAACAGGATGACCATTATCAAACTCACCATTAAAACAAGTCATCAGAAGAGTTCTGATTATAAAAGGCTCAAGGTACCTACTGATGCAAGGGCAAACAACTTCCCTCTCCTAGTCTGAAGAAAAAGCTGAGCTGGGTGTACTGAGTAGGGTGTGGCGGCCCATGACTCTAATACCAGCAGCTGGGAAATTTGAGCCTGGGCTACATATGAAACCCTGCCTACAAAACCCCAAACAAAGAAAAACAGAAGATAAGAGGTTTACACATGGACTGCCCTGGGATGGGGAAAGGGTTAAGATCTCCTGGGTAAACTGAGAGGGGGGGATAGAGGGGAGGGGAGGGGAAGGGAGGGGAGAGATGGAGAGGGAAAGCAATGAAAGAGATAGCTTGACAGAGTGTACCATTAAGGGGATGAGGAGAAAGCTGCAGCTAGGGAAAACCCCAGGAACTCACAGGATGGTCCCCAGCGAAGACTCATAGCAATGGTGGAGAGAGTGTGCTTGAACTAGCCTTCCCCTGAACACAGATTGGTATCTACCCTAATTGTCATCATAGAACCTACACCCAGTAAATGATGGAAGCAGATACAGAGATCCACAGCCAAGCACTTGGCCAAGATCCTGGAGTTCAGTTGAAGAGAGGGAGGAAGGGTTGTAAAAGCCAAGGAGGGTCAGAATCATGATGGGAAAAAAAACACAGAAATAGTCGACCCAAACTAATGGGAGCTCATGGGCTCTGGTCTGACAGCTGGGGAGCCTGCATGAGACTGAACTAGTCCCTCTCAATGTGGGCGAAAGTTGTGTTGCTTAATGTGTTTGTGGGTACCCTGGCAATGGGACTAGGACTTACCCAGGTACACGAGCTGGCTTTTTAGAGCCCATTCCCTATGGTTCGATGCCTTACTGAGCCTTGATGCAGGAGGGAGGGGCTAGGTCCATCCCCAACATGGTATGACAGCCTGTGTTGACTACCCAAGGGAGGCCTTACCCTCTATGAGGGAATGGGGGTGGCATGGGAGTAAGAGGGGGGGGGGGGAGTGGGAGAAGAGGAGGCTGGGGAACCAGGGGTTGGCATGTAAAAGAAAAAATTTTTAAATAAAAAATTACATTAAAAAAAAGGCAAAGAAGAAAAACCAAACCAAACCCTGGTTGTAATGCAGCGCACTACTTTCACATCTGAGTATAAAACTTTCGGAACTTCCCAGGAGAATAATTTACCCTTTATGCTGTATGTCAAAACACAGCAAGGAATTTGAAGCTTATGGACAGCCTCACCTTCCTCCGACTGGTACCTGACAACCTGGCAGTTCAATGCTTGTGCTGCATACCCACTGGCAATGGCACACAGAGAATGTTAACATACCCTGGCAACAGGCTAGCTTGAATGGGGGTGCAAAACCATCTTAATTCTCCAATAAAAATCTGGGGAAACCTGAAGTATGCCTTTAGAGAACAGAATCAGAATGAATGAAAAGGAGGTTTGTATTCAACTAGAAAAAAAAAATCCAGGGCCTACTTGGATTCTGAGACTCTATTCTTGTGCTGAACTGTGTGATAAACCAAGCATTTCACTGCTATCGTTGGCACTTTTTGTAACAGTTGCATATGGATATTCATAAGCTTAGTTCTAAAGCTCTCAGATGACGGCTAATAAACAGTACTGCAATGGTCTGAGGAAGTTTTCTCTTACCATGCAATCAGCTGTGCCTTTTATTCTCAGAAGGTGGCACAGGAGATTGTTTTAAGAGATAGTAAGTATCAACTAGAAACTTAAGCCACACATGATATGACAAATGGGAGTGCCAGCTGCTGCAGCTCATGGAAACTGTGTATTTTATAAATACCCTTTAATTAAAGTATTTGATTTCAAAGATATACTGCAGTTTGTCAGATCACACTAGACGACAGCTGCATTCATTAGCTTTTAAAGAAAGGCACCTGGCCGGGCGGTGGTGGTGCACGCCTGTAATCCCAGCACCCGGGAGGCAGAGGCAGGTGGATCTCTGTGAGTTCGAGACCAGCCTAGACTACAGAGCTAGTCCAGGACAGGCTCCAAAGCTACAGAGAAACCCTGCCCCGAAAAACAAAAAACAAAAACAAAAACAAACAAACAAAAAGGCACCATGCTGCAAATCAATCAAACATGAAGTCTGTAACTCCCCTATCAACCATATTTTCAAAGAATTGTTGAGTTCTATCTATTGCCTCCCTGTTGCTGAGATTAGAGGCAAGCACCACCACAGACAGCAGCTTTTACACGGGAGTTGGTGATCAGAAATCGGGTCCTCAAGCTTGCACAGCAGGGAGTTTACTTGAGCCGTTATCCCAGCCTCTTATGTATTATTAGAAGCCTAACAAATTAGTTTGTTTCAATTGCTACATATGCATGTAGTTACTTTTACCAAGCAAACTTTATCTTTAAAAAGCTCTTCCTTCATAAATGACAAAACTGAAAATATAAACTATTTTAAAAGTAGTAAGATACTAATAAATTTCTGCCTGTGTTTTGCTATTTATTGGCTTATGTGTTAAGTCAGAAACCCTGAATCTAGAAGCCAAGAGGTACTTACTGTCTGAAACTGTAAGCCTGCCAACCTGAGTTTGATCTCAAGAGCCCATGGGAAAGTAGGGAAAAAAACAACTCCACAGAGTTCTCTGACTGCCACATATATGCCATGACATTCATGCCTACACACATCACATACACAAAGTGACTTTAAAAAAAAATAAGTCTTTACTAAAAATATAATAAAAAAAAAAAAAACCCACAAATCTATTGGATCTCTCTGTTGCTTACTGAAGCAGGGTCTCTGAAACTCAGGCTGGCTTTGACCTTGAGCTTCTCAAAAGCCAGTATTAAATAGATGCATGCCAATATTGTGCTAAAAACTTGAATCTGTACTAGGTTAAGATGACCAGTGACTTTATGAATAATATACAGGATTATATTGCTAATTCTTTAAAACATTGAAATGCATCTTAAAAATAAAAAAGTTATGGGGCAGTGGTGGCACATGCCTTTAATCCCAGCACTTGGGAGGCTGAGTCAGGTGGATCTTTGTGAGTTTGAGGCCAGCCTGAGCTACAGCTACACAAAGAAACCCTGCCTCAAAAAAAAAAAAATTTTTTAGCCAGGCGGTGGTGGCACACATCTGTAGTCCCAGCACTTGGGCGGCAGAGGCAGGTGGATCTCTGTGAGTTCGAGGCCAGCCTGGTCTACAAAGCAAGTTCCAGGACAGCCTCAAAAGCTACAGAGAAACCCTGTCTCGAAAAAACAAACAACAACAACAAAAAGGTAATATAAAAGGTGATTTCAGAGTTGACAAAGGCTCAAAAATTCTACCTATGTAATAGTAGAAAAACCTTAATAAGCTAATGACAACAGTGGTAAGTCAACAGTACATCTGTCTACTAGAAAATCCCACTCCTTTGCTCCCCGTGGGAATACAATAAACTTGTTGGCTGGTTGTAGTAACTATGTATGCACAAGGTAACATTAAGATTTTTGTTGCTGCTATTCTCAACAGGGTCTCAGTGTTTATCATTTGTGGCCTGAACTTGCTATGAATACAAGGCTGGGCTTAAACTTCTCATTCTCCTGCCTCGGTTTCCTGATTGTGGGGATTTCAGGCATGAGCCACTGTGCCTTGTCTACACACACACACACACACACACACACACACACACACACACACACACACAAATATGTTACCTTAGTTCTCATTAACTGATTATCTTAGTTCTGATTATTAACTTTTATCTATTTCTAGACAAAAGCTGTTTTCCCCCAAGACAGAGTAGAATTACTGTTAAACTAAGACTATAGACTATGTTATTGTTCATTGGTAGAGTATTTGCTAGCATCCAAAGGGCCCTGGATTTGATTCCTAATACCACTAAAAGAACAATATTTAGGCAGGAATGAAAACTGTTCTATTAGAAGCACTTTATTAAACTCTTGGTAGAAAATATTTTGAGTACTGATATCAGGAATTGATCTTTTGGGTCTTCAGAGTCAACTCTTAATTCTACACTGACTGAATAGTCATAGATTGTTTCATACTTAAAGAGAATGGGCTACTGCTTAGAAAACTGTTTCCAGGCTCGAGGAAACTATCAGGGCAGAAACTGAAATTCTGGATGGCTTAAACAAACGTTAACTGGGGGTGATCTCACACCTCTGTGATTGTAGCACTCAGGAAACTGATGCAGGTGAATCTAGAGTTTAAGAGGAGTCTGGACTATACAAGACACTATCTTAAAAATAAAAGAAGTGTGCATCCATGTATGTGCCAAGGTCCACGTATGTGGATCAGAGGACAACTTCTGAGAGTTGGTTTCCTTTTTCCACTATTTGGGTTCCAGGGATGGAGCTCGAGTCAACAGGCTTGGCAGACAAGTGCCTTTAACTACTAAACCATCTCACTAGCCCTGTACTGTTTCTCATTATAAGGTAACTTTCTGACATTAAAAAAAGCTGACAAGCAATGGTCAAAACAACAGAATCATACACTAAGACTGCTTTCAAGGTAATTCTTTAGCTGGACATAGTGACACAAGTTTATAGTCCCTGGATCTAGGAGGCTAAAGCAGGATTATCAAAGCCAGTCTGGGCTACATGGTAAGAGGCTGTCTTAAAACAAATAAGCCAAACCAAACCAAACAGCAAAAACCCAAAACAAACCCTATTTTTTCCTCTTCCAAAGAAGTTAACAGTAATTGCTCAGAATATAAACAGTTCTGATAAACAACCACTATGTTCATCAGCATGATGGCAAGGCATACCTATAATGCCAAGGACTTGGGGGATAGAGGCAGAAGAACTAATTTCCTGCTTGCAAACTACACAGTGAATTCCAGGCTTGCAACACACAGTGGAACCTTTCACCCCAAATCCCTGCAAATAAAGAAAAAAAGCTTTCCAGTTACCTTCAATCTTCTTTAGTAATGAAAGCAGGAAACCACATATCAAATGTCAGTAGGTAGAGTATAAATTAACTTGGATTAAAAATATACATTCAGCTGGACAGGGTGGCATGTAGCTTTAATCCCAGCACTTTCGAGACAAAGGCAGGTAAATTTCCAAGTTCGAGGCCAGCCTTATCTACACTGTAAGTTCTGGGACAGCCAGGGCTACACAGAAAAACTCTGTCTCAAAAAATCAAAACCGGGGTTGGGGATTTAGCTCAGTGGTAGAGTGCTTGCCTACCAAGCACAAGGCCTTGGGTTCGATCCTCAGCTCCACATCCAAAAAAAAAAAAATCAAAACCACGCATGCACACACACACACACACACACACACACACACACACACACACACACACACACGAGACAGAGAGAGAGACAGAGAGACAGAGAGAAAAAGACAGAGACAGAAAGACATGAGTGCATGAATGTACCCATACACACAGGAATGCATATATGTACACACAGAAGAAAATCTGTAAAAACAGGACCAAGTGGTTCACCATGAGGTAGATTAATACATGTTTAATTTTGGGGGAGACTATTTTCAGAAATCAGTATGTATCTTTTGTGACTTTAAAAATGAATTTAAAATCACTCTAATGATTCTCAATTATTTCTAGATAAAAGTGGAAAACCCAGGGAACACTCATCAATCCTGAGAATTTACATATTTCATACATTATATGAAAATACCTATTGTATTTTATAAGCAGTCTTCATTTGTACAGCTTTTATGTGGGATACAGAGACCATACAGCAGAGAAAACAAATGTAACAGCCTTTGTGCTATGTGCTATGTGCTATGTGCTTCCAGCTCTGGTGGTTCAGCATATTCTGGGACTAGTGTCTCTTATCTGGAAAAAAAACATCAACTTTGGTATAAATAAAAAATTTACACAATTCTTGAATGAAAACACAGTATTTTAAAGTTTAAGGATCAGAGCTAGGCAGTAGTGGCACAAGCCTTTAGTCCTAGCACTCAGGATGCAGAGGTAGGCAGATCTCCATGAGTTCGAGGCCAGCCTGGTCTGTCTGGTCTACAGAGCAAGTTCCAGGACAGCCAGAGCTATACAGAATGACCCTGTCAAGAGAGAAAAGAAAAGAAACAACAAGTACTTGAACAAGTCTATTTGGGGGCTGAATCCTTATCTGGACCTTGAAAGTTCGCATCTGAAAATAGTCCAGAGAATAAAAAATTCTGCAATATCAAAGCAATATTTGATGACAGATTTTGAAAAAAAATCTGACAGTGGTTGTGGTGTTGCTTTTACTGGAACTACAGGTAAACAGCAGCTATATCATTTTGTCTTGTGTTAATTACTGTCTTCAAGGGAGAACATGATTTAATGTTCTGTGAGTGGTTGTATATACTTTCTACTAAAGTTTGGTTTTTAGAAGATATTGTTAGCTTAATGCCTTGACTCAGAGAAAATTATGAAGACAGTATTTAAATATACTGACTTTTAAACTATGTCAAATATAGTACTGGAAAATGTACCCAGTATACTGGATACACAATGTACAACATTCTTTTCTATTGCTATAGTGTTGTTAGTGACTACAGATATAAATTAGAAATGCAATATTTAGGGATAATTTTTGTTTGTTTGCTTTCTTTTTGAGACAGAAGTCTCACTCTGTAGCCCTTGCTGGCCTGAACTTGCTATGTAGATCAGGCTGGCTTCAAACCCACAGAAATCGCTCCCAGTGATGGGATTATAGGCCTGTGCCACCATGGCAGGCTTGGGAAAGAACTTTTTACTGTATACTACTGTCACAAAATAAAAGGGGGACGAGGAGACTATTGGAGAGCATTTTTACAATTTTATGGCTAGAAAAATTAAAGAACAACACATATTAGCAAACATCTATCAATACATGGTACTACTTACATCTGAGAGAATCCAGAAAATAACTCTGCGCTAGAAGTCATGCCGTAAGTTCACTACAGATGAGTCAGATTTGTGGTTCTTACTTTTTTTCTTTCTATGGACAAAGGCCAACTGATAGGACCATTTCATTAAGTAGGAAGATAACCAGGAGTACCTAATGAAATATTAGCTTTAATAATACTTTTTCAAACTCCTTCACTAACCTAAGTAACCAGAAACTTAAATATGATTTCTATTATTAGCATTCAATAGCCAAGAATCCTTCCAATTAATTATGGCTAATGTTAATCATGTCAATTTCGGAGAACTACTGACTTAATGGCTAGAAATACAGCAATGGAGGCAGACAACCATGTTGAGGCTTCTGACATGGCATGTATCGAGCATGTTTAGAGTCATTAGCATTTAGCTCCTTAATAGATCTTAGAGTTTAGTTCTAGTATTGTAACTCCTCAGATACTCACATCCAAATTTCCATATTTCAGGATTTATACATAAAACTGATGCCAATTATTTTTTAAATTGCTGCCAAAATTATTTTAAAAAGCTATCTGCTAATACTTGCTTCCCAATTTTAAGCCTTATTCTGACCATGACATACTACAAAAATCAATTTATCTGTAGTGGGTGCTAATTATTTGATATTGATCCTCTATCACCTCAATAATCTAGCTGTCCCTAAACCTGAAAAAATGCCAGAGTGCAGAAAACTTAAGGTAAAAAAGCTCAAAAAATATAGAGACCCAAACAGGGTAGTTCCTGTTTGGTATTCTATTTAGCAGCACAGTAACAAAAAAGCAACTGAATACAGTAACTGTCCTACGTGAACTGGACAACACAGCAAGTGGCCCTACTGTGTTCTTTGGCTCTCTGGTGCAGATAACCCTATCCTAATTAAAATATAGTATGAAAGGACTTTAATATAAAAAAACATTGAAAAATACTTATTTCACACACCTGTTGTCCAAGGATCTTAGGTCACAACTCAGTAGCTAGGTGCAAAGGCCAAGGACAGAACTGAAGTTATGTGCTATGGAATACTATTTGCAAAGTAAGGCTTCTCCTTTTTTCCCCCAGGTTTATTTATTTACTATACAGTGTTCTGCCAGCATACATTCCTGCATGCCAGAAGAGGGCACCAGATTTCATTAGAGATGGTTGTGAGCCACCATATGGTTGCTGGAAATTGAACTCAGGACCTCTGGAAGAGCAGCCAGTGTGCCTAACTGTTGAGCCACATCTCCAGCCCATAAGGCTGCTTCTTACATTGTTCTGAGCATACAAAATAGAGCATGCCATTTTACTCCATGTCAGCAAACACATTTAGGCATAAACATTCTGTTAAAACAATAGCACTGTTTCTTACTCAATTTTTATTGATACTTCATTTAATTGAACTTCGATTTTTTTCAAAGACACTGTTTAGTCAATAATCTGAACCATATTATTTGATACTATGCAACTAAAAATTATAAGGTATATTAGATCTTATTTTGAATATGTTCCCCTCAAAACTGGAAATCTATATTATCATACAAATCAATCATTCTATTTCTCTTTGAAAAATAAACTTTGTACACCACATTCTTTGTGATCATACACTGAATTTATTAGATGGATACTGAAGGGAAAGTGCAATCTGAAGCCATGGAATGACTTCGTGCATGTGAAAAGTTAATGAACTTAAAAGGATCAGAGACTCAAACTCATTAGTATCACACTCCACCCATGTTAACCTGTCCAAACGGTTCAATAAGACTATGAAAACTAAAGAACTAAGAAAGAAAGGCTGTATTCCCCATCTTCAGGTTCCAGAGATGATGCAGGTTTATGAAATTCTCACATCCTGAAAAATTACTTCTTACATACCTCACCTCTTAACTACAAAATTGCAGTCATCTGGAATGACTCTAGTCTGAGGACATAATAATAATTACTACAACCAATGTTCACTTTGTGGAGTACATAGCTATCTGGAATGATAGCTATACAAAAACAGAATTCGGTGAAAAGTAACACTTTAAACACTTTCATAGCAAGAAAAGATGATGGGGAGGCTTATTAGTAGTCACTGTTTGTGTTAAAGACGTACATTGGAATATGAAGAGAAAGCTGATTTATCTTTTCTGGAAGTTTGCAAGCCTTATTCAAGAAAGATGATGGATGGACCAGGAGAATTCAGAATTCAACTGCAATTCTAAGACAGGTACAATTCAGAACTGTTAAGGTATTCCAGAATTGAGTACACTAATGCTAAAAGTGATTATTAAAAACAACAAAACAGGGGTTGGGGATTTAGCTCAGTGGTAGAGCACTTGACTAGCAAGCACAAGGCCCTGGGTTCAATCCTCAGCTCCAAAAAACCAAACCAAACCAAAACAAAACAAAAAATGCTCGCATACAGTTTGGTGGGATTTCATACTAACCATCAGAGGAGGTAGTGATACAATGTGTTGGAACTTAAAGTACAATGTCAGCATTAACTGTAAACAATTCTGAAATGTGTATGCAACCTTTCAGAACACATGTAGTGAAAAGGAATTAGATTTCATATAAAATTAGAATTGAAAAGCAAAAAATAGAAATATTTAGTAAATTTACTCAAATGAAGTTTAAATGTTACAGAAATGAAAAATATTAGAAATCCATATACAATAAAAAGTGAATATAAATTAGCCAACTCCAAGAACATTTTCAGTTAAACATTCATACAAATACATATTCACCTTTTTCTTTATATAAGGATAACACATACATACAAACATAACATGAAGATTCTGGCAAAAAAAAAATCAGAGATGCTAAAAATTTCTCAAGTTTAAAAAATGGTGTAGAATATATTTCAACAACAACATTCTACATGAATGTAAACCCCTGATTTAATTCCATGATTTTATCATGCCAGAAGCATGGTTGCTTTTAATTTTTAAAAAGAGATATTGGTATTATAACACATTGGCTTATCAATAATTAAGGCATTTGCACACAGTATCAGCGTGGACAAAAAAATTTAATATTACTTACTATGATGTTTTAAACTTTCGAAGTCTTTTCAACAGAAGAAAATAGCTGCACACATTTAAGTGTTTCTTCATAAAACACAATAAAATTAGTGATTGGTCTTTATAGTTCCTGGTTAGAAGTCCTGTCTTGCTTTTGCATACTATAAGTGATATTCTTACGCAGGACTGAGTTAAAACCCAGCAGTTCTTAAGCAATGCTACCAAACGGCCATGGAGATCTGTGTGTAGCAAAGGCAAACGTCTTCAGAGTGCACTTTCACCTCACTGAAGTTGAAGCTGCTCCTTCCGGATATTTCCACTTCAATGTGAAGTAGATTGTTAGGATTTCATTAGTGGTTTATTATGTGGCTTTTTAAAAGAAAAGATTGGTTTTATTTCTTCCACAGTTCACAGTTCTCAGGAGAGACCTACTTCTGGAAATCATATAATCCAGCACTGTTTGAATAGCCAAATACTCTTTAGAAGATGAAATCTCTCAATGCAACTGTAATAAATAAGCATCTACGTCCTTAAAGGATAAAACAGAAACATCCCATTAGTTAATAAAGCAAATACAAACATACACAACCTCTTTCTTTTCTGCTTTGTTTCTTTTTTTTTTTTTTTTTGGTTTTTTGAGACAGGGTTTCTCTGTGTAGCTTTGCGCCTTTTTCCTGGAACTCGCTTTGTAGACCAGGCTGGCCTCGAACTCACAGAGATCCGCCTGGCACTGCCTCCCAAGTGCTGGGATTAAAGGCATGTGCCACTGCCACCTGGCTCTGCTTTGTTTCTTAATTTGCCCTAGTTCCCTTTGTAACCTTTAAAAAGAAGGAAGAAGTTTTATTCAAAAATTTTATCTGCATTTGTTTATCGCAAGGCCTGGAACATAGTACATGTTCAATAATGTTGAGTAAATACTAAGTGAGTGTTTTGATTCCTAGGCTCAAACAACTCCACTTTGTAGTTAACATTTGCAGGAATTCTCTAAGTGCTGTGTATAAATCAAAGCCTGAAGCATAGTTTGACAATATCATTTCTCTCATTTTTAAAAATGAATTATTTTTATGCGTATGAGTGTTTGCATGCTTGTATGTATGTGCATCACATGTACACATAGTGCCAGAAGAAGCCAGAAGAGGACACGGAATCCCTTGGCACTGAAGTTACAGAAAGCTTTGAGCTGCAAAGTACATGGGCACTAGAAAGAGAACCCATGTCCTCTGTAAAAACACCACATGCTTCTAAACACTGAGCCAGTCACCTCTCCATATCCACTCCCTACCCTACAGTCATCTGCTCGGATTTTTAACCTGAAAAAAAAAAAAAGACATAGTGGAGCAGTCAAGAACTGCTGTGGGAGAGGAAGCCACTGTCTTCAGTGATGCCTAAGTGGATAGCTCATAAACAAAACCAAAAGCAAGGTAAAAAGATAGAAAAGTGGAATGGGGACTTAGGAGAGTAGGGTGACTGGAGGTTGTGGGAGGATATGATCAGTACCAGAATGTACTATACACATGTATGAAACTGTCAAAGGAAACATTAATTTTTTAAATGACATATTGGGGGCTGATACTGTAATGAAGACTTTATTACAGACCTTATATTGAACTTAATTGACAATTTTCAGTATTATCATAGTATCTTAAGGTCATGTTTATAAGAAAGCTTTTCCTTTTTAATAAAAAGAGAATTTAAGATAGCCAGGCTTGGCAGCACATTCCTCTGGTCCCAGCACATTCCTCTGGTCCCAGCACATAGAGGGTTGCAGCAAGAAGATGGTAATCTCAACACCAGTGTGCGCTTCACAGTGAGTTAAGGATAGTCCTAACTATCCTTGTTTAAAAAAAAAAAAAAAAAAGCAAAATTCTAAGGAAGCATGCTTCTCAGCTCTACTAAGGTCTTCATAGTAATGTGTATGTATACTTTAAAAACATGAAATGGGGCTGGAGAGATGGCTCAGAGGTTAAGAGCACCGACTGCTCTTCCAGAGGTCCTAAGTTCAATTCCCAGCACCCACATGGTGGCTCACAACCATCTGTAATGAGATCTGGCACCCTCTTCTATATACATAATAAATAAATAAATCTTTAAAAAATTTTTTTTAAAAACCCACGAAATAAAAACTGGGCACTGGTGGTGTACGCCTTTAGTCCCAGTATTCAGGAGGCAGAGCCAGGTGGATCTCTGTGAGTTTGAGGCCAGTCTGGTCTACAGAGCAAGATCCAGGACAAGTACCAAAAATACACAGAGAAACCTTGTCTTGAAAAGCCAAAAAACAAAACAAAACACAAAAAAACAACCCATGAAACAATAAACAACTTCAGGGAAACAGAGTTCTGTTTATAAGACTTTCATCATTAAAGATTCTGAAAAATATTAAGAGAAGATGAATTTGAACAAAGCATGACTATACACCAGAGATTAAAGAAAATCATATTAAGTCAATGATCAGAGTAAAAGTAGTGAATTAAAAAGGAATTCTTAGCCAGGTGTGGTGGCACATGCCTTTAATCCCAGAATTTGGGAGGCAGAGGCAGGAGGATCTCTGAGTTCATGGCCATTCTGGTCTACAGAGTGAGTTCCAGGACAGTCATCGCTACACAGAGAAACTCTGTCTCAAAAAACAAACAAGCTGGGTGGTGGTGGCACGCGCCTTTAATCCCAGCACTCAGGAGGCAGAGCCAAGTGGATCTCTATGAGTTTGAGGCCAGCCTGGGCTACAGAGTGAGTTCCAGGACAGCCTCCAAAGCTATAGAGAAACCCTGTCTCATAAAACAAAAGGATTCTTGCCAAGCATGGTAATACACACTTTTAGTCATAGCATTTGGGAGGCGGAGGCAGAGGCAGGCAGACTTATGTGAGTTTGAGGCCATCCTGGTCTACATAGCAAGTTTCAGGCCAGTCAAGGCTACATAGTGAAACCCTGTCTCAACAAAAACAAAGACAGAGAGAAAGGTGAGGCAGACAAGGAGAAAAGGGATTAAGGAATCTTCTGAGAACAATCATATATAGGGACACATTTAATGCCTGACATCATTTGTTCCTTTTTATATAGGTATCCAAGGAACATTTCATGAGCCAATGATATAAAGATTTCCTTAATCCATACAATACTTTTATTTCCTGGTAAATAACTACTCATGACAGCAAATACCAAGCAGTAGGTAGAAATATATTTATTATCACTAATTCTTTCTGCAATTATAACTATCAATGTCTTCTTGGAGTTTAAATATTAAAATCTAAACTAACAATGTACCTTTTTCCTGTAAAGAGACAAGCATATCAATACAGATCACTATTAAATTCATGTCTAACTTTTAAATTACAAATATAGATTACCTTAGCTATATTACCAGTATATCCTGGAACCAAAGTAAGGTGGTTTTCCTGTTCCCATAATCCATTTAACTGCTGCTTTAAAATTTTAATATTTCTAAGAGGAAAAAAAAGAAAACTGAGAAAGCAAATACTAAGATATGGACTTGTTTTTAATTTATATCAGTAAAAAAAAAAAAATACACTAAAGTCAAGCAACTTCTTAAAGTAGTACATGCCAGGCACAGAAATATTTAGTTACACAAGGATATTTCGTTACAAAAGTAGATGAGACAACAAGCAGGTATTTCTAGCATGTGAACATCTTGAGTATGACACAGAAAATTCTGAGTCTACAAAGATTATAGAATTAAGAGGCCATTAGGGAAGAGAAAGTGTGTGTTTTCAAGACTGTCTGGCTTTTTGTTTCTTTGTTTCTCCTCCTATTTTTTTTTTTAATTTTAATTTTAATTTTATTTTGCTATGCAGCCTGGGCTAGCCTCAAACCTGTGGTCTTCCAGCCTTGGCCTTCCCAGTATTAGAATTATAGGTGTGTTCCACCATGCCTGGCTTGTTTAGAGTCCAGCTCATCTGTGTAGAATCCTCCTCTTTTCAAGCTAAGGCAATATTCAAATCATGATGATTGTAATGGTTTTTGTTTTTGTTTTCACAGAGCTCAGGCAGGATACTTCCATTTCCTACTGCACCAAGAGCAGCTCCTTCCTTCTGACTTTTTGGTACAGTGCATATGAAGGTTAAAGCACTTCTTGAGGGAAGGGCTGAGATTGGTATTCTGTCTTTACACTCTGCACTGAGGAAGTCGGGGCTGAAGACTGTTGAGTTTGAAGATAAGTCTTGGCTACACAATGAGACTGTCACAAAATAAAACAAACAACAATATAAAACAAAAGGTAGTATTCTGGCAGAAGAGATACAGGGAGTTAAGGGGCTCTGTGTGGTTTTTCATAAATAAAAAGCACCCCAGTTTAAGATTTCTCTGAAAACGAAGAGAATAAAATTACACAATGATCATAGGATAAACTCACTACTTTGTTTAGTTAAGACACTTTTCCATGAAATTTCAGCATGAATTATCTTTAAAGCTATACATACCCATCACTTGTAATTTCTGATTTAGATGAGAGTTCTGACCACCACCTTTTTATTACTGCTTGAAGCCAGTTTAAGCCAACTATTACATATCTGAAATGAAATATTTTGACAGAACTTATTTTCATATAACAAGCCTTTAGAAAAGTTCATATTCCCTTGCCTAAAAAGCCCATACACACACACACACACACACACACACACACACACACACACACACACACCCCTCTCCCTTAAGAAAAAGGTATTTCACTACTTTCATGATCTTCTTTACAAAACCATAGTTTACACAGCTGTTCTTAGATACTTTTTGTCACTACCCTTTATTGTTTACATTTCTTTCCTAATCATACTATAAACTCCTTGGAAATAGAAATAAGGCTGGAGAGAGGGCTCAATGGAAAAAGGCACCTGACACCAAACCTGACAGTCCAGTTAATCTCTGGAATTCACATGGTGGAAGAGAGAACCAACTTCTACAAGTTGTTCTGACTCCCTCTGTCACAATAAATAAGATGTAGCTCAGATTTATTAAATTAAAAAACAAAGTATCTAAATAAATAAATAAATGAATGAATGAATGAATGAATGAATAAATAACCAAGTATCATATGCATCCCATGGAGCCCAGTCTCCTACCATGTACTCACAAACACAGAATTGAGAATGTTCAAAGAGAAAAAGGGAGATTTAGATTAGTTCTTACTCTTCAAATTTGCTTTGAAGTAGAGATTTTACTAGAGGCAGTAAGTCTACACAGCAGCCAAGTGAGATATATTGCTTTTCTTCCTGCAAACTAAAGGAAATTCTAAGTTACAAAATATGAACTAATTATAATGTTTTTCTTTAAATCTTACTTTTTTTCTGAAAAAATACTGTTTTTTACCTATTGGTTAGAACAGGAAGGCAATCTACCACAACTCCAAGGTCTTCTATCCTGCGAGTACAAGACAGACACCAATGCTTTAGAGAGCCGAGGTCCTTACTTACATCCATACTACAATTTCCATCCTCCTTTGGAGGCATTCAATACTTACTAACAAACAACTTCAGTATATATCTTGAGTCAAGTACTGAGATATAAAGGGGAAAAAAGAGACAGGGTTTGCTTTCCAATGCCTGAGTGGCTGTAGGGATGACAGTTATTCCGAGAGACAAACAAGTAAAACACACAGAGCAGGATGCTAATGGTAAATGCTACAGAGGAAGAGAAAACAGAAAGAGAGATGAAAGGGATGAATGACATCTTTTTAAAGTCAAACTCAATGAGTCATCAATTAGGTATCCGTAAGGAATATTTGAGAGACTTAAATAAAATGAGGTCATGCTTAAAATTCCCAAAGGGTTCCTTTTTTTCAAATGCTAAGTTTCCCAAATTTAGTTTTACAGATAAGAAAAGAATGATAATCAGAAAAAGTAACAGCTTTGTTCTATCTGATAAGACAGTTTTCTGTATCCTCATTATACTTAAATTGGTGATGAATGTAATTTAAACAATACTGACTCTCTGGATGCTAAATACAATAGTTTAAATTTTTAACCAATAAGAGCCTTTTAAAAGAGTCACTTTTCATTTCTCATTAAAAACTATTCATGTTAAATAAAGATCAAAAAGTTAAACTCACCTCACTAAATAAGCTACAAGTTCACTTATACTTCTCTTTCTCCAGAAAGTCAAAGCTACATTCAATCTCAAATTCCTGCTGAACAAAACTTGGGCCATTGTCTCGTGGTCCTGAGAAACCTGAAAGGCAATCATCCAGTGTGTTAAAACCACACTGAAACATGACACAAACTTTTTTCTTTTTCTTTTTTAATGAAAACAGTCTGGTAGACACAGATTTAAATTATACAAAGGCAATGCCTTATACTGGTCCTCAGAAAGGAATATTACAGTTTGTAGTTGAATACAGGGAATGAGCCAGGCGGTGGTGGTGCCACACCTGTAATCCCAGCACTCGGGAGGCAGAGGCAGGTGGATCTCTGTGAGTTCGAGGCCAGCCTGGTCTACAGAGTGAGATCCAGGACAGCCTCCAAAGCTACAGAGTAACCCTGTCTCGGAAAAAAATTTAAAAAAAAAAAAAAATACAGGGAATGAATGATGTGAACTAATTTAGGACTGTTCCTCTCCTCCCCCTTGCTACCAATTTTCAAAACTCCCAGTAATTTATAAAGTAAGTTATTTCTAGCTGACCCAATTTTATGCATGTAAATACAGGGAAAGGGAAGCATATAGGCTAGTAATCATCGATTGAGCAACACGAGGGAAGGGTGAGAACCTGAGTTCTGTCCTATTAGAAATGTTACAAATGCACCATCTAAATGTATTTTAAAATAAGGTAATACATGGTATGAAAACTTTAGCTCAGGATTATTTAAAACAAAAAGTGAATACTCTACTGGCAAAAGTGTCTGACATCATTCTCCAGAAACAGTTACAGCTACTAAATTGGAATGTGTCTTCCAAATCATGCTTTAGACAATGACAAATAGGTACGTCAAAAAGTTAAAAATAACATTTTTAAAAACTTTTTTTTGCCTACACATGAACATATGAATCTATGAACATTTTCAATGCTAAAATACATAGTGACTTCATTTAACAAAAAGCAGTAGCATATTTTTAGTCTTTACATATCACCATTTATTTAGAATAACTCTGATTTTTCTATTTAAACTGTTTCTGTGAATGTCATGATGTGTGTAAATATATGCATTTGTATAATTGCTTTCCTTAAGAGTTACGTTTACAGTTAGAGGATGTAGTAGCAGGTTTGCCGACACAGGTCTCCACTAGACAGTTCTAAGAACCTAGCAAATGGCCGGGTGGTGGTGGCACACGCCTGTAATCCCAGCACTCAGGAGGCAGAGGCAGGTGGATCTCTGTGAGTTCAAGGCCAGCCTGGTCTACAAAGCGAGTTCCAGGAAAGGCACAAAGCTACACAGAGAAACCCTGTCTTGAAAAAAAAAAAAAAAAAAAAAAAGAAAGAAAAAAGAAAAAAAAAATCAAACAAACAAAACCAAAAACAAACCCCAGCAAATGTACTGAATAGCAGGTTTCAGTGATCTGCCTTTTAAGGCAAACTGTCTTTCCCCCTTTCTTTAAGTTTCTCCTTGCCAACTTGTCATTTTGGGTATTTATGGTAGCCTGTCAGGCATTTCATTCTATTTTAGAAGTTAATTTAGAAACAGGGGAGTGGGGGTTAATCTGTACAACTGTCTTAGGGAATTATCATCATCCAAATATGTATTTAATGGCTGACTATCTGCTAAGAGAATAACACAAGGGGGAAAAAAAAAACAAGAAACCACAACCAAACAAAAGCAACCCAGGAGTACAATATGAATAAAGTTAAGCTAAAAATGACTTACCTCAGAAAAGAAACCACTATATTTTGACGATGGGCTTTCTGTCTGTGAAGACCCAGAATCCACGGCATTAACTACAAATGTTCGACTATCATGGCGCAAGTTTTCAGGCAGATGGCCTGCACAAGCCAGTTCATTTTCTTTATTTGCCATGTCACAGCCCCCGCCTTTAGGGGACTGCTTAGTTCTGTAACAAGGATTTGGAAAGGAACGACGAACAAACTTTTTGTGATAGAGCACCTTGCGCAGTTTATCTGGGCTTTTCACAGCTTGTCCAACTGTTCTGTAAAAAGAATTTATTTTCTTAAGTGAAAAAACGAAAAGGCACGAAGAGAAGTTTTTAAATGAAGGTTTAATTGGCTACATTTTGCAACTGTAATCCACTAAAATTAGAAGATAATAATTTAAAAAGTCAACTCTTATTTTGAAGAGGAAAATAAAAGTTACAAATTATCTGGAAGGCAATAAACAGAATGTGGTAAGTTGTATGACATGAAAATAAAAGAGGATAATAGCTGCTGTTTTTACAATAAAATATTAAAGGCCATTATGGGAACAGGAAAATAGGAACACTTTGAGATACCTAAGGTTTTTCTAAATAACTGAAACTTATTTTCTAATAAGTGAAAAAGTATTCACATTTGAATATTTTAAATTTATTTATTTTTAGCTGAAACATACTGAATTTTGTGTATGAAAAGAACACAACAGAGAAAATCTCAGAGTACAACAGTTTCCAGATCCTTTGAGACTGTCATTATTTTGTCTTTTTTGCTTCCTTACCACTGTAAGAGAAGCAGTTTCTCTCACCATGACAGACTGCCTCAACACAGACCCAAAGGCAACAAGTTCAGACAGAAGTTCTGAAGCCAGGAGCCAAAAGAAATAGCTTTCCTCAAACAGGGTCTTTCCTATGTGGCTCAGGCCAAGTGTGCGTTCCTAATGCTGTTGCCCCAGCCTCCCAAGTGCTAGGGATCTAAGCACACAGTTCCACAATGGCCCCCAAATGTTTCTTCCCTATAAAAAGTCACAGTACTGGGAAGCTAGCTAACAAACACACTATCATAGAATATTTTATCAAAAGAAATATGGTTTTCAGAACAAACAGAAAAATTATGAAAATAGCTATTTCAAAATTTTATCAATTTTTTAGTCTCAATTTAACAGAAGACTACTGTATTTTCATTTCTGTCTCTATTTGGTCTCTTGTTATTTAATTTTATGCTATTTCTGAACAACTCATACTGTACACTTGTAAAAGTGTACAAGGTGAACAAGGACTTCTCTGTAAGGGCCTCAGGGAGTCCCGGGTCCTCAGATCACACCTTGGATACACGTAGTTTAGAAAGCTGCCATCTCAGGAACTCTGGGAGTGCAGGCCATTTTTACTACTTTCTGGCTAAATAATCCTGAGCAAATCACTTTTCCCTCTGACTATTAGTATTCTCTTCACTGTTTAGGAATAATGGCATCTACACAAGGAACAGATAATACTGTTGTAGTAGTACAGAGCCTGACACAGAAAACTGTTTGACAACAAGTTAACTACAATTATAATAAAAAGAATACTTATTTGTTTTGTCTTCATCTCTAACCACTTCCAATATTTTCCAAAAAACTTTAAAGAAGCTCTTACCTACTTATGTAAGCAGCCAACTGTTTTGGAGATTTCTTAACCTGAAAAGTCGAAGTAAATAGTGGTATCATGTTCAGTAGAATCTTTAGTAGAATTATGAAAACTTTATGACTGATGTCAACAATGCATCTTAAAATTCAACAGGGTATTTTTTCAGGCCAATGTTTTCTCTGTCCTAATACCATGGCTTCAACCACTAGGTACACTATACTGAACTTAAAGGGTGCTTAATAAATCAGTTCAAGTTTAATGTGGTGTAAAGCAAATTATTTCAGTGCTAATTAACCTTTCAATGAACAGAAGGCATCTCTCAGTTCCCTGTCAACTAAAACATTTATACTACAGCTTACGTTGGGCGGTGGTGGCGCCACGCCTGTAATCCCAGCACTCGGGAGGCAGAGGCAGGTGGATCTCTGTGAGTTCGAGGCCAGCCTGGTCTACAGAGTGAGATCCAAGACAGCCTCCAAAGCTACGGAGAAACCCTGTCTCGAAAACAAAACAAAACAAACAAAAAAAACAAAAATAGCTTACTTGCCCAAAATGTCTTATAACTTTAGGAATATAATAATAGTCATGCTTCATTAATTCTACTTAATCTAAGAGATTAAACAGATCTGTTATTTAAAGTTTCTTACTTACCTCCTTCATGTTCTTACTAGTGAAATTAGAGATCCTCTTTCTAGGAAGATCAATGGGATGATCCTCAATACTATTAGAGAAGTTTCGTTTTTTAACATGGTGGGTGTCAGATGCCATAATCTCTTAAGTGCCTAAGAAAAATAAAAGTAATAAAGAGAAAAAATTTTAAAAATCGAAGAACCTGATCTTTTATAGCGTGTACATACATACATCAACAGCTCTGTGCTGTGCAAATGAGGCTCAACAGTAAAAAAGGACATACTTCGTGTGTGTGTGTGTGTGTGTGTGTGTGTGTGTGTGTGTGTGTGTGTACATCAAATCTACAATATGCAGAGATTGTGGTTTTCCTAAGAAGCAGTCCAGGCTGACCTGAAACTCAATGTTCCAACTTTGCCATTGCCTCCTAAATTCTATGAATACATGTATGAGCCTTGTTTTAAATATTTCTAAAACCTGAAACACAGAAGCACAACATACAGTATCCCAGGAAATTTAAGGGTCTCCACCTTCTCATGGCTTAGTCTGGAGGTTGTTTTGCTGTAGAGTGAGAAACAAGGCAAGACAAAACTACAGAAGCTAGACTATGAAAGGGTCTCTGAATATAAGCCTCATTGGGGGTGGGGAGAGGAGGCAAAGAATGCCTTCAGTTAGAGACAATGGACTAAACATTTCCAACTACTTCTGTCCTTCTGAAACTTCATTAAAATGAGAAGTAGAGAGTTTTTAAAGGCATAATATTACCATTATGGAGAAAAAGAAGAGGTAAGGGCAACAATTTAGAAACTGCAAAGCCAAAGTGGTAACTGACTTAGAACTGACTTTTCAGTCTCTCTCTCTCTCTCTCTCTCTCTCTCTCTCTCTCTCTCTCTCTCACACACACACACACACACACACACACACACACACACACACACACGAGTCTTAATCTAAGAGTGGTGGCTTATGCCTGGAATCATACATTTGAGAGTAGACACAGAGGATCTCCATAGGTATAATAACAAACAGAGGTGTATAAAGTGAAACCCAGTTTCAAAAAACAAAGCAATTAAAATATTGTTAGAAATTTTAAAATAGGATGTATTAAGACCGAAACAAACATGCAAGCAAACAATAAGAAAAAACATCAAATAGATGGGAATGTAGAGATGGCTCAGCAGTTTAGAGCACTAGCTGCTCTTCCAGATGACCTGGATTCAATTTCCAGCACCCACATGATAGCTCACATGGTCTGCAATTCCAGTTACAGGGGATCTGACATTCTCTTCCTGCCTCAGTGGGCACTGAATGCATATGGTACATAGACATACATGCAGGCAAAACACCCATACACATTTTAAAAAATTAAAAAACAAACCAAAAATCTCAACAGAAGCTGAGAGAATTTTCAGGGTATCTTCCAGAACACACAGGCAAATGATAAAAAGAATAAGAAGATAGGCTTAGGGGGAACCAACATCCAAACAAAAAAGTACAACGAAGAATAAAGAGAGACCAATTAGAAATCAATGAGGAAATTTAAGAAAACTATACAAAACTGAAGGTCACAAATTTCTAGATGAAAACAGCTTCACCTGAGTCACCATAATGAATGAAAACAGACCTAGAAGGTACATCTCCAAATCTCAGAGAATTAAAAACAATCAAACAAGCCGGGCGATGGTGGCTCACGCCTTTAATCCCAGCACTCGGGGAGGCAGAGCCAAGTGGATCTCTGTGAGTTCGAGGCCAGCCTGGGCTACCAAGTGAGTTCCAGGAAAAAGGCGCAAAGCTACACAGAGAAACCGTGTCTCAAAAAACAAAACAAAACAAAAACAAACAAACAAACAAAAAACAACTAGAGAAGGAACATGACTCAATGATTTAAGAGAGTGGATTAAGAAAAAGTGGCCCAGCATGGTGGCATACACTTTTAATCCCAAGACCTGGAAAGCAGAGGCAGGGGATTTCTGTGAGTTAAGAGGCCAGCTTGGTCTACACAGCAAGTTCCAGGCCAGTCAGCACTATAGAAAGATCCTATTACAAAACAAAACAAAAAAGTCCCAAATTCAGGCAACTTACAGTTTCCTATTTAGTCAAATATGAGGGTAGCAATCACTCAAAGTTAAAACAAATTCCTTTCCAGTAGCAAGAATGACAAGATAAATGTATTCTAACATGGATCTAACATCTTTTTGTTTGTTTGTTTTTTGTTTTTCGAGACAGGGTTTCTCTGTGTAGCTTTGTACCTTTTCCTGGAACTCACTTGGTAGTCCAGGCTAGCCTCGAACTCACAGAGATCAGCCTGGCTCTGCCTCCAAGTGTTGGGATTAAAGGCGTGCGCCACCACTGCCCGACTGGATCTAACATTCTAACAGTGTAGATTAGAAGAAACGTATCCACAGGTTTAAGATAAAAGCTGGGCCAGGTGTGGTGGCGCACCATAGCACTTTAGTCACAGCACTCGGGAAACAGAGGCAGGTGGATCTCTTAAGTTTGAGACCAGCCTCGTCTACAGAGTGAGTTTAGGACAGCCACGCTACACAGAGAAACACTGCTTGAAAACCATAAATAAATACTGGATACCCATTAAAGGAAAGTGGGGAGGAGAGAGGGGGCACTGTCAAAGAGCCAGAAGGAATGGCTTACTTTAAAGTGCTACAGCAAACAACCCTCCCTGCCAACCTAGACTTCTATAATCAGAAACACTAGTCATCATGAATGAAGGGGGAACACTGATATTCTCATAGGAAAGAAAATTAAGATCATTCATTCCAGCCTATGAGAATGGCAGAGGGGCTGGAGGAGCAGCTCAGTGGTTAAGAGCAAGCACACACTGATCTTGCAGAGGACCTGAGTTTGGTTCCCCGCATCAATGTCAGGTGGCTCAGAGCCACCTCCTATTCCAGGGGATTTGATGTTGACACCCTCAGGTATCTTTACTCATGTGCACAGACACATACATTCACATAATTTTAAAAGATTTTTAAAAAACTAAGTGGACATTTGTTCTTGAGTTTTAAAAATTATTTTTGGTGGCTGAACATTTTATAACACTATATGAACACGGTTCGAAATATACACAAAGGGAGAGTATTTACTATAACTCTAAGTGGTAGAAGGTAAAGGGAAATTAAGAGGTAAGGTTTCTACATAACGTCATTCAAACTGATAAACTGCCAACACTAGTAAATGGCTGCGTGTGTGATTCCAACATCAATAAAAATCTGTATTAAGAATTATACTAAAAAACTGTAGATAAAATAGAGTAACAATACTCAAGTAACTAATAGAAAAGCAAGGTAAAGAAAAGAAAAACCAAAAATGACTGGCCTAAGCCTAATACACAGCAATTTATCTTATACTTATTTAAAATTTATCATCATCATCATTAGCGTGTGTGTGTGTGTGTGTGTGTGTGTGTGTGTGTACGTGTAAGTCACAGTGTGCCTGTGGAAGCCTGAGGACAACTGTTTCTCTCCTTCTACCATGACATGAGTTCTAAGATTAAACTCAGGTTCTGAGGCTTGTGCAGTCAGTACTTGACCTATCAAGCAGTCTGGATGGCTCTTATGTTATTTAAATGGTGTATACACACTAGTTAAAACACGGAAATTGGCAGAGTAGATTAAGAAACATGACCTACCTATATGCTGTCTATTTTATATTGTCTAGTTTTTGTTTTTTTAGAAAGGGTCCCACTACGTAGCCCTGGCTGGTCTCAAACTCAGAGATCCACCTGCCTCGGCCTCCCAAGTACTGGGATTAAAGGTATATACCACCTTGACCAGTTATATATATATATAGGTGCTGAGTATCACACATGTTAGTCAAACACTTTCCCAAATGAGCTACATCCCAACCACTCATGTAGCATTTTTAAAATGAAAGACACTAATCATTAGAAAAACAAAATCAAAACCACATGAAATACTATTTCACACCCACTAGATAGCTATGCAACGAAGACAAAGGTAAGTGCTGAGAAAGGTGTGAAGAACCTAGGACCTTCAGGTATCACTATGTAAAGTGACATGGCACTGTCTCCCTCCTTTTGTCAGTACTGGGGATGAACATCTAGGGTGACGTGTATGCAAGGTAAGTGCTCTCCCCGTGAGCTAGAACTCCAGCCCCTGGATGTTTCTTAATGTTAAACACAAATTTATCCTAAGAATCAGCAATTCCACACTTTCATATTTACTGAAGGGGAAGGAAAACGTGTTTACAAAAAATCTGTATGCAAATAATGAGCATAGCCAGAAGACAAACGTTTAGAATGTTTATCAACTGGTTAGCAAATAAAATGTGGCATATTTATACAGAACACTACTCATCAGCAAAAAAACGAGTTAAGTACTCATAAATCTGTGTATGCAGGAGCAGTACAGTAAGTAAAAGAGGCCATGAAAGGCACATCATATGACAGAATTCCATTTATATGAAATGTTCATAAATGTAAACTGTATGTACAGAAAACAGACTGTTGGCTGCTTCAGCTGGAGTAGAAATGGAAGTAACTGCACAAGGGCACAAAGCTTTTCCCAGTGACAGAAATGCTCTAAAGATCTATTGGGACTGGAGAATGTTCCATTCTGTACTTAACATTTGTGAATCGTACATTTAAAACCAGTGAGTGTCATGGTGTATACTTTGCATCACAATAAAGCTTTATAAAGGGAACTACCAAAATTGTAAGGCAAAGACTTGTAAAGGCTTTGTAAGCTACACATTCTGTTTTACCCATGCCTCATGCATTTAACAGCACCTTTCCTAGACCATAATATAGAATTGTCCTTCTCCCCCAAAGGTACTTAACAATGCTACTGAAACTAATTTCGAGTTCTCTATGTGCTTTTGAAGTTCTATTGAATAAGACACAAAAAGAGAAGAATCTGAAATAGTACAAAGGGTATTTTTGTTTAACAAGCAAAGAACAAAATAAGTAAGGGCCCTAAAAGAACAAAAGCTAAGAGTAAAAGATCGAGAAGGGAACAATATTCTAACATTACTTACAACTTCTAAACATCAGAAGGAGCACACATTTTCTAACAATCAGTAGCTTGTTTGAGAAAAACAACAGCATAATAATAGAGCTCATGGGATGATTTCTCTTTACATAGTAGCTATCTCCTACCAGAAAGATAAAAAGGGATCTATTCATATACTCTACTACAGTTGCTGCCTAATCAAGCGATTAAACAGCTCAAAGTGTTCAGATACTCTCTGTCTCCTCACAACAAGGAAAACTCATTATACAGGAATGAAACATGTCTAGACTGTTCAAGACCAAGTTAGCTTTCTCTTTACATTAATGTACTATACTCTATTGACTATCCTTACTTTATTTAACTTTGTAATTCCACTTGGCAATTTCTCTACAAAAACAAAACATGGCTGCTGAGAAAGACATTCTTCTTACTACAAGAGTTCCTTCTATATGTGGTTATCTTCTAAGAGTCATGAGGATGAAAATGTGGTCCGTAGCCACCATCTCTTTCCTTCTACCTTCCCTCCTTCCTTTCTCCCTCCTGGATGAATTTTAGTTGGAACTTAAAAAAAAATAATCAACACCTTATAATAATAAAATACATAAATAAGAAATAAATTCAGCAGTGCAATGCTTTAACCACTTGGTCACTTGGTCATATAACCCCAGTACTCAGGAAGCAGAAGGGTCCATCCTTTGCTACACAGAGAGACCCTCTCTCTCAAAAAGAAAACCAGACAAAACCAAATCACTTCCAAAGAATGTCCTGAAAAGTGGATGTTTTAAAACTGGCATTTTAAAGCACAGGGTATTGGAGGGTATACATCAGTGGTAGTGTGCTTGCCAAGCATGCGCAGGCCCTGGGTTTGACTCTCTAGACCCACAACACTTAATAATTAAACAAAAAACCCAAGCCTATTAAAACGGGATAGAAAACAATGTACAGTGTACTGTATAATCCTGGTGTGATGGTTAATCTTAGCTGTCAGGTTGACTATATCTATAATCAATTAAAACCCAAGCAGCTGGACATGTTTGTTGAGGGATTTTCTTGATTGCATCAATGAGTGGAGATCCACCCTAAATCTGGGCCGTACTTCAGGTGGCAGCCTATATAAAATGACATAGAGGAAGGAAGGAGGCTTTTGCTTTTGCCTGGTTGCCCTCATTTTAACTGGCAAGTTCCTCCATCCTGTTCCTGAGACATCCCTTTGCTGGTATTCCAAGAGAGACTGAAAACTGGCAGCCTCTAGGACTCCAGCACCAGACTGGGACTGCTGAGAAATCCAGTATCGGGGACTGAACAGCACCCGGATCCCCTGCCTTTCCTTCTGGAGACATCATAGTTGGATTACTCAGCCCGTAAGCCAATCTAATAAATCCTTTATTGTATTCATTCTATTAGTGCTGTTCCTTCAGAGAACCCTGACTAGATACCTGTTTTTTTAAGGTTCTATTAATCCCCCACAAAGGACACAAGGACAGAAAAAGGCAAATAAGACCCCATCAAATTAAAAAGCTTCTGCACAAAAGAAGCATTTATCAGAGAGAAAAACCTAAGAATGGGAGAAAATATTTACAAATTATATAATCTGACAGGAAGCTAATAATCAGAATACAGGAACTCAAAAACTGAAAGAGCAAAAGAAAAGAAAAATCAAGCAGCTCGATTAAAAATGGATAATAAACTTGATTACAGTTTGGATCTGGAATGTCCCTAAAGTCTCCTGATTTGGAGGAGGTAAGTGTGGAGTCTGGGGGAAGTAGGTCACTGGCAGCATACTTCTTATCTTTTAGCCCCTAGTCCCTCCCCTGCCCTCTTTCTTCTGGGCCACAGTGAAATAAGCAGCTTTGCTCTACAAAGCTCTACAGACTGTCATTTCCTGTCTTGCCACAGGCCCATAGCAATGGGGTCAAATGAACAACTCTGAAACTGTGAGCAAAAATAAATCTTTGCTCTTTTCAAGTAGTTTTCTCAGGTATTGTCACATCAGTGGTAAGCTAACATAAACTCAAACAGACATTTCCCAAAGATAGACAAATAGTCAATGGGAGCATAAAAAGTGCTACTAACATCGCTAATCACCAGGGAAATGCAAACCAAATCACACTGAATTACTATCCTATTCTATTAGGAATGCCTCTTATCAGAAGTACAGAAAGCAAGTGCTGGCAAGGACACACAGAAAAGGGAACCTCTTGGGCTGGTGAGACGGCTAAGTTGACCTCTGACCTATACATGCACACCATGGCACACATGCACTGTATCCACATCCCTTCTCAAATCATACAAACACACAATAATTAAAAAGTTTACAAACCAAAAGATCCCTACACTCCAATGATGTGTATTAGTATAGCCATTATAGAAAACAGTACAGAAATTCTTAAAAAAAAAAAAAACTATCAGATGATTCTGCAATTCCACTACTGAATATTTATCCAAAATGAAATAACCCAGTTTGCTGTAGGTAACTGTACTTCTGTGTTTACTATAATACTATTCACAATAGGCAGGAAAAAGAAATAGTCTGTTTACTAGTGAATGAATGGATAAAGAAAATATAGTAAATGTAAACAATAGAATACCACAGAGGATAAAATTCTACAATTTGTGATCCTGTCTGGAGATTATGGTAAGTGAAATAAACCAAGGACAAAAACACAAGTAACTCATAATTTCCTATGTGGAATCTAATACCACTGATCATGCAGAAGTTGAGAACAGAAGGAAGACCCAGGTTGGTCAACAGGCTGCTCTAAATTACAGGTAGATATGAGTAAGCAGCAGTTCTGGGATGTTAGAGCACAGCAGAGTGACTGCAGGTAACAATTATGTACTGTGTATCTCAAAATTCCAGCAGGAGGAATTTAGAATATTTTCACAAGGGAATGGGTAAGTGTTGGAGGAGATAAATACATGTGAGCCCGATTTCAACAACATAAAATGTATACATGCATCAAAATACCACATGTACCCTATGGATTTTTATGTTACAAAACTGTTTATAAGTACACTTAATTGCCGGGCAGTGGTGGCGCACGCCTTTAATCCCAGCACTTGGGAGCCAGAGGCAGGCGGATCTCTGTGAGTTTGAGGCCAGCCTGGTCTCTAAAGAGAGTTCCAGGTGCAAAGCTACACACAGAAATCCTGTCTTTAAAAAAAAAAAAAAAAAAGTACACTTAATTAAAAACCTAAAAAAGAAACTACCAAACTTTAGTTGGGGATGGGACTTAGCTCAGTGGTAGATTGCTTGCCTAGCATGCTTGAGTTCCTAGTTCAATCCCAAGCACTATAAATCAACAAAACAAAACTTCAATTAAAGTTAGTGCTGAAGGGATTGTGGTCATTTTCTCAATCACATCCAGGTTTTTCTGTTTTCTAAAAATATAAATTATTTTTATTTAAAGAGATCAGTCTTTTTAACTTTTCCAAAATTAGGCCAACCTAATCTAATTTTCTTCCTTCTGCCCACTTGCTTCAGCCTTTTCCTTTGATTCTTCCCTTTGAACTGACTCCTCCCTGTCTGCTTTCAAGCATGCTCCAGTTTCCCCTATCAACTCTTATACTCTTTCTGTTTCCTTTCCTGCCAAATTTCTACAATGAGTGCTTTTTAGCTTCCAACTGGTCTTTAACCCTTTACAATTTTACCTAATTCTGTCCACTCATGTGAAAAAGTCTACCAATGTGACTGCTTGTCACTTAAAACTATGTGGGAGCCAGGCATGGTTACAGTCTGTACTGCAACACTCTGGAAGCTAAAGCAAGAGGCTGTAAATTCAAAGCCAGTCTGGACTACAGAATAAGACTTCGGCTCAAAAGGCAAGAAAATTAAAAAGAAACGAAAGAAAGAAAAGGAAAAAGAAAAACAAATAACCTTTCCATACCCCACTCAGGAAAACAAAAACACCTTCCAGGAACCTTTTAGCACTTGATGCTCACGAAGAGCACCAGGCCAATGGTAAACGCTGGTAAAGCTTCCTCATCACTAGACAGCTGTTACTTCATGGTCCTTCTCCGTTCTGACACAACTATCCTGACTTTCCTTGCTCTTTTCCCTTCTCTGGTTACTTTTCCTTTAACAACTCTTTTCTCTTTACATGAACATTGAGGGGATGTTTTCACAGCTCAGTTCCTCCTCTAGATCTGGGCTCTCTTCTAACTTGTTCTGTACTTAGCTTCCATAGCTGCCACAACTAGTTTCTAATCGACATGATTAAAACAAATCTCACTGGGCATGGTGGCGCACGCCTGTAATCCCAGCACTAGGGAGGCAGAGGCAGGTGGATCTCTGTGAGTTCAAGGCCAGCCTGGGCTACAAAGCGAGTTCCAGGACAGGCTCCAAAGCTACAGGGAAACCCTGTCTCAAAAAACCTAAATAAATAAATAAATAAATAAAACAAAAACAAATCTCTTCAATTGTCAGTCCAATAATGGCACTTCCTAACTACCACATTTGAATTAAAAACACCCCAAATTCTCTCAGACTTATTATTATCAGGGGCTAATTTTATTCCTCTTTCCTTCCTTCCAACAGGTCACTAAGTAGACTTGAACCTTCCATCAAAAAAGCCTCATAGCTTCAAACCTAAATTACTGTAAGAATTATTAGGGGTTTTTCGGTTACAGGTCTTCTACTGATCCCTATAAATCATCCTGCATAATAACAACTGCCTATAGTGTTCATGGAACAACACCAATACAGAATTTCCCAAGTTATGTTTAAATTACATAAATCTTGAGGATGCCTTACTCTGTTCAAGTTAGTCTGGCGATAGTGCATGTTAAATTATTTATTGGAAGTCTATACCTAAAAAGGCTCTGAGACTTCAATTATGTTATCTAATTCTGTGAGAGCCCTTTTTGGCTATCATAGTTTTTGGAAGTGATTTATATATGTATACTAAACTACATAAGCATTGACCACCCTTGTTATCAGGTACCTTAATGTTGTGGGGTACTTTGTTGTGAAGGGTGAGAAGCCAGGAACAGTGGTTCATACCTATAATCCTATGATTTAAGAGGCAGAAGCAGGAAGATCAGGAGTTCACTGCCATTTTCAACTATAGAGCAAGTTTAAGATTAGCCTGGAGTACATGAGATTATTCCCCTTCAAAAAAGAGAAATAAAAATGAGTAGTCACAGCTACTTTTTAATGGGGGAAGAGTAGAGTTGGGAATGTCAAATAATAGCAATTGTATAAATAATCTTATAATAAATCTGCAGTATTTCAGGCTCTTATCTTCTCCCTATGCACACACATACATAAAACGTATACATCTGTACTTTTATTATAGATGAGAAATGAATTAGACCTGAAATCAACAACAAAAATGCAAACAGTGAGGGCTGGATTCTAGGCATCCTCTTTCTACTGTCTATAATCTTAACCAATACACTATACTGCCTCCGAGTTAACAGGAACGAATACATACATAGATGATGCATATACTTTGGAATAAACAGATCTTCTAGCTAATGATTTCTGGTGGACTTTCTAGTCTAAATTCATTTTCTCAAATGTAAAATAGAAGTATTGTGAAGATTAGAATGAGATCATAAACATTATTGCTATTAACACTCAGCATTTACATAAAACATAAATATGTATTAGTGCTTTGGAAAGCAAACTGAACAACAATGGAAAGCATATGAAATATAACCACATCTTGTGCCAAGTTTAGATTGACTAAATAATTTACCATCCAAACCAAGACACTATTGAAAGTGAGAAGAGGTATTATGAAAAATTATGCTAGGACACCAGGCATAAACTAAGTCTGTCCCACACAATCAGGAGGTAGGGCCATTTGTCCTCAGTTCTAATGTTTGCTGTCCTACATCTATTTTTTTCAATAATTTCTTTCTATAAAAATTATCAACTACTCATTATAAAAAATGAATAAGGAGTTGGGGATTTAGCTCAGTGGTGCCCTGGGTTCGGTCCTCAGCTCTGGCAAAAAAAAAAAAAAAAAAAAAAAAAAAAAAAAAAAAAGAATAAACTATAGACACATTATAACATGAATAAACTTCAACTATATTATGCTAAGTGAAGGAGGCTAAAATTAAAAGGCTATTTTCATGACATTCTAAATAGCAAAGGTATAAATGTGGAAGGAAGCATCAATAATCCCCAGAGAGTGTAGGCAGGGAAAAGTTTACTCCAAAAAAAATAAGGAAATTTTTGAGGTAGAGAGATGTTATATACTTTAATATAGTAATGATAGTACCATTATATGCAAGTGACAACTCATAAAAATAGTATCTCAATAACCCACCTTTAAGGAAATTGGAGAATAAGATAGGTGTGTAGTTTAGTGGTAGAAAATGTGTAAGAATTTGGATTCAATCCCCAGCACAAGGGGAAAGTAGGGGAGAGAATCTATGTCTTTTCACTAGCATTCTTAGACACCACGCACTTGCTTGACAGAAATGAGGAACTATGGGCTCATAACCATTCTCTTCCCTTTAGGAAACAAGTCTATCCTGGAGTCCTGAAAGTTTCAGAACCATTCCTTAAAATACCTAGATTATACATTTGTACTGAATGGAAATTACCAAAGCCAGACCAACTGGTTCTAATACTCAACTGTGTGGGTTGGATCTGACTCTGCAGACCAAGCTGAAGATACCCTCAGTGCCCTTTTTACGCAATGGTTTGTGGGAGTTTTAAAAGCTGAATCAGCAGAGGCCTCTGGGCTCCTTCCATGCTCTCTCAACTCTCTGGGAACCTTACTGCTTACTGTATAGCAGTATGTGCCACAGCTTACTGAGTAAAAACTAAACTCTCTGCAAATTTAAAGACCAGTGGTGGTGCACACCTTTAATCCCAGCCCTCGGGAGGCTAGCCAGGCGGATCTCTGTGAGTTTCAGGCCAGCCTGGTTGGTCTATAGAGCGAAATCCAGGACCAAAACAACACAGAGAAACCCTGTTTCGAACCCCCCCCCCCCCAAAAAAAAAGATCAGGTACAAAAGAACCAGGTTGAATTTCCCACCTTCCCCCTTGAACTATCCATGTAACTCTGGAAATAGCTGTTTTAGTTTCTTCATTAATAAAAGTAAAGATGTTTATTTATGTAATTTGCCTTGACTTGTTCCAAAAGAGTGAAAAAAACCTACAAATAACAAAATAGGACCTTTACTAGAGGATAAAATTGGAATAAAGAGAAACAAGAATAAATAATCATCAAGCTGCAGAAGCTTAATCTTTTTTTTTTTATCTTTTGAGACAGGGTTTCTCTGCGCAGCTTCGCGCCTTTTTCCTGGAACTCACTTGGTAGCCCAGGCTGGCCTGGAACTCACAGAGATCCACCTGCCTCTGCCTCCCAAGTGCTGGGATTAAAGGCGTGCACCACCACCGCCTGGCTCAGAAGCTTAATCTTAAGAGAAAATTTTTTCCTTTGAGACAGACCTCACTACATAGCTACTGACCTGGAACTTGGTATATAGTTAAGGCTTGGCATATGCGTCCTGAGAACAAAATTCAGGTCACTGGGCTTGGTAGCAAGTGCCTTTACCCACTGACAGAGCTCTTCAGTCCAAAATTTACTTTACAATTATTATTATTATTGTTCTTGGTGGTGGTGTTGGTAATGAATGGTGTTGGTGGTAGTGGTGTTTGTGTACCTGCTAGGAACAGGACTTCTAAAAGGCAAATATGTCTAGAGGACTGTGGGTACAAGGCCACTTTTGCTGACTATAAGAGAAATCTCTGGCACAAAGAGAGAACAAAGCTCTTTTTAAAGAGTTGAAAGTGTTTATGCACCAGAGTGATCTGGGGAAAGTAACTTAGGCCAATGGAAACTGTAGCATGGTTCATGCAGAATTCCAAAGCAACCTTCCTGCAAAGGCCACTGGACACAGAATTTGTATGTGATGGTGTACCCTTCCCAGATTTAAACTAATGAAAAGTAAATAAACAAAATTAGAAAACATAGCATATTCCACATTGAATTCACTACCTACTATATGTCATAATATGGATAAGTAATATATGCCTTATTTCTGAGAAGAATGACAAGAAAGCCAATAGAAATTAATTATAGTAACAAAAAGTCACGGTCAATATTGGTTATTAGAAGCAGTGTATCTCACAGAGCACTGAAGTATTTGGAATATATCCCTGGTCACCTTAGACCTGAGTCCTGATGACAAATGGGAAATTTTTTAAATGAAATCAAAGGGGGCTGGAGAGATGATGGTTCAGTGGTTAAGAGCATGTACTGTTCTTCCAGAGGATCCAAGTTCAATTCCCAACACCCACAACAGGTGGCTCACCATCACCTGTACTCCAACCCCAGCGGCACCCGATACCCCTGCCCTCTGTACTCTGGTACACATATGTACACAAACACTACATATAATTCAAAATATTAAAAATTAAATTTAAAAATGAGATAAAAGAGAGATCTCTAAGACAACTACAGTAAAAGTCTTATGCATTTAAAAATAAGAATCTAGGACTTATTTTCAAGTCTTCTAAAAAAAAAAAAATCTGGGGGTTGGGGATTTAGCTCAGTGGCAGAGCACTTGCCTAGCAAGCTCAAGGCCCTGGGTTCGGTCCTCAGCTCTGCCAAAAACCAAAAACAACAACAACAACAAAACAACAACAAAACAAAACAAAACAAAAATCTGATCAATTTGAGCATAAATAGAAAGCCAAAAGAGAGAAAGTAATAGTGATCATTACTAGAAATAGATTAAGCTGGCAACATCCATCCCAGTGATCAACTACAGCATTACAGAAGAGAAAGTTGGAGATATGCTTCCTGGGATACAACAGGAAATGTTATTTTTTGGTTTTTTTATTTTGTTTTTTTTTCAGAGACAGGTTTTCTCTGTAGCTTTGCAGCCTGTCCTAGAACTCGCTTTGTAGACCAGGCTGGCCTCGAACTCACAGAGATCCACCTGCCTCTGCCTCCCGAGTGCTGGGATTACAGGCGTGCGTCACCACCTCCCGGCCCTAATAGATATTTTTGCAATGCAATCTAATGACCACTTTCTACCAGTGATCAGTTTAAAGAAATAATAATAGTACAGGAGGAATTTTTTATCGCCACCAGGTATTATTCATTACTTTTCTCAGGGTTCTGACAAACAGCAAACTTAAGGAAGGTTTACTAGGGCTCACAGTTCAAAAGTGTAGTTCACCATGTTGTAGAAATCATGGCAGCAACAGCTTAAGAAGCTGGGCACACTGCATCTAAAGGTAGAAAGCAGGAAAGGAGGAAGTCTATTGCTCAGCTCTCCTTCTGATTCAGTACCAGACCCCAGATCAAATAATGGTGCCACCCACATTAAGGGTGAATCTTTCTATCTCAGTTAACATAATCTAGATAATGCCTCAACAGGCATGCCCAGAGACTTGTCTCCTAAGAGATTCTAGATCTTTTCAAGTTGGTAATTAATAACCATTATAAAGAACAACTACAAAAATCTGAAAATGGAAGTATCTGGAGACAGGACTTACTTTCTTGAATAGATACTTTGCAAGGAAAAAAGTTTTACTGCTTTAATTTTCTAACTTTACCTAATTTAATAATGAAATGTTTAAGTCATTCGCTCTCAAATAGACTATGCAACATGTTTGACCTGGTTAAGGTTTCTGTTGCAGTGATAAACACCATGACAAAAAGGAAAGGGCTTACTTCCTCTTCCACTTTACAGTCCATCATTAAGGGAAGCCAAGGCAGGAACTTGAACAGTAACCACAGAATATTGCTTACTGGCTCCCTCCCAAGCTCACACTCAGCAACCTTCCTTATACAGTTCAGGCCTAACTGCCTAAGAAAGCACTGCCTACAGGCCAAACTAAAGGAGACAATTCCTCAACTGAGGCTCCTTCTTCCCAGATGACTAGGTCTGTGTTAACTAAATTAGCCAAATAACATTCCAATAATTTTCATAGAAACAATACATATTTATTCATAATGGGAACTAAACCTAAGGCCTCGCATACACCAGGCAATTAAGTGTTCCATCACTGAGCTTTGGTCTCAGCTTTTTTCAGTTTTTGTTTTTGTTTTTAACTTTCCTTTTGAGACAGTCCTCAAATCTGCACTCCTCTGCCATAGCCTCCAAAGGAGCCTTTGTGCCTTCCTGTTTTGTTTTATAAACAGCAACTCCTATTTTAAACAATTACATTTACTAAATTCATAACAAAATAAACTTGGCAAATATGCAGGGATTGACAGCCGTCCCTACAAAGACTTCTAAAGCAGGCTCCTGTTAGTAAAAGTGGAAACTGACTACTATCTGTATCCTTAATAAGATAAAATGTGTGCGCTAAGGCCCTGCACATCCTAGGCAAGTGCTCTACCACTGAGCTATATCCCTTTAAAACATGATTCTGTATTATTCTTTCAATCTTTAAAAATTGACATATTATGAATATAAAATTTTAGTTTTATCCAAGATTAAGTGAGGGAGCAGGCTCAAAGTGCTTGCTGCCAAAGCTGACTACTTGAGTAGGAAGCTCGAGTGAACTACAGGTGCATCATGGCATGCACACATGGGCACACACACACTAAATGCCAAAACAATTAGTGACGTTATGATTTTCTTGTTATTAAGCTACAAAGAAAAGGCAATATGATGAAAAGGGAAATAAAGATACAGGGCAATTCAGACAAGTGTAATCTCAGCAAAGGGAGGGCTGGGGTAGCAGGAACTTGTCTCAAAAAACAAAACAAGGAAACAAAAAGCCCCAAAGTCATAGTTACAAGTTTGAATTCTATTATAGTTTTTTTTTTTGTTGTTGTTGTTGTTTTGTTTTGTTTTGTTTTTTGCTTTTGTATTTTGAGACAGGGTTTCTCTGTGTAGTCCTGGATGTCTGGGAACTGGATTTGTAGATCAGGCTGCATGCTGGCCTGGAACTCACAAAGAGCCACCTGCCTCTGCATGCCCGCCCTGCCCCCCACAGTGCTGGGATTAAAGACATTCACTACCACACCCAACACTACAGTCATTTATTAGGTGTGTGATCCTCCTTGCTATTTTCACAGGAGGGACTAAAGAAACCATCCATTTGGTCATGGTGTTTCTCATAACAAAAAATAAATCATGTGAAAGAATACAAAGTAATTATAAAGAGCTGGGTGAAGTGACATGCCTTTGATTCCAGCACTTGGGAGGCAGAGGCAAGTGCATCTCTGTGAGTTCAAGGCCAGCCTGGTCTACATAGTGAATTCTAGGACAGCCAGAGCTACATAGTGAGACCCTGTCTCGTGAAAACAAAACCAATTATAAAAAGAAAACTCTGAAGCCATTCTAGGAAGAACTTTTGGCGTTATATATAGTGTCCCCCTACCTCCTCACAGCAACTAGTAGTTTCTTACCTCATTGCTGGTCATAGCTTTAAACTTCCCAACCTTTCTGATTATGAAATTCTATCATCCCAAGGTTTATAGCATGAAGAACAGACAAACAAGCAAGTATAATGCAGTATGTTAAGTGTGATGGCTATTCTTGGTTGTCAACTTGACTATATTTGGAATGAACTACAATCCAGAAATAGAGGGTACACTTGTGATCTGAATCTTGAGGCAGGAAGACAACTAGCCTTTAATCTGGATCTTGAGGCAGAAAGGCACACCTTTCATCTGGCTACATCTTCTGCTGGAAGTCTAGATAAAGACAATAGAAGAAGGAAGAGATTGTGCATTCTTCTTTCACCTGCTTGCCCTCACCTTGTCAACACGTCCATTCCTTCACTGGCGCTGGAGCCTGCTTCTTCCTGATTCTGGCATACAGCATATACAGAAGACAAGCTGAGGTCCCCAGCCTCGTGGGACTGAGCAACTACTAGATTCTTGGACTTTCCATTCATAGCTAGCCATTTTTGGACTACAGACTGTAAGTCATTCCAATAAATTCCCATATATATGAAGAGGGAGAGGGAGAAAGCGAGCGAGGGAGAGAGAGATTGATTCATTATATAAGTTGTATGACCCTAGAGAACCCTACTACAGATTCTGGTACCAGAAGTGGGGTATTGTTGTAACAGACCTGACCATGTTTTGGGGCTAAAAGAGTCATTGAGTGTTAAGAGCACTGAAGGATATTCTGTGGAAGCTTGGAAATTAAGAATGTGGAGAGTAGTAGAGGATGGAGGCCTGGCCTGTGAAGTTTCAGAGGGAAGTTTAAAGACACTATCAGGGCCATTTGTTATTCTGAATTAAGATTCTGTTCCAGTTAGCTGAGGCTGAAGAATCAGCTGTTGTTTACAAGATACCAGAACTACTAAAGCTAAACTTTGCTTTGCTGGAATACTTGATGCTGGTTAGCTTGAGCTAAGAAATTAGTGGTGACTAAGAAGAGACCAGCATCACCGAGGTGAAATCTTCTGGAAAGTATTTCCTGTGAGCACAAAGAAGTTGTCTTTCAGAGGTAGCCAAAGTTGTACCTCGTGCTGGCAGCCAGATTTGGTAATGTGTAAGAGTCACCAGATGGTTCTGGTTTTGAGGGGATGAAGAGCAGCTGAGGCTTGGCACTGTGAGAGCCCATTGGTGAAGGTGAAGCCTCAGTGGCAGTTGAAGGCCAGGACTGACGGGGCATGCAAAGAAGTTGAGGCTTGGCACCATAAAGAAAGCCTATGAAAAACCACTGGTGCAAGTGCAGCCCAGTTGCAGCAAAAGATCCCAGTGTTTTGGAGATGCCAGGACCATGGGATGACCACCAAGAACAGCAGCAGCAGTGGAGTAGAGCCTGCCAGCAGCAGCCTAGAAGACAGGCTAAGTGTGCTGCAGAGGGTGGAGACAGAGAAGTGACCCAAGCCCTTTGGAGGAGTCCAGAAGGTCATGAGTAAATCCCAGAATGTTGGACATTGAGTTATTTATACTGTTGGAGTTTGGTTTTTCTTGGTTCAGATTGTGACGGTGCCCTGACTCTTACCTCTTGAAGAAAGTATTTAATTTAATTTTGATCAGCCAGAGATGAAAGACTTGAACTTGGTGAACGCCTTTAATCCCAGCACTTGGGAGGCAGAGGCAGGTGTATCTCAGTGAGTTTGAGCCCAGCCTGGTCTACAAGGCAAGTTCCAGCCAGGAATGTTACACAGAGAAACCCTGTCTCGAAAAACAAACAAAAAGAGTGAAATTTTAATGTGTTTGAATTTGTAAAGACTGTGGGACTTCTAAAGTTATTAGTGAGATCTTGGGGGTGAATAAGAAATGAAGGGTTGTGGCTTAATAGTGACGTGTTTGTGTATCGAGCTGACAAGGGGTCAGTTGTACTGGCTGGTTCTGTGTGTCAACTTGACACAAGCTAGAGTCACCAAAGAGGAAGGAGCCGCAATTCAGGAAATGCTTCCACAAGATCCAGCTGTTAGTTATTTTGGCGCTCTTACCCCACAAGAACACGTCCCAAACATGACAAATCCACAGAAGAGCTGTTTATTAATATAGGATAGGAAGAGACAGACGTGACAGGCCATGTGGGACAAGAAGAAGAGAGGAGAAGAAAAGAGGAGAAGAGACCTGTGCAAAATGGCACTGGCTTTTTAAAGAGAGGGCAGCGCATGCGTACAGGACCACATGTGGCTACTCCATGCATGCGCGTAGATTACATGGCCTCGCGCGCGTGCTTTACGCAGCCATGCAAAGCCACGGAGTCCCAGTCACGTGAGACGCCCCGACCCGGAAATGGCTATTTTGAACCGGAAACAGCCAGGTGGTCCATCAGGCAAGCACAACCGTGTGGGCATGCTGTGACCTCCCAAACTACCTTAAATAAGGCTTGTCTCAGATAAAAATTAAGCAGAGTACTAAAACATCACAGCCACCTTTTTAACATGTCTCCATCCAGACAGGACAGATCTACCTCAGATAAGTGTCAACTCCAAAAATAAAATAATAATGAGTCTTTTCTCTAAGCTTTTTATGTCACCAGTATCTTGTCAGACAGAAGGTTCTCAGCCACACCATGAAGGACGGACAGCTGCAGGACAAGGCATAACAGAACTTCATCCCGGGACCAGCCGCACCATGAAGGATGGACACAGCTGCAGGACTTTATCCCAGGACTTCAGGAGCCAGCTTCCCCATTTCCCTCCAAGAACCAATCGACGCCCACCATTCAGCCTAAAGCAGTCTTTGAGAGAAACGGCACCCCATACCCACTCATCCACATTTTTTTTTCTTTTATAGAAAAACAAGTCAGGAATGATGGGAGGTCACAACATGCCCACACGGTTGGGCTTGTCCGATGGACCACCTGACTGTTTCCGGTTCAAAATAGCCATTTCCGGGTCGGGGCGTCTCACGTGACTGGGACTCCGTGGCTTTGCATGGCTGTGTAAAGCACGCGCGCGCGCGGCCATGTAATCTACGCGCATGCATGGAGTAGCCACATGTGGTCCTGTACGCATGCACTGCCCTCTCTTTAAAAAGCCAGTGCCATTTTGCACAGGTCTCTTCTCCTCTTCTCTTCTTCTCTCTTCTTCTTGTCCCACATGGCCTGTCACGTCTGTCTCTTCCTATCCTATATTAATAAACAGCTCTTCTGTGGATTTGTCATGTTTGGGACGTGTTCGGGACGTGTTCCTTGTGGGGTAAGAGCGCCAAAATAACTAACACCAGCTGTAAGGCGTTTTCTCAATTAGTGATCAATGGGGGAAGGCCTTGCCCAGGGTGGGTGGAGCCATCCCTGGGCTGGTTGTCCTGGGTTCTATAAGAAAGTGGCTAGACAAGCCAGTAAGCAGCTCCCCTCCATGGCCTCTGCATCAGCTCCTGTCTCCAGGGCCCTGCCTTGTTTGAGTTCCTGTCCTGACTTCCTTCAGTGATGAACAGCAACGCTCAAGTGTAAGCCTAATAAACCTTTTCCTCCTGAACTTGCTTTTTGGTCATGGTGTTTCCTCATAGCAGTAGAAACCCCAACTAAGATATTAAGCTTGGTGATATTACTAAAGATCTATCCAAAAGCTTGACAAGAAAATTGCCTTTTTTGTTTTGTGTTTTGTTTGTGTGTTCTTGGGTTATTTGTTTTTGTGGGGTTTTTTGGGTTTTGTTGGGGCGGGGGGGGGTGTTCCCCTTTGAGATAGTGTATCTGGTTGTTCTGAACTTGCTATGTAGACTAGGCTGGCCTGGAATTCACAGAAATCTGCTTCTGCCCCCTGGGTGCTGAGATGAAAGGTATGAGCCACCACACCCACTGAGACATTAAATTATGCAATAGAAAATTATGCTCAGTGGTTAAGAGTACCAGCTGCATTCTTAGAAGACCTGGGTTCAATTCCTGGCTCCCACATGGCAGCTCACAACCATCTCTAACTCTAGTCCCAGGGGATTCAAAGCCCTCTTCTGTGGCCATCTCTGTGGTCACGAGGCACGCAGGTGGGTGCACAGACAAAATACCCATACACATCAAATAAATATCATTAATTTACTTTTAAAAAAGAAATAGAAAATAGGTTTAAAGTAAAAGTTATTTACAAGCTCATCTTTTAAAAATGTTCTGAATTAAAGCACAATCATACCATTTCCCCCTTCCTTTTCTTTTCCTCCAACCCGTTCCATGTCAGTCCCTCTAAATCCCTGCTTCTTTTTGTGATTGTTTTACACATATGCACGCAGACACCTAGGTTTATAAACACCACCTGCTTAGTCTGATTAGTGCTATATATGTGTATGTATATGATTTCAAGGCTAACAACTTTGTACCAGACAATCAATTAGGAGGCTCATCCCAGGGGAAGACTATACTCTCTAACTCTCAGTATTCCCTAGTTACTTACAGATCATCTTACAGTTAACATAGCATCTATCCAACAGGATTTGCACTGTGATTCTCAGTGAGTATTTTTAATCACTGTGTAAAGTTTACTTTCATAATTATTAAAGTATCAAAACAGAGCAGACACATACATCCCAGTTCAGAGCAGCAAAACTTATCCTAAGAACAAAAAACTCCCTGTGGTTTATTTAATACTAAGTCAGATTCAAAAGAACTGCACTATTCCCTAAATTTGAGATTTAGTCTTGGGATTCAGAAATCTATAAATTCTCTAAATTGAGAATATTTAGTCACAAGTCGGTAGGAGATGGGCTACTCATAAAATGAAAAAGACAGTGATCTGACAGGGAAGAACACTGATAAAATTCAAAGACATTTAGAACTGTCAAGTTATGAGGGTCAATTATGACAAATACTAAACTGTCCCATGTAAAGTCAGTTTTTCTTTCAGATAAATGATAAGTTGGTCTATCATCTTTTGGGGTTTTTTGTTTGTTTGTTTGTTTCTGGGACAGGGTCTCAGGTAGTCCAGAATGGAGGTCACCAAATTGCTATGTAGCCGAAGAGGACCTTGTCCTGTCTCCTCCTCCCAAGAGCAGGGGTTTCAGGTATTACCAAGCCTGGGCTTTGACTTGTCTTGAAGTTAGATATGGTCATGTGGCTCTGATCAATAAAACATTTTTAAAAGACCCCCCCATACACACACACACACACACACACACTTTTTCTAAAGACAGTCTCATACCATACCTCACACGAGCCTGTAACTCACTATGTAGACCTAGGCTAGCCTTGAACTCACTCAACCCTACTTCAGCCTACCAAGTGCTGGGATTACAGAAGTCAATTTACCATACCCTACTTTAAATAAATGACCAGTTCCACCTTTATCATGACAGCCTACCATAGGTCAGAATATCAGAACTCTGCAGATACATTCCTGAGCAAGGCCAACATAGAACAAATGCCTCCAGGCATCTCGAATCAAGGCGAAACAAAGCGCTGTTGTTTAACCTGAGACTTGGAGACTGTTTGCTACTGCAAAATAATTTAGTCCTTCCATACTGATAAGCCATACAAGAAATGTGAGTACAGAATGATTTAGTCCGTCCCATTAAATGAGATGTAAATTGATGCTCCCAAAGAGACATAATTTCTTTCTATTACTTAAGTTTCCAAACAGGTCTGTTGACAAGATTAAAAAATTATTTATATGTAGTATCAGTAAACCAATAACTCACTCAATGAATGTCACTCCATAAAGGTTGAGAAATGGTCTGCCAACCTCTCTTCATCTCAAAACATACCTTTTTTTTTTTTTTTGAGACAGGGTTTCTCTGTGTAGCTTTGTGCCTTTCCTGGAACTCACTTGGTAGCCCAGGCTGACCTTGAACTCACAGAGATCTGCCTGGCTCTGCCTCCCCGAGTGCTGGGATTAAAGGCCTGCACCACCACCGCCCGGCTCAAAACATACTTTCTAGGTGAGAATCACTCCATTTTCCATGTCAGCCATCAGGTAATTATTAGGCCTAGTGTAGGAAATCACATAAAAGATATATACATATTTTTTCCTTTTCCCTTTTTAAAGAGACAGGGTGTCAGACAGGCTGTTCTGAAACTCTCACTACATAGACCAGGTTGGCCTCAAACTCAGAGAGATCCATCTACCTCGGCCTCCTGAGTGCTGGAGTTAAAGGAGAACTATTCTTGAACTACTTCTTACTTGAGAACCAGGATGTCAGAAACAAAAAGGCCAGGGATGTTTTCAGCTACTATCCCGTGAACCCTCCATGGATAAAATGCCAAATTTTGGTCAATACATAAGATTTATTTTTACTACAATAGTATATTCTGTTGATGATGATAGTAAGTAGTGTAGGGAATAGGCAGGGTACAGGTTTTTCTAGTAATGAACAAAATTATATTTCGGGATTAAGAAACACAGACAGGGAAGTACTTTCATAGTTCAGAAAGGCAGACACAGAAGTGTGGATGCTTCACTACCACTGCATAACTTTTCTACATTGTAGGGCTACATTCTGGTTGGTCTGTACTCTGAATTCTTTCCAGGTACTTGGAACATTCTTGCAAGCTTGTTTTCCTCAACAATCACCCATTCTTTCATTTCTTCATTCACTTAAGAGCAAGTATCAAATGCACGTGCTGAATTAATGACCACTGGAGGTCTAGGGAAATACATGTGCTGAGTTAATGACCACTGTAGCCCTAGGGAAAGCCCTAATCCTATGGGGGGGGTGGCACTTTTACAGATAACCTCAGAAAAAATCCTTCTAATCAATTCACACTAAGATGTGAAAAACTTTCTTTCCCTCCTCTCCAAAAGTGCCCCCTTAAAAATTCAGAGATTTTACAGATTCACCACTTCTCAAAACTGGAAAGATCTTGGAGATAATTTCAGTTTACAGATGAGATTAATGACCTAATCCCAGGAACACTGAATTGCTAACAGGGGAGCCTGGTTAGAGCTGTGACTTCAAGTAAGAATGTCTACTAATGAAGCTGCAAACAGAGTCTCAAGAGTAGTGACAGAAGAATCATATGCAGGTCATGGGTATCTGGGAAACTAGCTCAAGGCAAAAGAATTTCAGGTAATGAATAACACATAAAGAAAGGAGGAGTCAAAGGGGAAGGGAGTCACACAAGACCTTTCAGAACAGCCTTTACTCCATCTGTACACTCAAAATGACTCAAAAGCAAGTTCAATAGATTTAACAAAAACACTTCCAGAGAATACACTTAGAACAAGAAACAGTAAGCACAGCATTTGAACCTGCTAAAGAAAAGTCAAATTAGATCCTATCCAATCACCACAGCATGCTCCTAGCTTAAGGTATGCCTTTAAAGTGCTTTCCTGAAGATGTGGGTGAGAGACCCTATCTCAAAAAACAAGGTGGACAGCTTCTTAGGAACTTCCAAGGCTGACCTCTGCCCCTACATACACACCTGGGATGCTGAAGCATAAAGATTACCACAGTTACAAGCCAGTCTATATCACAAAAAAATGAAGCCTTGGTATATAAAGGATGACTCCTTTCCCTGATTGTATCTTGTAATTGAATAAATAGTGAAGTTAATTCTGAAGCATCAGGAATAAATTCTGCAGTCTCAATATGTAATACCACTCTTTCAGCATACTGAGAGTCAGTAACTATATTGAGAGGTTCTGAAAAATCCATTAATACCAACAGAATAGCATACAATTCCGATTTTTGAACTGAATTATAAGGACTTTGAACCACTTTACTTAAATTTTCTGATTTGTAACCTGCCTTTCCTTGTTTGTTGGCATCTGTATTAAATGTCCAAACTCCAGATATGGGTTTTTCACGTACAATTCGAGGCAAGATCCAATCAGCTCTCTTTATAAGATCAATTCTATTGCTTTTAGGATATTTGCTGTTAATTTCTCCCAAAAAATTACTGCAAGCTCTTTGCCAAGGTTCACTTTCTGTCCATAATTTTTCAATGTCCTCTTTAGTTAAAGGTACAACAATTTCTGCTGGGTCTATTCCTGCTTGTGGTGAGTATTGTGTTCCCTGAAATATTGTGTGTTCCCCGAAATAAACATATCTGGGGTCAGAGAACAGACAGCCACTAGAACAGAGCCAGAAATGGTGGCTAGAAAATGGGAAGAGTAAGCCATAACAGAAGTTGGGTGGTGGTGGTACACACCTTTAATCCCAGCACTTGGGAGGCAGAGCTAGCCAGATCTCTGAGTTCAAGGCCACTTTAGAAACAGCTAAGCATGGTGACCCACACCATTAATCCCAGGGAGTGGGGGCAGAAAGAAAAAGGTATATAAGGCGTGAGGAGCAGGAACTAAAGAGGAAAAAAGCATGTAGTGAGTAAAGCATGTAGTTAGGCATAACTGGAGAAGTATTCAGGCTTTGGAGCAGCACAGTTCAGCTGAGAGCCACTGAGATGAGGACTCAGAAGCTTGCAGCCTGAGGAAACAGGATCACCTGAGGAACTAGCAAGGTGAGATAGCTGTGGCTTGTTCTGTGTCTCTGATCTTCCAGCATTCACCCCAATAACTGGCCTCAGGTTTGATTTCATTAACAAGTACTTTTAAGATTCCTACTACACCTGCTAATTGACGAAGTCTCAATTTTCCTTTCAAAATTAAGTCAGAGATTTTTTCCACATAAGTTTTTAATTTTTTATTTGGTTTATTTGGTAAAAATATCCATTCCAATATAATATCTTCTCTCTGCATTAATATTCCTGTAGGAGAATGCTTAGAAGGTAAAATAACTAAAATGTAATCCAGCTTTGGATCAATATGATCTACATGTCCTTCATGTACTTTTTTTTCTACCAAGGCCAATTCTTTCTCAGCTTCAGGTGATAATTCTCTTGGACTATTTAAGTCCTTGTCACCTTCTAAGGTTTTGAACAAATTATTCAGTTCATCATTTTTTACCCCAACAATAGTTCGTAGATGAGAAATGTCCCCAAATAATCTTTGAAAGTCATTAAGAGTCTGTAGGCGATCTCTCCTAATTTGTACCTTTTGAGGTCTAATTTTTTGTAGCTCTATTTTATATTCTAAATAATTAATAGAATCTCCTCTTTGTATCTTTTCGGAGCAATTTGTAATCCCCAGCAAGGCAATATTTTCTTTACTTCTTCAAACATTCTTTCTAAAGTATCTGCATTTGAGTCAGCTAGTAACATATCATCCATATAATGATAAATTATAGATTTAGGAAATTTTTTACGTATCACTTGCAAGGGCTGTTGTACAAAATATTGGCACAGGGTTGGACTATTCAACATTCCCCGTGGGAGGACTCTCCATTGAAATCTTCTAACCGGTTGAGAATTATTGTAAGTAGGCACCGTGAAAGCAAATCTTTCTCTGTCTTTTTCTTGTAGGGGTATTGAAAAGAAACAGTCTTTTAAATCGATAACTATGAGAGGCCATCCTTTAGGTAACAGAGTAGGCAAAGGAATTCCAGATTGTAGAGAGCCCATTGGCTGAATTACTTTGTTAATTGCTCTAAGGTCTGTTACCATTCTCCATTTACCAGATTTCTTTTTAATAACAAATACAGGAGAATTCCATGGGCTAGTAGATTCTTCAATATGCTGAGCATTTAACTGTTCTTCTACCAGCTCTTCTAAAGCCTGGAGTTTCTCTGTTGTTAAAGGCCATTGATGAACCCATACAGGCTTGTCTGTTAACCATTTTAAAGGTAGAGCTGTTGGTGCCTTTGGAAGATCATCAGTTTTTCTGCCCTGTTCTTGTATAATATGGATGGCTGGTGACCACTCATTAGAATAATACCTTCTAATATTTCTCTCAGAAACATGTGCTAGTTTATTATTTATTTCTGAGGTTGGAGGGATGTTAATCTGAGTAACATTGTTGTAACAGGTCTCAACCCCACAGGTTCATGACTATGTTAGCCACATATGGTTTTAATCTGCCTCTCTGTCCTTCTGGGCCTATGTATTCGAGCCATCTTGCACTCTGTTTAACTTGAGATAATGTTCCAATTCCTAACAGTTGAACATTTACCTCCTGAAGAGGCTAAGATGGATGCCAAAATTCTGGTGCAATTATGGTAACATCAGCACCTGTGTCTACCAGACCAGACAACAAAACACCATTTATTTTTATTGTTAATTTTGGTCTTTGTTCATTTATAGAAGTTTGCCAAAAAATTTTCTTTATGGTTTCTCCTGAATTTTCTGTTCTCTCTGTCTCAGTTGTTCCATTACTCTGAGTAGCCTGGTTTATTCCGATAGGCATTTGGTTATTTAACTGCTCTGAGTAGGGCTCTTCTCTACGACTGCAGGAAAGGTCTGAACTGGATTCACTGTAGGGGCCTGCCTGAGGCCCCTCTGGGAGTTTCCCAAAGACTGAGGCAAAGTATTACCTTGTCTGTCCCTTGTTGATCTACATTCATTGGTCCAATGTTTTCCCTTACCACACCTTCTACATACTCCTGAAGGAAGGGGCATTCTGTTGCCATTGTTCCTTGAAGAAACATTGTTTCTAGAAGTGCCCTGTTTACAGTCCCTTTTCAAATGTCCTTGCTTTCCACATCCAAAACATCTAACATTCCTCAAACCTCTTGAAATTGCTTCTCCTAACCACATATTATCATGATCATGAGCCTCAACATTAACTGTGTCTCTAATCCAATCTTCCAAGGGTGCAGATCTCGCCTTTAACAGCCTGCTTATTCTCTTGCATGCTTCATTTGCGTTCTCAAAAGCCAAAGTGTTGTGGATATCGCTCTGTGTAAATAAAGTTCTGATTGGCCAGTGGTCAGGCAGGAAATATAGGCGGGACAAGAGAGAGGAGAATTCTGGGATGTAGAAGGCTGGAGAGAGACACGGCCAGCCGCCGCCATGAAAAGCAACGTGTAAAGACACTGGTAAGCCACAAGCCATGTGGCAAAGTATAGACTAACAGAAATGGGTTAATTTAAGATAGAAGAAGTAGATGACAAGAAGCCTGCCACAGCCATACAGTTTTGAAATAATGTAAGTTTCTGTGTGCTTTCTTGGTTGGGTCTGAGCAACTATGGGACTGGTGGGTAAGAGAGATTTGTCCTGACTGGGCCAGGCAGGAAAACTCTAACTACACCTTGGTAAAAAAAACAGAAACAAGAAAGAAAGCAAGTAGGGTTTTTTGTTTTTTTTTTTTTAATGGTTTTATAGACTGGGAAATCCAAGATTCAAAGGCCACATCTAGTAAGGGCTTTCTTCCTATAATAGCATGGTGGAAGATTGGGGGGGGGGGGGTTGAGTGAGAAAGTGGAAAAAAATAAATAAAAGAGGAGAGAATATAGTTGGAACTGGGACTATAGACTTGTGACACCTCACTTACCCTGTGGGGGCTCTTTTTTAAATGTGGGCTCCAGGATCAAACTCAGATTTATCAGGCTTGCATCCTACACTGACATTTGGGGTAACTGTTTCTTATGCGGATCTGTGTGATTGTAACATGTTTATAATTACTCCAGCCTGTGGTCAGTAGATTGACAGTATCACCCCCTCCTCAAGAGTTTCACATCCCCAAATGTCCTCTAGAAGGGAAAATGCACCCTGTTGAGACCCAAAGACATAAACGTTTACAAACTCCCAAATCCTTGTGTGCCCAAGAGCTCTGTGTGTGTCTACGTATGTGTGTATCAGACCTCTCTGACGTGTCTCATTTATAACATTCCCTAGTTTTGCTTCATTAACCAACATGAACTTTCAAAAGACCAGGCCTACTGTTCCCAATAGAAGTAATTTTTTTTTTTTCTGGATTCCTAGTCTTTGAACAATTTCCTCAATAACATACCCTACCTCTCCTTCTATTAAATGTCTTATAAAAAAGCCTTTCAATTGTTGGCTCTACAGCACTTTTACTCAAATCAGGCTATCATTCAGATATGTACTGCACCAATGAAGGAAGAGTATTACATATGGTTTTTGTTACTAATTTCACACCAAATTAACTTTGTATTTGTTGCCTGGCACATTTCTTGCATATAGCTGACTAGATTCAGTACTGTGCTGGGCAGCGAGGCAATCAAAACCTTGGTAAGCGATGAGTGAGGTTTAAAGGTTTTGGTATTAATAAGCATGAACTGCTGACTACTCATGAAGTGGTTTGCTTTGGGGCTGCATTTCTTTTCACAAAGTTATTAAGTACATTCATTTCAAATACAAAATAGTGTACCATAGTTTTAAAGGAACATATGTTTTCTGCTGTTCTCCAGTCTCTAAAAAGAGACCCTACAAATTTTATGAATTCTATTCATCTTAGAAACACCTAATTTGGGGGAAGGGACCCCGGGCACAAAACTCAAGTGTGGTCAATATGAGCAGAGAATGTCACTGGTGTGTGGGGCTGATTCCTGCTTACACAAAGGTATAGTCACATAAATATCTCCGAAGCTGAAGTAAATAAAAAGAAAACACTTTGTACAGTAGTAAGAGCAAGACGGATGAGGCAGCGGTGTGGCCTCCGTGGGTTCCGAGTGTAGCAATGTAACCTTGCACATGTTACTTGACTTCCCTGAGCCTGTTTCCTTGTCAAAACGACGATAACAACACTACCTATTCCAAAGCAACGCTCTTAAAACAACTCAGCACATAGAAAACAACATAAATACCAACCATCGTCGTGGTTTATTACAAGGCCAGCTACTGGCCAAGTAAGAGCCTCCGTGCACGAACTTCTGACTGAAGAAGCTGACTGAACAGAAGAAAAACTCTGAATGATGTCACTCAAGCTGCAGGTATTAAAGGACTAGTGTCTCAGAATACTTCAAAGTACGAAACAGGCTACAATTACAGAACTAGTTTCTCTTCCAACTACCTTTTCTCCAAATCTGCGAAGAAACTGATACAGATATGTTTTCAAGGAACCGTATAAGCCACTAGAAAACAGCTCAACGCTTTGTTATCTCCATACGTGAGCCCAGTTAAGCGCCTAGGTACAATTACAGAGTAACTTTTCAGAAAGTACAACGAGGTTTTAAACGTTGCAGTCAACAATTCCTAGGCAGCTATGTCAAATTCCCTGTCCTGAGAAACAAAAGCCCATCTGTCTGGGAACCAAAAAAAAAAAATCCCTCCGAAAATAAGGAAATGCCTCGGCCGGGCCTAGGCAGCTCTCGCGAAAACCTGCCTTCCTCGCACAGCAATGCTCTCACGCCCTCCCTTCCCCGTGGGGTGGAGATGTCCACGCCGCCCCAAGAGAAAGAAGTGACAGCAGGTTTGGTCCACGCCTCTCCCGCCAGGACCCCTGAGGCCTGCAGCCCCAACCTCCCCGCCGGGGCCCGCCCGGGGGCTCCGCGGGAGACCGGCGGCCCCACCCGCCTGCGCCCCGCCCCGCCCCCGCCGCCCTCCCCGGGAAAGGCCGCCGCCGCGGGGCCTGCAGGTGGGCCCGGCCAGCCGCTCGAGAAGCCTGCGCACGAGCAGCAGCAGCAGCAGCAGCAGCAGCAGCGGAGGGCCCACCCCGGGCCGGCCGTCACTTACCGGCGCCTCATGGTACCGCAGCGCCTCGGCCCAGCCCCTGTGCTGACGAACCGCGCCGGACGGCTCCGAGCGTCCCCGGGATCCCCAGCCGGGCCCCACTCACAGCCATTCAAACGCCGCCGCGCGCGGCCCGCCGGGATAGCTACCCCGTGGGCGTCCCGCGGGCCCCGCCCAGCGCAGGCTCCGCCCCCTCGGAGGCCTGCGGGAGGCGGGGTGGGGGGGGGGGAACGGGGCGCGTGGCAGCGGCGCCCCCTCGTGGCCACAGGTGCTCGCGGACGCTTTGCTATGGCGGAGCAAATAAGGCTGCTAGAACAGAGGCGTCTAGGAGGGAGAGCCAGACCCCGCCGGCTAGGGATAATCGAGTAAAAAAGGAACCACAGCCCGGGGCAGAGGATCGGCTGGTGAAACACGACTCAAGGGAAGATGAACATTCATTCGCATTGAAACGACCGGGATATAGTGGTTAAAAGCGTAGACTCTGAAACTGTGCGACCTTGGACAAATCACATAAACTCGTGTGTGTGTGTGTGTGTGTGTGTGTGTGTGTGTGTGTGTAAGTGTGTGTGTGAGAGACTTTGATTTCCTCATCTGTAAAATGGGAGTGATAATCGTGTATCTGCCTCTTCATGTTGCTGTGGATAGCAAATGGGTTTATGCATACAACATTATTCGGAGAGCACCTGGCTCCTGGTAGGTAAGCTCTACATAATTCCTGACTGTTGTTTTGTTTCCTGTTATGTGCCAGACTTTGAGAATCTCCTCTTTTAACAATCTTTATAAACGTTATTATTTAAAAAATACCTTGCAACACCCAGACTCCAAAACTCACTGACTTCTGCAAAAAACTTAAGGTAAGAAATGAGCATGATGAAGATCCTTCCTCTCCTCAGAAACCAGGTTCAGTTTCCAACTAGGTGGGAACACTTGACTTTGAGATTAGGATTGGTTTTGTCCCTGACATCGTTTTAATTGCCGAGGACAGTTCTCTTGATCAGAGTCTAGTCAGGGCAAGCCACTGGTCAGGGTTAACAAAACGGACACAGTAAGTCTGTCTTCTGTGGTCGTCTTCCCCTGTGCAGAAACCAAGCAAGTAGGGCATTTAATGGAAGCCTTCCTCACAACCAGATTACATCCCGTGGCTTTTTTTAGACACTCCTTTAAGAACTCTTAGGGATTAAAGCAAGGGTTGCTTAAATTAGGTTCAACAACATATTTAAAGACTTCCTATGTGCCTAGCAGACGTGTCTCCAGGTGCTGGAGACAACAGGAAGTGTCTCTCAATGACTTGGAAAGTCAGAGAGTCATAGTCCCAATACACCACACTGCATGAAGTCAGAAAAGGTATATGCTAAACACTGTGGACATTCAGGGCACTAATTGGAGCTGAGGGGCCATTAGGGGATTATAATGCAATGTCTTTCCTTCTACAGTAACAGGGCCCTTACTTAATCCAAAAAAGTAAGTAACAATGAAAATTTGAAGCAACCAGTTATGGCAATGGGAAAATATTTTTAGAATACTTTGTGTGAGCCATGTCTTTGAGAGTTTCCCAGATGATGCCAAGCACAAGCAGGCACATGCCTCCATGTGTGGCCACACCTGTTAGCTCCAGCTGGCTGAGTGAGCGAAAGAACTGGGGCAAGACAGCCGACTTCCCAAGCATGGCTTCTACTAGGTAGGTGGTGTTATTTTAAAATAAAAACTTAACACACATGAAGTCACTTTCTCTCAAGGTATTTCTTCATCATCATAAACATGAATTTCTTGATGGCCCACTCTGCAATAAAGATCCTTGCTGGACCCTCAGCAGAGAGAATAAAGAGAGTAAGACATGTCGCTTACCTCAAGAGAGGCTGGGGGGTGTGGTAGCAAATAGCAGAGACCCAAGACTGCTTCAGTAACAGGAAATCTCATCAAAAATAAGGAGTCCGGGTGCCTAAAGACCAGAAAAGAACTTCAATGTTCTCATTTGTGGAACTTGATAAAATACAGAGTCTCAAATAGGTTCTTTTTCCAAAATCTAAAATTTACACCAATGATGAGCTGCCCAGGCTTTCCAAGTCTCGTATTTTAGCATAAAGATTAAAGAAAACTGTGTAGGCATTGAAACATTTGAAATATATACAAGTTGTACCACTTTGATATTGGAAGCACCAATACTTTTCCTAATAATAGAGTTGAAATTTTTTCTTGATACTCAATAAAGCCTGTTTTGTTGTTGTTGTTGTTGTTTTAATTGAAGAAGTATGGCATGGGCCTGGGGAAATTGCTCAGTTGGTGTATAGTACTTGCCTTGCAAGCACAGGGTCTGAGTGCAATCCTCAGAATCCATATTTTAAAAGCTAGGTGTAATGGCACATGATTATAATCCCAGTGATGAGGAGGTGGAGACAGGTGGATGGAAGCCTGGGGCTCCCTGGCCAGCTGGTAGACTGCTCAAAAGGTGGGGGGGTGGGGGGGGGTGGGGGGGGGGGGGGGGGGGGGGGGAATGGAAGGAGGCAGGCAGATCTAGTTCCAGGCTTGCCTGGTCTACAGAGTTCCAGGACAGCCAGGGCTACACAGAGAAACCCTGTCTCAAAAAAAAAAAAAAAAAAAAAAAGGCGGGGGGGGGGCAGAAAGATGGCTCAGCGGATAAAGGCACTTGCTGACCTGGGTCTGAGATCCAGAACTAATGGAACCCACATAAAGGTGGTGGAGAGAACCAACTCCTGCAAGTTGTCCTTTGACCTCCCCCAACCCAGTTTTGGCATATGTATCCACATATGAACCACATACATACACACACACACACACACACAGAGAGAGAGAGAGAGAGACATTTGTGCACCATACTAAAAAGAAAGAAAGAAAGAAAGAAAGAAAGAAAGAAAGAAAGAAAGAAAGAAAGAAAGAAAAAGAAAAAGAAAAAACACAAACAAAACAAAACAAAAAACCAAACATTGCCAGGAGCAGAAACAGGAGGATCAGCAGTTTGAGGCTAGCCTGGGCTACACATTTTTCTCTCCCTCTTGGTCACTACACAGAAAACCATCTCCAAACACAAACCAACAAAAACACATACTCTGAGAAATTCATTGTCAACACACCGTCCTCCCCCTGTCCCCTGCAAAATGACTAAGTGTAGTGTCACCCAACTTTAATCCCAGGATTTAGGAGGCAGAGGCAGGCAGACATCTGTAAATCTGAGGCTATCATGGTCTACATAATGAGTTCTAGAGCAGCCAAGGCTCTACTGTGGTGATACTTTATTTGTAAAATGTGATTTTATTTGTATATTAATTAAGTTGCCTTGGGGTCAGAGCAAGCCATAGCAGAAGCTGGGCAGTGGTGGTGCACGCCTTTAATCCCAGCACTTGGGAGGCAGAGCTAGGCAGGATCTCTGTGTGTTCAAGGACACAGACAGCATGGTGACACACGCCTTTAATCTCAATACCAACCTGGAGGTCTGTACAGACAGGCAGTGATGAGGAGGTCATGTGGCTGGGTTTACAACCAATGAGAAGGCAGAACAGAAAGTCTATATAAAAGACAGGAAACAGGAAGTAGCTCTCTTGCGGAGAGGAAAGACAGAGCAGCAGTGAAGGGTAAGGTTTTCAGCTCTCAGCTATTGCTCTGACCTCTTGGCTTTTAACTCTGCAATTGGCTCTGTGTTTCTTATTTAACAAGACGGTTACATCTACACTCCCGCAGCAAGAACCTATTTTAAAACAAAGAAACAGGGCTGGAGAGATGCACTGACTTCTCTTCCAGAGGACCTGAGTTCAATTCCCAGCAACCACATGGTGGCTCACAACCACCTGTATTGATATCTGGTGCCCTCTTCTGGCCTTTCAGGGGCACATACAGACAGAACACTGTATACATAATAAATAAATAGATAGATAGATAGATAGATAGATAGATAAATAGATAGATAGATAGATAAATAGATAGATGGATGGGTAGATAGATAGATAAATAAACAAATAAATAAATAAAACAAAGAAACAAACAAAATCTAGACTATGATGCCTTAGAAATGGCATCTGAGGTTTTCCTCTGATCTCTGTATGCACACACATGCATGCACAGCCACACACACTTGTACCTGCAATCCCATGAACATAAGAATAGCCTTTCTGTATTTTCCATATCCCAACATGAATACCTATGCACAAAAGGTGGCCAATTCCAGACCTTTCCAGTGGTCAGTCTGCAAGGGGTTCTACCCTTCGTCTTTTCCTTGTGAGCTAACAGGCAGCTGAGTTAGTTTTCCTGCCTCATTCCCTGCAATGGCGTAGGACCACTGAGTGGCATTGTGTAGAGAAGCCTATATCCATAGACACCCATAGAGTAAAGAACTCCATGCAAAGGCCAATATATGCCTCTTAGTGGAATTAGAAGTGGGGTGGTGAAGGAGGGTTTGAGCTGGGCCTGACAAGCTGGACAGGATTCTGACAGGTCTGCTGTTCGAGACAGAGAACAGGAAGTGTGCAGTAAGTGTAAGGATCACTGTCTACCCTATTGGAGTAGGGTGAACACAGCTTTGGAGAGTGGCAGGCATGAAGACTGAAACCTACAGAGGAACCCAGAATGTTGTAAGCACCTGGGTTTATCAAGAGACGGTGGTTGGAGACACTTGAGGATTCCACAGAAACTGCTAAGCAGGGCAGTGATAATTACTTCATTCTTCTGGGGTCTGACCCATCACCAGGGTGCAGAATGGCCCAGGAAGGGCAAGGAGGCCTGGTGGCAAGAACCATAGTTATGAAGATGTGGATCGATCGGAGATTTAGGGAACTGGAGCATTGATTGCCTTCAATGTTGTGTTCATCCACTTGCAGTGACGCTAAGAGACAGGGTTTGAAGAGACCTGCCCGCAGCAACAGATCATCTATTTCATAAGCAATATCCACTGCTCTGTTTCAAGCACCTCTGGAAAGTTCCAGCCAGTTGGCAAAGTCAATCCCCATCTTCCTGTGCAGGCCGTGGAAGGAAGTAGCCGCAGTGTCAGATAAGGCAGCTCCTGGTTTACTGGACTCAATTGTCTCAAACACCACACTGCCGACACCCTGCTTTGCGCTAGTAATAACAGTCTTGTTTGTTTCCAGTGGACACAAGAGGGAAGTATTAAAGGGTTCAGAGATTCCATTGTCAGGACAACTTGTTTCTGATGCATCTGCAAACTCTCTTACAGCCGGGAAACGGTACATTTTAGAGAAGACGTTTCAACCTATCGAATTCTAAGTATGTGATTCTCTTACAGAACTGTACTGACAGGTACCCAAGGATGTTCACAGCAACATTTGTGTGTGTGTGTGTGTGTGTGTGTGTGTGTGTGTGTGTGTGTGTGTAATAGTGAAAGATGGGAACGGTCTCAATGTCCATCAGTTGGAGATTAAGTCCAAATGCACCAGTGTCACATAGGCTTTGCATTCTTGGAAAACAATCAGCTAGATCTGCATGACAGACATAGAAGACAGATTAAATAAAAAGAGTAATTTAATTGAGTTTAGTGTAAATCAAATATTCCACCCATGAATGTGTGTGCGTGCATGTGTGTGGCGTGTGTTTATGTTTTTCGAGACAGGGTTTTTCTGTGTAGCTTTGGTGCCTGTCCTAGAACTCGCTGGCATTGAACTCACAGAGATCCACCTGCCTTTGCCTCCCGAGTGCTGGGATTAAAGGCGTGTGTCACCACTGCCCTGCTTAATGTGTGTGTGTGTGTGTGTGTGTGTGTGTGTGTGTGTGTGTGTGTGTTTATATTCATTTATTTAGTTGTGTATGTAGGTCAGTTTTCTTTTTCCATCATGTGGGTCCCAGAGATCAAGCTCAGGTTGTTAGGCTTGGTGGCAAGTGACTTTATCCACTGAGTCATCTCTCCTGCTCCCTGGATATAGGTTTTACAGAATGACTAACTTTTGAAGCATTAAAAATTACTGAATTCTGCTCCCCCTTGTATTAGTTGCTTGGGCTGACCTAGTAAAGCATGAGTGGGTTAGATGTCAGAAACTTACATTCTCACTGTTCTGGAAGCTGGGAAGTCCAAGATCAATGTGTGAGCTAGTTCAGTCCAAAGATTTATCGGTCTCTTCATGGTCTGCAGATGGCTGCTTTCTCACTGAATTCTCACATGGTAGGAGGGGGGAAGAGAGCTATTTTTGGTCTCTTCTCTCTTCTTACAGGGTTACCAATGCTTTCATGAGGGCTCCACCTTTATGACTTCATCCAAACCTAAATGCTTCTCAAAGCCCTATCTCAAAAAAATAATCACACTAGGGATTAAAATTTCAACATAAGAGATCTGTGAGAGACCCAGACATTAATTAGTCCATCACAGTCCTCCAAAAGTCTAAGGTTGTAAATAATGCTTTATATTTGAACTGACTGCTGTTTTAAAAATTTGCACAAAGGAAAATTTTTTTCTAAAGGACCTGGATTGGTCATTCAGATTTTGAGACAGTTTAGCCCACTTTGGAGAGGCTTAAATTACTCACTAGAATGAATGGATGGATCCCGAGTAACCAAACTTGGAGAGACCTGTTAGGCCATCATGTTGTATCATTATGACTCATGCTACGGCTGTCATTCTTATCCTTTAATGGGTTCTGTGGGAATGGAAACCCTCCCAGCTTCCTAAGCAGTGCTGGAGGAAAGCATGCCATAATGGGGACTTGTTAAAACGTGGATTGCACAACACTCTTGAAATGAAGAAAAGGTAATTGCCAAGAAGAATGGTATGACTATATCAACATCACTTCAGAACACCACACTACCAGTTCCTTTCACCCTGGCAGGAGCATCTTAGGACATTGCAGTCAGCAAACAGAAAAGGAAAATCCTGAAAATTAGAATCCATATGGTTATTAGATGGCCACCCAACAATAATTAGTAAGGCATGGCCCCCCTCCCCCCAACATGATTTGAAAACACAGACAAAACGGAGGGTGAAAGTTTCCTTGTAAGACCCTGTTACTAACACAGAAAAACAAAAAGCATGTCATGAAAAGTGGTCTTTGAGAGTTGATGATAGCAGAGCAAAAGGATTTGCAAAGGCAACCCATTTTATTGACACAGCAAAGAGGTTCAGGGCTATTAGAGCATGCTGGGCTAACTGGTTGCACAAGAAAGGAAGTCAAATAGAAGTAATATAGAGACACTGTCAGATGCTGTGACAGAAAGCTCAGGACACGTTTATAAAGATTTCTCTCTCTCTAGGGCTATCCATTCTTGCAAATCTGTCTGAATAAAAAGTTTCCTCATTCAGATTTTAATCCAAATGAGACTAGTTGGAGAATGGCATGCAACAGATTTTCTGACATCTAGGAGGAGGCAAAGAATGAAATACAGAAACAAAAAAAAGAGGCTTGAGGGGTTGAGCTAGGGAGTAGAGCAGCCACCTGGTGTGTTTGATCCCCAACCCTGCAAGATAAATCAAACTGATGTAAATGTGCAGGTGCCGCTTATTATAATAGTCAAAAATAACTCACGACCTACCGAACTGAGGTCTATCTGTTTTCTATAATTAAAATAACGTTTGCTCAAAAATATGAAGTAAAGGAAATTGAATGCTTATCTTACGGTTTCAGTATTCTAAATTTTCTGATGAGTTTTCCAGTTCACTTCTGGTCCAGTCAGAGGTACACAAAGAGCCTCTGGAAGACTGATTATTTTTTCTTGAATTCATTTGTAAAAACTAAAACATTTTTATTTTACGGTGAAAAAATGTTTTTGTTCAGTGATTTTTTTCTTTTTTTAAGCCCTTCTGTACAAGACTATCAAAAGACCCACAAGAAGCACTGATGCCCAGGGCTCACCCAGAGTGAGTGAATCAGAATCTTGGGAAGGCCCAGGCACTGGTAACTTTTTAAGGCCTCAAAGGGACTTTATCGTTTTCTTCAGTGTGTCATACTTTATGAATTCATGTTTCTTTTCCTCAGCATCACTGATGAGTTGGTTTTGAAACAGGTCATGGATTAGGAGAGCAGCTGGCACGGTGACTGCCCTTTAGAACGGCTCTGCCTACAGCGAGCAGGCTCCCCTGTATTCCAATTTGTGTTGCTGTGTATACCCATACAGCGACACAGAAAATGCTTCCAGCTGCTAAAACAACATTGTTGTATTTGTCTTCCTTGTCACTGCTTTTCGAATGCTTTGAACTTGAAAAGTGCGGAGTGTATTTTAGCCAGGGGAAACACTGTGAGGCCCAAGATGGACCTGAGGTGACTGCAGCTGCCGCTTTGGTGCAAGCTCACCTTAGCCACCCTTGGATAGAGCCCCGAAAAACAAAATTAGTATTTTTCAGTGCTCCCCAGATGATTCTCGTGTGCCTCCAGAGCAGACAGCCATTAGACTTCCAGGTTTAGAATTGCTATAGTTAATGCCAAAAGAACTTTCAGCACAATTCAGAGACCCAGGAAATTGTGGGAAACCAACAAAATGATCTGGGATCTTATTTCTTTGAGTGTCTATCAGTTGAGCCCTCTCCCCACTATGAGTGTATACCGATGGAAAGTATAGTAGGCAAAATGGTTTTGTTTTTGATTATTTATTTTATTGGTGTTTTGCTTGCATGTATGTCTGTGTGAGGGTGTCAGATCCCCTGGAACTGGAATTACAGTTGTGAGCTGCCGTGTGGGTGTTGGTAATCAAACCCAGGTCCTCTGGAAGAGCAATCAGTACTCTTAACCAATGAACCATCTCTCCAGCCCAGTTTTTGTTTTTGAAAGTGTCTGTATAGTCCAGGCTTGCCCAGAACTCCTCTGGCCTCTTCCAGAGTCCTGGGATTAAAGCCAGGTTCCACAGCCAGCACAAAATATTATTTGTTGACAGCAAGTATATATAACCCATTCTAGAACTAGAAGACACTCATCTAAGTTTATTTTATAGATGAAGAAATTAAAATGAAGAGGGTCCCTAACTGAACAACAGGTAGTTCATGCCCATTCTAGTTTAGAATCCAGGTTTCCTGGGCTTATGGACAAACATTCTAGAGCAAGGGAGATGTCTCAGAGGTTAAAGAACCCCCCCCCCCCCCACTGCTCTTATAGAGGACCTGGGTTTGATTCCCAGCGCTCATGTCTGGGAGCTAACAACCACTTGTAAGTCCAGCTCCAGGAGATTGGACACATTCTGGCCTTCTCAGACTCCTGTACTTATTTGCACATATACCCACAGAGACATACATGAACATGCGTAATTTTTAAATTCCTAACCAAACCAAACCAAACCCTCACACATTTTCTTTCAAACCACATTCAAAACCTCATTTCCCACGCACACACACAATTTTTAATGATATTCTGATAATCTTTTAAAAAGAATAAGCAGATCTAGCCAGGTGGTGGTGTTGCACATCTTTAATCCCAGCACTTGGGAGGCAGAGCCAGGCGGATCTCTGTGAGTTCCAGGCCAGCCTGCTCTACAGAGCAAGATTCAGGACAGGCAACAAAACTACACAGAGAAACCCTGTCTCGAAACAAAACAAAACAAAAAACAACCCCCCCCAATCCAAACAAACAAACAAAAACAATGACAAGGAAAAGAACAAGTGAAGCTTATGGAGATGCCCTTCATTTTTTTCTTGAAGCATTCTAACATGCATAGAGTAGTCATCCCTACAATATTCTGTGGAATAGATTCTGTTGGTTGCTAAAATGAGTTGAGAGAGAGGAAGAAAGAAAGAAAGAAAAGAAGGAAGGAAGGAAGGAGAGAGAGAGAGAGAAAGAGAGAAAGAAAGAAGACCCTACATCTTGGCGCATGTCTTTAATCTTGGGGGAGAGAGGCAGGCTAATCTCTGTGAATCTGAGACCAGCCAGGAATACATAGTGAGACCCTGTCTCAAAAAAATTTTTGATAAGGAAAGAAAACTAAGAGTAATTCTTTAGTAGCCATTTTTATTTTGACAGTTAAATTTTTACTGGGGGAATGGATCTGTAGATTGGGTGTAGGGCCCTTACGGTAGTTTATTCATTGGCACTGTCTCCAGAATCATGTGGCTTCCTCACCTCTGGAAGCTCTGGTGGGCTGGAGAAGGGCTTGGAAGGCATCATCTGCTGGAAAGACCAGGCACACTGTGGCTGGGGCCGGTGGCTGTGCTGTCTGGCCTAGAGTTATTTCATCATTGAGGAACTGATCATTTTTGAACAGCCGCTGCTCATCTGGTGGCTGCTTGAAGATGCCCTGGATGATGTGTTTCAGCTCGAACACCCGTGCTCAATTCCTTGGCATTCATGAAGACCTTGGTCTTGTGGTGCTGGGTGGTGAGAAACACATCCATTTCTGTGGCGGCTTTGTGGTTCAATGAGCCAGTGCTCTTACCCTTTGCTTTGTAACCATTTTTCAATGGTTTATTGCACTATATTAACAGTACTGAAAATACCATAGATGTGAGCATAATATAATACACATTTATTTCCCAAATCTGATCTTGGAACCCTTCTTCATCTCATTCCAATGGCTTTATCTTTTCTGAGACATGTTTTAGCAAATTACACAATGAAGATTCCTGTGGTGGCCAGGCGTTGGTGGCACACACCTTTAATCCCAGCACTTGGGAGGCAGAGGCAGGCAGAGCTTTGTGAATTCGAGGCCAGCCTGGTCTCCAAAGAGAGTTCCAGGAAAGGCACAAAGCTACACAGAGAAACCCTGTCTCAAAAAAAAAACCAAAAACCAAAAAAAAAAAAAAAAGATTCCTGCGGTAAAGGAATAAATTTCCTGGCTTACTTACTCCTTGTGGAGAGAGTAACTGTGATTTATAGTTTAAACTTCCTGATAGCAAGAAAGGGAATGTATTAAATAGGACTATCTGATTTCATTGACCAACTTAATATTTTTTAAAAATGCTCATTCAAAATTAGCACGAGTACCCTGAAAATTAGGCAACATTACCTGAGAACTATTACTTAACACAATATTAATACTGATGATGGACAGCCTATTTTATATTTTGTTTTACATTAGTATAATTATAGCCTATTTCTACCCTGGCATATTTACTCACTATTTAGTTTAGTCACTGTTCAATGCTGTTGTACTTATTATCAATAGTTTGCTTTTCATGGCTTCAGTTATCTGCAAGATATTACCCTTGTTTCAACTATGTTCCACAAATGTTAAACGGAAAAGTTCTAGATACATGTTTTAAGTTGCACTGTTTTGAATAGCATGATAAAATCTCATGCCCTACTGTCCTACCCTGGATGTGATTCATCACTTTCTCTTCTACAGACACAGAACTGCCAAACTGGACAATAGAGAGGAGGTGGGAATCTTCAATGTGTGGCGATCACCGAACTCTTAGGTAGCCAAGGAGGCTTTTTCAGCCTTATCCTCAACCACACTGTCACTACACTCCCTCGAAACTCCAACCATAACAAATAACTTGGGAATAATATAAGTAAAAGTAAATAAAATAAATAACAAACTACCGTTTTTGAACTTAGAAGTGGGCACTTAGAATAGTTCTTCTAAAATGTACATACTCTTTGATCTAGCAGCTCCACTCCTAGCGATAACTTAGGGATTAGAAGTACCAAATGATTTTCACACTAACACTGAATAATAAAAGGGCGAGAAGGCGGAAACAATTTGCAATAATAGGCCAAATTACAATGCAGAGAAGCAATTGAATATAAACTTCATTTTCCAGGAATAATAATGAATACTTAATGATAAAAAAAAAATTAAGCGTAGGTTACAGGTCCTATTTAATCTCAAAATAGATCTTCAAAGTAGGCGATCATTCCTTTTTTTTTTTTTTTTTTTTGCATGAGGCAGGTGGAACTATGAATTTAACACAGTCGAAGCGACACAATTAGTAAGTAATGAAAAGACTTAAAAGGAGACCAGTTAAATCCTGAGCCCACGTAGCTTTCCGCCCCTAGTGTCTACGCCGATGGCTTAGTTTACGAATTAAGAGGAAAAACAAACAAAAAAACCCTAAATATATAGCTCCTGCAACACGTGGACACGTAGTAGCCAGAGGCTGAGTAACTCGCTCAGGATCACCAGTCCCGAGCAACCCTGGGATTAAAACAGGATTTCAATTTCGTACTCTCCTTGTCTTCAATTCCTGTCATTTCGGACTTCACTCCGGCTCGGTGATGCGCACTCAGGAGACCCGAGCGCGAGTTTCCGGGGGGCGCGTGACGTACATATTATGCACCGGAAGTGCGCTGTGGCGAAAGGGAGCAAGTCGGAGTACCTGCGATCACCACCTCGGGTTTCTTCGAGAGGAACGCAGCGGCGGGCAGGTTAAGGGAGCTTTAGCCAGCCGCTGCTGTCATGACGTCCCAGGGCGGCTTGGTGGCCAACCGAGGCCGGCGGTTCAAGTGGGCCATTGAGCTGAGCGGGCCGGGAGGAGGCAGCAGGTGAGTCGTTTGCGTGAAGCGTGGTGTCCGAGCCTAGCGAACCTGGGCCACAAGTTTCCGACACGGGTGGGTGGCACACACACTTCTCCTGAGGAGGTTTTGTGCTGTGGAAGTTGTTTTTCCCTAGGGATCTTTTAATCTTTCCAATAGGCTGGAACCTGACGAACGCACGAGAGGGTCTAATTTAGGTAGCTACACCCGAGGCTCTTTATTCTTGTGATTTGTAGAACTGGAAACGCGGGCTTGAAAAGTAGCAGTCTTAGTTTCTTGATTTGGTTTGGTTCTTTAGAGGCCGAAGTGACCGGGGCAGTGGACAGGGAGACTCACTCTATCCAGTCGGTTACTTGGACAAGCAAGTGCCTGATACCAGTGTGCAAGAGACAGACCGGATCCTGGTGGAGAAGGTATTAGATGTTACTGTAGCATTTGGGCCAGCCCTGTCTTACCTTACTATCCCGAGTAGTGGTAAAGATAGCCATTGCCTGAGTGTTTGGGAGCTAAACTGCTTTAGATTCGTATTACAGTATCTTACATATAAGAGCCAAAAGTGGTTAATTGAAAAAATAGTTTATGAAATGGGTTGAAAAATGGCATCAGTGGCAATACCTTCCCCTTGAAGCCATATTTTCCTGCTCTAGTTCTCTGACATACATTCAGTCTGTTAGGATATTGTATTACTTGAGAAAAACATAATTTAGCTTTATGTGCATTGGTGTGAAGGTGTCAGATCCCCTGGAACTGGAGTTACAGACAGTTGTGAGCTGCCGTGTGGGTGCTGGGAATTGAAGCCTGGTCCTCTTAGTCGCTGAGCCCTCTCTCCAGCCCTTCGTTACTTTTACCTTTAAAAACAAAATCCCAATCCTGCTATCATTTCTTACTGCCTTCACCTGTTACATCATCCCAGCCCTAGCCACCATCCTGCACCTAGATTTTTGCAGTAGACTAAATCATTTATCATCTGTCCCTCCATTCTTCTACTGATAATAAAACATGGTTTCTCAACCTCAGCACTGTTATCTTACTGGGAACTAAGTACTTTTTTGTTGTGGGGAATTAATTGTACTGGGTACTGTAAGATAATCAGTACTCCTGATCTTTACACATTAGGCACCATTATTTATTTCCACAATTGTGTGAACTAAAGATGTTTCCAGCATTACCAAATGTTTTCCAGAAGGCAAATTGTCCTTGCTTAGGAATCTCTAATCTAAAAGGGTACAATTTGATGAGCTTTAACAGTGCATACTCCCAATGAGACCACCATTTTGAAAGAGAAGCTATATTCGCATCTCACTCTTCTCAAATTCCCAATATCCCTTTCTAATAGAGTTCTAACTGGTCTTGCTCCTTCTACATTGTTTCCCCTGTAGTTTCCAAGCACAGCCATCAAAATGTTCCCTTTAAAACATGCCAGATAGGGCTGGAGAGGTGGCTCAGAGGTTAAGAGCTCACAAGGCACCCTCTTCGGGTTAGTAGGCATACATGCAGCAGAACAATGTATACATACATGCATAATAAGTTAAAAAAAATGTCAGATCATCCCTACTCAAAATCAGCCTGTAATTCCATGTTCATTCAGCACAAAAGCTAAGCCAGAACCTTTTAGTACTATACACAACTCTGCATGCACCAGTGTCACTCCTGGTAGCGTCTTTAGCCTTGCCGCCTACCGTTCTTGCATTTATGCACTCTAGTCATAAAGGCTACCGGACAAGTTCCTGTTCTCTGCTGTTTGTATTTGTTCTCTATTTTTAGAATGCTTTTCCTCTGGATTCCTTTATAAATTGCTTGCTCTTCTCCTTTAGGGTCTCTCTACTGTTACATAGTTAAGTCTTTCCCTGTGGCACTCTGTATCCTTTCTTTGTATTTTTTCTGTGACATTTATGTATGTTATAAATATATCTCATGGTAATTATTTTGTTATTTAGCATCTGTCTTATCATTCTTGTAAAGCTGTATTAGCAGGAATTTTACAGTAGAAGTGTGTCCCAAGTGTTTAGAGTGGTGCTTGATATTTTCTTTCCTTTTTATATTTTTCTCACAGCCTTAGTATTGCTGGACACATGATTTTTATTTCAAGGAATGCATACATTCAGTTTTTACAATATGAAAATGACAGAGCCATTAATTTTTTGATAAGTATTATCTCATTATTACATTATAGTAAGTTATTAAATGACATTTTTAAAAGGCACATCATAATATACTTTTATAATAATTCTGTGTTCTATGTATGTTCTATAGGAAATTATTTACAAATAAGGCTTTTTAAAAAAAAATTTATTATGTACACAGAAGAGGGTGCCAGATCTCATTACAGATGGTTGTGGGTGCTAGGAATTGAACTCAGGACCTCTGGAAGAATAGTTGGTGTTCTTAACTTCTGAGCCATCTCTCCAGGCCCTAAATAAGGCTTTTTTAAATGTGAATAAACAAAATTGTTATTGTTATATTTATATAGATAGACTTACTCTGCTAATACTATTAGGATTAAATTTATTTTTTTTTAGATTTATTTTATGCTTATTGGTGTTTTGCCTGTATATGTATGCCTGGTATAGAGAAGTCAGAAGAATTAGATCCTTTACTGCAGTTATGGATGGTTGTGAGCCACCATGTGGGTGCTAGGAACCAAACATCGGTTCTACTGCAGAAACAAGTACTTTTTTTAAAATGTTTTTTAAGACTGGGTTTCTCTGTGTAGTTTTGGTGTCCTGGATCTCGATCTGTAGATAAGGCTGGCCTTGAACTCAGATCCACCTGTCTCTGCCTCCCTATTGCTGGGACTATAGGTGTGTGCCACTGCTGGCCGAGCAACAAGTACTTTTAAACACTGAACCATCTCTCCAGTGGCTTTGTCAGGATTTTTGCATTTAGATTAGTTCATAAGTAAGATTTATTTATTCTCTCTCTCTCTCTCTCTCTCTCTCTCTCTCACTCTCTCACTCTCTCTCTCTCTCTCACACACACACACACAAACACACTTCTCATAATGGTCTTTTAAGGTTTGGGTATTTATGTGATTTGAGTTTAGAATTTTTAGTTTTGTTTCCTTCCAGAAGAGTTTAAGACTTAGTTTTATTTTAAGCTTTAAATGGTTAGAATTTGTCAAGGGAAGCCATCTCGGCTTAATTATAGGGTCAGCTTTATTAACTGCCATGGAACTATATTTGTTCCTTTTTTAATGCCATTTGTGTAAGTCATGTTTCTAGGAGTTTATCCATTTCCTAAAATTTCAAATAGTGAAAGTAGTTTATAATGTGGCCAGTATAATATGTGCAGGATCTATAGCACTGTCCCCTTTTCCTTCTGGACATGAAAGAGTTGTCTTCTCTCCTTTCTAAGTCATCAGATTTACCAGAATTGAATATATAATCTTTGCAAAAAGACAAGTTTAGCTTTGATGATTTTATTTACTAATGAATTTTTCTTGTTTTCTTAAAATTCTTTAGTTTGTTCTTTGTCTAACTTTCATGAACTAGATGCTGAGTCTTCGCACACATTCTTAATTATGAATTTCTAGTTGGGTGTGGTGGTGCATATCTACAGTCCTATCAGTTGGGAGGATACAAGAAAAATCTCAAGTTGGAGGTCAACCCAGACATAGCAAGATGCGGTCTCTAGGAATGAAAAGATTATATATAAACTTCTCAAAACTTGTTGGCCAGTGGTGGTATACACCTTTAATCCCAGCACTTGAGAGGCAGGCAGATTTCTGAATTCAAGGCTAGCCTGGTCTACAGAGGGAGTTCCAAGACAGCCAGGGCTACACAGAGAAACCATTCTGAAAAACAAAATAAAAAGATCCTCTGGAAAGTTTGTATAAGGGAAAAGCATAGAGAAGTAGAGGGATTTGTAGCACCCTGAATTGGTGGTAAGCTCAGTCAAGCAGAGAATTGAAACTTGTGTTCATCTGACTTAAGCATCAGTTATACATGTGAGACTGGAGGGTAGTGATCCGAGGTTTCAACTGTGTGTTTGTTTTAGCGCTGCTGGGACATCGCCCTGGGTCCCCTCAAACAGATTCCTATGAACCTCTTCATCATGTACATGGCAGGCAATACCATCTCCATCTTCCCTACTATGATGGTGTGTATGATGGCCTGGCGACCCATTCAAGCACTTATGGCCATTTCAGCCAGTAAGTATTCATAAAAATAGCACCTTCCCTGGGTGCTAAAGATTGAAGGCAAACTCTTTTGTATATTTTTGGCTAGAGGGTGTGCAGGGTGGTGGTGGTAATAGTGGTGGCATGAAAAGAAAATGGTGTGTAGTTTTCTATTTATGTGGAGTGATACTATTTACAATCTTCTTTTAGGTTTGTATGTATAAATTCGTGCTTGCTTTCATTCCTATTGGGAGAAAAAATGTTTTGACAATGTCTGTTATCCCAACAGCTTTCAAGATGCTAGAGAGTTCAAGTCAGAAGTTTCTTCAAGGTTTGGTCTATCTCATTGGGAACCTGATGGGTTTGGCATTGGCTGTTTACAAGTGCCAATCCATGGGACTGTTGCCTACACATGCATCAGATTGGCTAGCCTTTATTGAGCCCCCTGAGGTAAGGTTAATGTTAAATTTCAGGCAAATGGGATGTATGGTGAATAGCTCGTTCATTTGATGGGTAGGGAGTTAGAGTTGGGATTGAGAGTTCATTTTTTTTTTTTTAAAGCTTTATTTTTTACATGCCTCTGTCTGTGTTGTGGAGGTTAGAGAACAACTTGCAGGAGTTGTTTTTTTCCTATTTTATGGGTTTTTGGAATTGAATTCAGTTAGTGCCTTTACCCTCTGAGGCCTCTAGCTGGCCCAAGAGTTCATATCTTAAGTAATAAAAAAGCATTAAAAGTTACAATGTCATGTATGGCAGAGCTTGTGATTAGGTAACTGAGTAAGTTATATTCACCTCTATGCTGTTTCTTTCTTTAGAGAATGGAGTTCAGTGGTGGAGGACTACTTTTGTGACCCTGAGAAAGCAGCACCTGGTGTCTGTGTATACAGGCCTTGTTTGCACTCTAAGCTCACAGCTCCTAAGTATGCTCACTTCAAATATCACGCATGTTGAGAAGAACCAGAAGGTCTGCAGTGTTTTTTGTGATGAGAGACAGATTCTACAAGGGCAATGTGCAGCATGTTACAGCAGAAAAGAAACTAGCACAACTTCTGACTGAAAATAATGTAGAAAACTTTATTCATGTTCCCAGCACAGAGCAAAACAAAACCAGACTCTATGTAAACAAAAGAATAGCAGCTGCTGAGTAGCAGCATCTTTCAATAAATTAAACAGTTGAGAACAATGCTTTAAAAGTTTCTCAAGTTCCCCTTAAATCTGTTAATATTTCACTTCTATATCACATAAGCAGAGACAAAAGTTCTATATCAGATTTTTTTTTTTTTGCAAGATGTGAGAAACTAATGCTGGATTCAAATTATACATGATGAAAAGAAAAATAAACCAGAAAAAAGAGCATGTAAATATACTTACAGTGTAACTTATTTTAATATCCACAATAAGTTTTTTTTTTTTTTTAACATTTAGGGGGAATAAGGATTGGTGGGATCCTTGGGGCCATAAGAATGGGAGGCAACAGAAGATGAAGAGCAGTGACTTTTCCTCTGCCATGAGGAAGCTGGCACCTGTCAAACAGGCCTGCAGTTCAAACTCCAGCTTTTAAGACAGCTATGAAAGGCTGAGGGCCAGTTGGGGGAGAGTGAATGTTACAGCCTGCCCTGCTAAACTCATAGGTAAGACACAAAAAGCTGGGTCTTTTAAGAAGGCAGGAGAAGATCTTTCTCTTCCCTCTAGAAATATTTGGCCCCTTCCCCTAAGGTGCATTTTCTCTCAAGTTTTCAGTATTGCTTTATTTGCAGTGATTAAAAGAGATAAAGACACTTTGCAGACAGACAACATAAGCAACACACAGACATGAAATGCTCTAGACAGAGGAGTATAAATCTGGCCTAATAACCATTTTTCCATGTAACAGTGATTTTTATGTTTTAGGGACTGAAGTAATAGCTATATTAATAGCTACTAATTCTCTTACCCTTTAAAAGATTCTTATATAGCTCTAACCACAAACAGCCTTTCTTAAAGTTAACTTTATTCTTTGCCCATATTTGTTTGATATGGGAAAAAGTGGTATTATAGTCAGGGGTAGAAGTGTTAGGCAGTTCCTGGGCAGGCTTGCTTTTACAGATTGGGTGTTTAACACTTTGGAGTCTAGGGGACTAAACTCAACTATGCAATGGAGTGTTGGAAAGGGAACTGTAAACAGTTTCTTCTACCTGATGCAGGGAGGAGCAGGAAAAGATTCTGGGTCCTCTCTGCTACCTTGAGTGGGCCTGGGGGATGAAGAACAAATCCTATGACTCAGCTTCTTAAACCATGTTTGAGGGTTTTCTTCTGTCTCTGGGGTTGAATTCCAGGTGTTCCATGTCCTACAGGGTATGTAGCACAGCATAATTTACCATAAATAAATGGGAATTTAAAAGCAGCCATGTATGTAAGCAAGAAGACAGTTTCTTAACTATCGTGTAAAGAACATGAAGGTTTCACATACTTGGAATTACTGCTCAGCCACAAAGACTTCCTATGCTGGTAAGCTAGGTTTTCATGACCAATAAATTAGAACAAGAAGCTGACCTTACACAGGTATTTCCTTGGCACATTTAGAGCTTTTTGAAAATGACACTTGACAGCAGATCATTGGCTCAGGGGAGCACTTGGCTCAGAGCCAGGATTCTGGAGTCAGAAGAATAACATTGAAGGGGAAAGCTCAGCTCTGGGCATGGAGGCGAGTGCCTCAGTCTTCACTATGGCTTTGGCAAAGAGGCCACAGATTGATTTCTTGTGAAAGAAAAGCTGCTAATGTCAGGCCAATGCAAACCTGTCTGCCACTTTAGACAGATGATTTTGGCACCGTTGTTGTGAAGGGTATGGCTCTCACATGCCCAGTTCCACTACTTAACCCCTCTAAAGCCGGGGCCCTCGGAGGTGGCAGCACACTGTCCTAGTGTCTTTTTTACAGCTTTGTTGTTGCTGTTTAAATCAGTGCCTGCTAAGGATAGAAGAGGAGACCCTCCTGGTGAAGCTGCATAACAACCTGCAGTTCTCAGATAATACCTTGTGTGCTTTGTGCTGCAGAGCTAACCATAGGCTCTGTTTCTGCACATTTCAATAGTCCTCTCTGGAATCCCGTTAGCCCAGCCATTTGAGAACCTGAAAAACATTTTACCTTTCAAAAAACATTTTCCATGGTAACACTGTCTACATTACAACCACAGAATAGGTTTTTAAAGAAAGACCGTTGAAATACAGTGGCATAGTACAGACAATAAAACTTAGTATCTGGGGGATCAGACTTTTGAATAAGTAGAGGCTGCAGCTATGTTTCAGGTTTTGTACATGAGTATACTATCTCCACAGTGGTAACATTTGGCCACTCATTTTTTACTAAGGTGAGGCTGACTGGCTGTTACCTCTCTGGTGTCATCACTGAACTGTGTTTCTGAGACTCATCTTGAATGTTGGATATTAACTTGTTTTTCATTTTTAGTTAAATTTCTAGCACACATTTTACTAACTCACTACCTTCAGCAGTGACAAGGGTTCCCTTTGGCTTAGCTTGTTAATTTTGACTTGCCTTCTCCTGCCATAGAAATAGCTTTTAGGACTTGACCATTCTGATGTTAAGGGAATATTTACTTCTGCTGGGATAGCAGATCATGTTGCAGCCAAGAGCATAGTTGGGGCTCATCTCCACAAGAATCGAGTGGGTGTGGTAGGAAAGAGCTGTCATATCTGTGGACGATGAGTCTTTTAGGGAAGGTAAGACCAAGCAGAATCTTCCACAAGCTGATTATGAGTAAATGGTGATTACTTCACTGCCACCACCCCGGACAAGGAGGACTCGCTCTAATCCCTCGGTGAGTACTTCTAGGAATTCCATGTCTTCATAAGTTGTCAAGGAAACAGGCAGATGAATAATACACTTTATAACCTGGCATCAGTAATCTAAGTTTGATCACAGGACTGCAAACTCAGCACACTTTTCTTAATAATTATATACTCAGAATAGGAAAACCCTGACCTTTAGATTCAATATCCATCTATACATCCACCCACCCACCCATTCATTTCAGCAGTGCTATGCATTAAAACTAGGGCCTTGTGCATGCTAGGCAAACACCCTATGTGCAACTGTTTCACCTGCTCTGATTTTAATTTTTTGAAATTCTGAAACAAGGTCTCACTAAATTGCCCAGGCTGGTCTTGATTCTTTCTGGCACCCAGACAGACCTTCACTTTTCCTAAGTAGATAAGATTCCAGGCTTGCACCACCAAATCTGGAATTGGATTCAGTTTTAAAGTTATGAATTAATCCTTGAATCTAGACTCTTTGCATATTTAATATAAGATATTCTCATTTGTTCCCTCCCTCCTTACCTCTAAGTCCTTGGGAACTGAACCAAAAGTCTCATGTATGTTAGGCAAATATTCTACCATGGAGTGATAGCCCCAGCCCTTATTTGTTATTTTCTAAATGTGATTTAAAACTGGGTAAACAGTGAGATGGCTCAGCTATTGAAAGAATTTGTATAAGCCTGACAATCTGAGTTCAATTCTTTGGAATGAGTCAGGAGAACACACACATAAATACAAACAAATACGTGAGAGAGACTCTCACTGTGTAACACTAGCTGGCCTGAAATGCAGTACATAGACTTAAACTGGCCTTGAACTCATCATGATCTGCCTGCCTCTGCCTCCTGAATGCTAGGATAAAGGGTGCATCACATTGCCTGGCATAAATAAAAAGTTTTAAGTGACTGGAGAGATGTCTCAGTGGTTAAGAGCACTTGATGCTCTTGCAGAGGACCCAGGTATGAGTTCCTAGCATGCATGTAGTGGCTCATGACCATCAGGTCCAGGAAATCCAACACTCTTTTCAGACTTCCATGAGCACCAACCAAACCTGCACAAGCACACACGCAGGCGACAGTATGGAGGCCATAGAGGTTTTCTAGTGAGATTGGAGCTTGCTTTACATAGCAGGACTGCATTCAGGGATACCTGGACCATGTGCACTAGGTGTTGGGGATGGTCTACACTTGGCTGTTCGTGGGGGGGGGGTGGTCTTTTGCCTTACCCCTTGGCATTCCTTTAAAAAGCCCTTCAGCAGAGACAGAAGGGACTAGTGGATTAGGATCCAGGCCCTCCCGAGCTATCCTATGTTTTCTTATAGTTTTGGTTGTGAGCCTAGCCTTTAACGGCTGAGCCATCTCTCCAGTCCTATTTTTTCTAACTGTCTCTCTGTCTATACTTCTACCTACAAATTTCTCGCTTCTTCCTCAAGAGTACCCTGGGGGAGAAAAAAAGGAAGCAGATCTCCCTCACAACAGACACATGAAAAAGAGGGCTTCAACTGTGTGTGTGTGTGGGGGGGGGTAGTTAAAGACACTTGCTGTGCAAGCCTGATGACCTGTGTTTGATTGACTCTCAAAGGTTGCTCTCTGACCTTTACATGCTGTGGTGTATGTGTATTTATGTGCCCGTGTACATGTGTATGTGTACACAATTAAAAATGAAAACTAGCACTGACAATGTTACTCTTTTGACAAAAACGCCAAAAAATAAAAGGGCTAAAAACATACCTCAAAAGATCTCTAGAGAGAGCCCACAGAATTTCTAAGTGAAGCTGCATGAGTCAGATTTTCATGCCATTTTTTTTTTTTTTTCATTAATAAGCCATCCCCCTTTTCCTCAATGGTGCTTCTAAGAATGGGTCACAGTCTGTGTCACTGCAGGGCTAGAGGGTTCCCATAAACAACCCTGGTGAAGAAGAATCCTTATGCCTTTTTCTCACTTCTGTTATGAAGTCCCATCTCAAGTGCTTCTCCCCTAACTCCATCAAAAGATGGCTTTGCAGAGGATCCTGAAAGGAGAATGGATGTGGGTTCTGTTCTAGGTTTATCACTGAAAATTAGGATTCATGGTATACATGGGATTCAGAGAGAACATAGTAACTCCCTTCCCCAGCTTCCTGAGAGGAAATCACTTAGTCTTACAACTTTGGAAGCATCCCTTCCAATGGCATTAAGCTCTTCCTCAGGGAAAGTGGAGAATAGACTGACCTTAACCATTGACTGTCTAATAACAGGCTAAGAAGATTTTTTTTTTTTCCTATTGGCAGCTTCACTCTTGGAAAGGATACAGTTTTCATCACCTTCAGGGTTTCGGGGTGGTCCTGGCATATTCAACAAAACCAGTTTTGCTTCGTGGGACTTGTTAACTATGACTTCATTGAGCTTCACTGCTGTATGCATCCGTCTCACATTGGACTGGTCCCTGAGTGGGGAAGGAATAAGATAGTTAAGGCAAAGAGAAAACCAGTTATAAGTACTCTTTATTTTGACACCTTGAGCCTTTTCACTTGACTATGGACAATGTGATAATTTCTTTGCTGTATTAACATCTCTAGTTTTCTTATTCTTTAAAAAATTCTTTTAAAGATTTCAGTGTGTGTGTGTGTGTGTGTGTGTGTGTGTGTGTGTGTGTGTGTGTGTAGGAAGGCAGCTTTTTGGGAGTGGTTTTCCTTCCACCAACTTTTGGGACCTAAGACTTGGCAACAAGCTATTATTTCACTGGCCTGGTTTTCTCATTGTTTGTTTATTTTATAATAATAGACAAATAATACAGAAACAGTGTGGAGGATGGTTAGTTTGTATACAATGTTTAATTGGGAATTAATCTTCACAGGCAAACAATAAATAGCTTAAATCAGCTATTTAGCCTAAATCAGCTTGATGAAAACAAACATCCCACCCTATGTGACTGTGTTCAGGTACAGTCACATCTGTACCACTGTCTAGGATACTGTATTATAGGATAGACTTGTGAGTGGAAACACTTACGGACGCATATTAAGTAGGTCCTGGAATCCTTCCATTGACTTGACCTTTTGCCCCCGGGATGCCAAGTATTTATCCTTGGTCCAAGTCATGTGTACCTTCTCCTGGTACGTTTCTGTCTCTTCATCCTCATCAGAACCGATGCTAGTTAAGCGTAGCATTGAATTTCGATCTTTCACCAGCTGTGCCTGGGGAAGGTCAAACAGTTACTCTCCCTGTTCTTTTTCTCATGCTTTAACTGACTGGAAAGGACAGCAAGGTCTCACCTCTCTGTCTCGTTCTGTCTTGGAGAGCCGCATGTGCCGCAGCATCTGGGACCTCTGCTCCATCATCAGGGTGCGCTCATATGTATAGGCAGAGATGTCACTGTCATGCTGTCATGGACAGCACACAAAGTAGGCATACAGAACAAAGACATGTTAACCACAGTGTTATTTTTACACACTGACCAATTCAGAAAAACTGTCACCATATCAACCTTTCACTCCTATTCTGTTCAGTCTTTAGATATAAGGACACATGGTTTGGGGGATGTAGATTAAATATAGAGTCACTAAGTATTTTCTATAATTTAATCATATTTGTTTCCTTGAAACAAAACACCGTAGTTTGTATTTTCCATATAAAACTAGTGTGATTTATTTTTATTTTATGTGGATTGGCACTTTGCCTGCATGTATGTCTGTGTGATTTTGGAGTTATAGACAGTTGTTAGCTGCCATGTGGGTGCTGGAAATTGAACCCGAGTCCTCTGGAAGAGCAGTTGGTGCTCTTAACCACTGAGCCATCTCTCCAGCCCACTAGTGTGATTTTTAACATGAATTAAATAAACATATTATATGCATATGCATATATATGTATACATATATATGAGCTATATAATAAATAACAAAGCAAATAAAAAGCAACGCCAGGGGCAGGAAGATGATTCAGTGGATAAAGGCATTTGCTGCCAAGTCTGATGCCCCAAATTTGGAGTCTCTCCAGAGACTCACATGATAGAAGGAAAGAACTGACTCCTGTAAGTTGTCCTCTGACTTATACACACACACATGCACACATGCAATGTAATAAAAATTTAGATATTTTTCAATCTCAAACATTTACGCATCCTACTTACTTAGGTCAATAAATTAAGGTTTTGTTAGGCTTGGGGGGTTAAAGCACACATTTATAACTGAGTAATATCCCAGACTAGATTCTAAGAAGAGAGCTGGGGTTGAGGGAATGGTGTTCTCTTCTATTTCAAACTCCACTTCCTCACCATCTCCACCACTTCCACTTCTGCCTCAATGCGCAGATGGTACAGGAAGGTGGCCAGGTCCTTCTTCATCTGGATACTGTTGTCTTCGAGCTGGGCCACTGTGAAGATCCTTATGCTGCATTTTCGCCATACCTGATGGAATACCATGTGTACATGGGAAATTAGGTGCAAGAAGGGGAACAGTGATTTCCTAAAAAGGAGCATTTGTGCCTAGCATGACCTTGGTATAGTGTCAAGTATTTTGTTCCTTGCCTCTTGCTTGATTCATTTTTGTAGTAGTGTAAAAGACTGACTAAGCAAGCCTGTATTTAAGACCTCCTCCCTCCTTCAATAAACAGCATTCATTCGACATTCAAAAAAAAAAAAAAGATTGACTAAGCAACACATTAGATACAATCTAAGTTAACACATTAGCTCAGGATGGCCTTGAACTCTGATCTTCCTACCTTGGCCTCCTGAGTGGTGGGACTTACCAGCATGTTTCACCACTCCTGGCTCTAATCTCTTAATTCTGCTACAAGAAAAAAACTTGCTCATGTAGTATTGTGAAATTGGTCTTTGTCCCTGACTCCTGGCATGTAACCTATAAAATCCTTGGAAAGACAGAGGGACTGGGGATCGAGCTGACCACCAACGGTGAATGGTTTAAGTCAGAGCATGGGTAGAACAAACAGTGCTTGTAGTCACCATCCTCAGGATGTAGGAAGACAGTGTGTAAGACTGACTCTCAATCTGGGGGACAGAATGCCACCTCCAGACGATGAAGTCAGAACTGATTTAGAGGACACCAAGTTGCTGCCTATGGGGGAAGGTAAAACACATCTACATAACCTCATCAGCATACACTGGGTGCTTATTCAGACAGCATAACAATGATACCATACAAACTTATCAGAGAATGAGCATATATTGGTATGATATGCACAACATACACATACTTACCCCTGAGACTGATACATTCCCATTTTTTTTCCCTCTGAACACTCATACGGAATTTTAGTAAACTTGCTGGATTTCACTTAAGGTGGACTGGTATAACATACAAAAAACAAAAAAAAAAAAAACCAAAACATCCTAAACCCACTCCACTTCTCATAAGGCTGAAGCTTGGAAGTGGGATTATGGGACAGCCAAGGATAAGCCCCAGCTCTTCAGATTTTAAGTCCCACTATACAGTTAAAATAATAATAGTACATCTAGTGAGCCAGGACAGCATGAGAGTGGTCCAGTATACCTTGTGCTGTTTCAGGAGGAAGGGTAAGAGCATGAGCATGCCCCCATCATGCACAATCCACCATACATCAATGTTGCCCTCAGAAAATTGCTCCACATTGCTGGGAAAGAAGGAGACGTTTTTAGCCACCAGCAGGGCTAGATGGGCGGCAGTTGTCACTCGAACTGTGCCTATATGGAGAGGAGAGAGAATTGGGATCCACAAACAACAACTGCTGGATTTCCCTTGCTTCCCACCATTCCAGGAAAGAAAGGTAACGCTCAATGGCATTTCTTTGAGCAGTATGTCCTACTGACATAATACATCACACTTTACTAAGGGACAGAGGTCACTGGGGGAAGTCCCGAGAGCTAGTAAATGAACGGAGAAACATGGTAGGAAACTAGGGATACTAAATATTTCAAGTATGAATTTGGGAGAGTCTCATGAAAGACAATCCTTCTAGTTCCTGTGAGGACATCAAAATGAAAATGACAATGGATGAGACCTGACCTAGACCACTAATTTGTGAACATAAATGTAAAGCTGGAGAGGGCAGGTAACACAGGTAATTATGAGTTTTTAGGTGGCCTTCTAACAGCATGCTTCAACACAGCAGTGTAGTTTAGGAGAGTCAGGATGGCAGATTTAATTTGCTCCCCTCTAGGTGGGCCCTCAGGTCAGGAAAAGAAACATTTTGTACCAATGAAAGTCTTCCAAGCTCGAGCATCTTCACTCTGACGCCAGCCATTGGGCCAGCCCATCACCACGGTGTTGTGCTTCATGCCCCCGAGGCCACAGGACTGGATGAGGTGGGAAATGCCCTCTTTCAGCTTGGCAGCCACCACCAGCTGGCAGAATCCTTTTACCTTTTCTGCATCCATTAGGTGCTTAATGGTCTGAAAAAGATACAAAACTTCAACTGCTTTAGTCTGGACCTTTGAACTCATCATTCCTTATGTTATTGTATTCCCATCTTTAAGACTGTCTCCACAGAGAGGTCCACAAAGTGAGCCGTGCTTCCCTGGGTGTCCTCTTGGTTGTTCTAACTGTAGACGTGCTCACGGCCTGTATTCATCTCGCTAGTTGGCTGTCCACACCTAACTCCTCTTCCCTTTCCTCTGTTCCGCTCGCTTCCTTTCCAGTTAAAGCACTGAACACAGGGCTGTCCAAACAGTGAATACTGGGTGGCTTCTTGATTGACAGGCAAGTTCACCAGGGTCAACACCATACTCTTGTTAACCCTAGGCATGCCCTGACTTATCTTTCATGAAACCTAATCTGATGAGCCCTGAAGTTTCACTTCAGGATTTTCTCAGGCAAAGTTTCCCTTTTTCCCTTTTCTTGTTCTTATATTCATTCTGACATTGGAATGGTGACTGAGGACACCTGCATTTAATTTATCAGTACTGCATCTAGTCAAGCTAACTCAGAGGTGGTATCACATGACTATTTACTCTTACCCTCCTCCTTTGTTGGAAGGGGAATGGGAATAATGATGTACAAAATGGATATGATTTGTGTCTCAAAGGCACAAATTAAGTCAGTGGTGACCCAGGGTAAGGATCTTCATTTGTAACCATATGCTTTTAAAAAAATATATTTTTTTTGTCATCTGGGTTAATGTTTCCCAGAATTTCTAGTTTGAAAAAAAAGTATTAATTTTAAAAATTAATTATGGCCAGACAGTCATGGCATACGCCTTTAATCCCAGCACTTGGGAGGCAGAGACAGGCGAATCTCTGAGAGTTTGAGGCCAACCTGGTCTACAGAGTGAGTTCCAGGACAGCCAGGGCTACACAAAGAAGCCCTATCTCAAAAAACAAGAGAAGGAAAAATTAATTTTGTTTGTGTGTGTGCGCACATGTGTGTGGTAATGCAGGTACCAGTGGACACAGAAGAGGGAGTTAGACTCCCTGTAACTAGAGTTATAGATGATTATCAGCTGCCCAACATGGGTGCTGGGAACTAAACTCAAGTTCTCTGCAAGAGCAATATGCACACCCAACTACGATTTCTACTCTTTAAGAGTTTCAGAGTATTTCAACAAAATCCAGTAAACACTTTGAAACACAGGCAACGTTTCTCCAAACAGTAGGATTAGTCCTGTCATTGACAGGAGCAGAGCACATGCTTCTTTATGAACACAGAAGAACCTGTTCAGCAAAGCTAATCAGGAGTAGCAAACGAAGTTTTCTTGACACCATACAAAAGATGGTAAAGAGAAACATCCCCTCCACCACCGCTGTCATCAGATTTAGGAACCTTCTCCACAACTGAACATAAACGTTCACATGATTTCTCTCACTTTCAGATCAGCATTTGGAATCTAACTGGAAATAATGTTTATTGATAATCTCATGGGTAATGCTTTAATGGGAAGAGTAGACATCTACTTTGGCTCCTTCTGTTTGGGGGATCATAACTGTTCAAATGCCAACACCAAACTGGAGGCCTGGGTCACACAGGGAAAGGTATAACTCAGAAATCTGAGGGCTTCTTGCTTATCTGAACTTAGCTTACAGCTCTGTGACATAAAGTTGATAAATCTTTAAAAAATATCATTGGGCTGGGCGGTGGTGGCGCACGCCTGTAATCCCAGCACTCGAGAGGCAGAGGCAGGAGGATCTCTGTGAGTTCGAGGCCAGCCTGGTCTACAGAGCTAGTCCCCAACAGGCTCCAAAGCTACAGAGAAACCCTGTCTTGAAACAAAACAAAACAAAACAAAACAAAATAAAAAAATATATATATCAATGAACCTTATGTTCAACAAACACTTGTGCAAATACATTCTTTTAAACTGATTTTTTTATGTCTATTCTACCATTCAAATGCTTTAACGTCCCCCACAATTTCCTCAGCAATCCCTTACATACAGAACAGCTTTCTTTTTTAAATGAGACAGGGTCCTGGCTGTCCTGGCACTCACTGCAAAGACCAGGCTGGCCTTGAACTTACAGAAATCCACCTGCTTCTGCATCCCCAAGTGCTGGAATTTAAAAAGGCATGCACCACCATAGCAGGCTCAGAAACATTTTAAATAAATAGGAATAAAAGGATTTTCCAGCCTTTATTATATGCTAACACAAAAGATCTACCACTTGGGAGCGAACCACCATCCTTTCCTGAGGGTGAACAGTGTTTGTCTTCTCGTAGGCCACCAGAGCACACAATGCTTGGGAAATGTGGGTCGGCGGACTGTGCTTCTTACCTGCTCTGCAGCCAGAGCTTCTCCATAGTTCTCTAGGAAGTTCCCCACGATGACAGAGCCCACAATAGTGAGTCCCTTTCCTGCCTTGAGCTGGGAGGCAAAGGTGAGGAGGCGAGGATGCTTGACGTGTAAGTCTTCATCCAGCTTCAGCAGGACTAGCAACTGAGGCCTGTGCAGAGGAGAGGGAGCAGACACTTAGGCATGGGAAACAGATAGCAACTTCATCCTTTACTCCAGGAGGTCTTTACAAAACATTTAACTTCATAGATGGATGGAATCAGAGGAATGGCAAATGAAGGTTCTGAGTTATTTCAAATGTTCTCAGAAATTGACCAGTCTTCAAAGAATAACAACAAACAATAAATACATAACAATAGGTAAGGCAACAGCTTTGGGATCGTTCAAAACTCGATACCAGTTCCTTGAGCCACATGATTTCTTAACTGGTGATCAAGAAAGCACAGCTGTGTGTGTTAGCTATGTGCAAACACCACTAAGCTCTGCAGATTGCTTTACCTCCAGTTTTTAGTGTGAGGAGGTCCTTCCTCTAGACGGAGCAAAGCGAAGCGAGCTGCACTGAGGGACAGCCCGCGGATACCATCGCCCCATTCTTTCTCGGCCCTGGGAGAAAAGAGGAGCAGTCAATTTATACCACAGTGAGAGGAAGTTAAAACAACACCACCAACAACAACCTCGGGTTTTCTGAATCTAATAGTAAATGTGTACAAGGTAGAAGATTGAAACCATTAAAATGGTTGTGGTGATCTACCGTCCTTACTAGTATGAGCAGCTCACTGTGAGACTGACCGCCTAACCACAGATGGTCCACAACACAGGCTGGCAGGGGTGCTCACTTAACCCCTGTCTCTCTATTCAAAAGCAACTGTGTGGAATATCAATGCAGATTAAGAAATTACTTGTAGCCGGGCGGTTGTGGCGCACACCTGTAATCCAGCACTCAGGAGGCAGAGGCAGGTGGATCTCTGAGAGTTTGAGGACAGCCTGGTCTATAGAGCTAGTCCAGGACAGGCTCCAAAGCTACAGAAAAACCCTGTCTCAAAAAACAAAAAAACAAACAAACAAAAAAAGAAATTACTTGTGATCATGATTTTGAAAATAATGGAAAGTTCAAAGTAATCTTTGGAATCAGAATAAAATTTATTCCGATTTTTGGGAGGTGGAGGTTTTGGTTGTTTTGACATTATTTAGGATTAATTGCATTTCAGACTATCCCTTGCTTGAAAAGTTTAGTTAAGTTGTTTACTTTGTGTTGTAATTTTAAAAGTTTATTTATGTGTATGCACCTTTGTGTAGATATGCTCATGCATGTTCAAGCGTCTCTGGAGGCTAAACAGATTTTGGATCTTCTGAGGCTGGAGTTGCAGGTGGTTATGAGCTGCCTGATGGGTTCTTGGAATCAAACTCTCCTAACAACTGGGCCCTCATCTCTCCAGCCCTGCATCATTTTTTTTTTTTTTTTTCTTTTTGGTGAGACGGAATCTTGATATGTAGCCTAGGTTGGCTTTGAGTTTTCAATCTTCCTGCCTCAGCTTCCCGAGTACTGTGACTACAGGCATGTGCCACACACGCATGGCCACGCCAGACATTCCTGATCTTCTCAGCAGTGATCCAGGTAAAATTCAGACTCACCCTTGGTACTCAATGTACTTGTAGATCATGCCAGCTATTACCATGGCTACAATGGCATAATACCAGGAAGAAATGAACATCAGAGCTAGACAGATACTCATTCCCATGAAAGAGAGGGCCCTAGAAAATGAAAAACAAAAACATAAATCAACAAGTGTCTTTCTAAGCAGCAAGGAAAGCCACCAGTTCTGGGAGATGCTTCCTGGACTATGGTGGAGCTTGGAAATTTTCCAGTCAATTATAGACAAAACTTAAGTTAAATACAATGAAAATAACTATTAGAAAAACCATCATATGCCTTGAAAGCTGTGGCAATGGCTCCTTCTTTTTCTCTTCTCCTTTCTGGTGCTATGGCTCAAACCTACTACTGCCTTACACATGTAGGCAGGCCACCTACCACTGAGCCTTTACTCTCAGCACATATAGAGTGAACCCTGTGCTTTCTGTAACAAAGGGTACTTCCTGCTGCTGGGCAATCATAAACATAAAGAGGGGTGCTAATGTTATCAGCCACAAAGACAATTAATACTTACTTGGAAAAGCAGGGATTGAACACAATCAAGAATCTGAAATGGGATGTTAAATTTTTCTCACGTAAGTATTCCTAATATTTTTATGGCATTTAATTCCCCATAAGTGCAGAGTCCACTGTTGAGAAGCTGCCATTAGCTTTTTATAGCACATAAGAGAAATTGGTAGGAAATAAATTATGTAGACAATGTATTACTGGAGCCTTTTTGTGTGCAGAATCACCTTTCTAGCTCCGTGATGAATGTTAAAGTATTGTTAATTTGGGGATTAAGCTATAACACCAAAAATGTTCACCACAACTCTTAACTAATGTTGCAGCTCAAAGGAGGATGGAAGGTGTTAAAACCAGTTGAGGATACACATTATCAGGACCCACAAGACTTCACCGCTGTGCCGCAGCTTTTCATTGAGAGCTTGACTATGTACCTGCATTGCACTTTAGATGTATTACTCCCTGTAAAGTGAGATTCCATGAGGTTATACGCTTTCCTGCAGACTACAGGGCTAGAAAGTATCAAAGTGAATGAAGGACTTGGGTTACCTAACTTCACAGCTCATACTCTTAATTACTGAATGAAATTCTGATAACTGTGAGAACAAAAACTGATGAGAATATAAAGGTAGAGACAAGGAGGGATGAAATCCAGTGCTCAGCTAAGAGAAAACAGAAAAGTAGATAGGCAAAGGGAAGGTTTGAACCTCAAAGATGAAGCAGCCTGTAAATAAGCACTTTATGGTTCTGTGGATGTTATTAGTTATTATAAAGTGATACATACAGTTATGAAAGAATAGGAAAGAAGAAATTCAAGCGACAACTGAACATTGACATAGTATGGAATGGCTGGCACATAAAAAAAAATTGTATTGAGAACCCAGAATACCCTAGATTTCTAGAAAGATGAGGAACAAGATGGAAACTTACCAGTGATAGTATCGGAATCGGGGCCTCCAGTTAGGGGTTCGGAGTAATGTTTGCAAGGCACATGCCAAGTTCACAAAGAGGTAACACATGAGAAAAAACCTTGAGGAATAGAAACAGTAGGAAGAATTATTATAAAATGATTCTGTGAGGCTACTTTAAATAACTGGAGGCTTATTTATAGACCACCAACATTTATCAAACAGGAAGTAAAGAAACTTAAAAATCTTTCCTTGTAAACCTGTTCATTTTTCTGTTTTCTCTCTTTTGGCTGATGGCTAAAAATCATTCTTTAAAAAAATTTTTTTTAAATGTGTATAAGTGTTCTTCTCTATCTATGTCTGTGTACCATGTGTGTGCTTCTAGCATGTGGAGGCCGGAAGAGGGTGCTGGATCCCCTGGGACTGGAATACAGAAAATGGTGAGCAGTCATGTAGGTGCTAGGAATTGTAACCAGGTCCTTTGGAAGAGCAGTCGGTGCTCTTAACCACTGAAGCATTTCTCCAGCCTGGCACAACCATTCTTTACCAAGATGTTCAGGGACTGATTCATATTTCTGCTTCCATTAATTCTCCCCCAAATTTACCTATCAAGTACTATGATTCTGCCTGTTTCAAACTCTTCAAACCTCTTTGTCTTCTTTTTTAGACTTTCACCCAAGTTCAGGATTTCACTTCTTTTTTTTTTTTTTCTTTCCATTTCCAGCTCAATACTGTCCTCTTCTAGTCCTCCCCAAAACACACACCACCTTTTATTTTTTTGAGACAGAGTCTCTTTTATGCAACCTTAGCTGTCCTGGAACTCACTGTCTAGATATATAGACTAGACTGGCCTCAAACTCACAAAGATCTTTCTGTCTCTGCCTCCTGAGCTGGAATTCAGAGGTGTCCACCACCATCCTAAGTAAAGATTCATTTATTTTTATGTGTATGGTGTTTTGCAGCACTCTGTGTGCTTAGTGACTGCAGAGGCCAGAAGGGGGCACTGAATCCCTGTAACTGCAGGCTAAGAAACACCCTCCTTGTCACTTCTCCAGGAACTCTCTCCATTCAGGCGCCGCCATGTTTGGTGGCCCCAGACATTCCCTTTACCATTCTCCATTCATTGCAATGTGTGTGGGAATTCTTGGTTTCCTTATCTACCATCAGTTCCTTGAGACTACGTGCCTTATACATCTTTATATTCCCAGCTTATTACAGTGTCAGCTGGGCAGCAAGTCGTTAGAATGTCACAGGTAAATGAACAGATGCCAACAGTGAAATCAATTGCTAGTGATTCATAGAATAAAGGCAGGGGCTGGAGGATGTACTTCATAGAGAGATGCATTTCATAGAGACCATGCCTGGTGCATACAAGACCCTGGGTTCAAATGCCAGTACTTTAAAAAAATAGAAGGAACAGGAGGAAAAGGAGACAGACACAAGTAACTTTAGAAGTTATATAGGTGAACCCCCTCCCATAAAATCAGTCATTTATAAAAGTCACCCTTACATAAAACTTCTCAGAAGTATTCTCTTTCTTTCTCTTTTCGAGACAGGGTTTCACTGTGTAGCTCTGGCTGTCCAGGAACTCACTCTGTAGACCAGGCTGGCCTTGAACTCACGGAGATTTGCCTGCCCCTGCCTCCCAAGTGCTGGGATTAAAGGTGTAAGCCACCACCGCCCACCTAGTATTCTTTTAAGGGTTTAAGTGTGTGTGTGTGTGTGTGTGTGTGTGTGTGTGTGTGTGTTCATGAGCTCCCACAGAGGTGAGAGGGGTGTCAGGTTCCCTGGAGCTACATTTATAAGGGGTTGTGAACCCCCTGGCATGGGTGCTTAGTTCCTCTGGAAGACCCAGTACATGCTGTTAACCACTTAGCCATTTCTCCAGCCCCATCTCAGGAATAATTTTTAAAGGAAGTGAAGTCTGTGCTTGGTCAAGTCTGTTATTATCACTACTTTTATATGACTAATGGAAATCATGTTATATATCATTAAGAAACCACAGTTTGAGGCCAGCCTGGTCTCCAAAGCGAGTTCCAGGGAAGGTGCAAAGCTACACAGAGAAACCCTATCTTAAAAAACAAAACAAAAAAACAAAAAACAAGAAGCCACAGTTGAAGAGAGTAAATGGCTCTTACATGGAAAGAATTGGGGCCACGAGATCCAAGGAGGCAATGAGAATGCCTAGCTCCGCTATGGCAGCAGTTAGAAGTAAGGCCCAGGTAGGTTCCCCATTGGCTTTGCTGTGACCAAAAACCTGTACACATGAGGAAAAACATCAGACCCAGGGCAGTGACACAATGTGCCAGTTACAGATAGCAGAAAATAAGAACAACTTCACAGCAATCATATATAAACACATACAAAGGATTTTGAGGGCCTTGTACTAAAACTCTACATGTTTCAACATTATGATCTCCCAATTCTTAGGCGGAAAAAGACAATATTTTTCATAAAACCTAGAAAAAAAGAAGAGAGCACACAACAAAGCGTCACTCACCCTAAGGAATGGTATGATGTTATCCTTGGCAATAGCCTGTAGCAGCCTGGGTGCACCTGTGAGGCTCTGAAGTCCAGCCCCACAGGTTGAAAAGAAGGAGCCAATAACAATCACCCATGGGGATGGCCAAGATAAGGTGCCTACAACCAAATTACCTTTTACAGCATCCCCAAATCTAGGAAAGAAATAAACAGTGAAGAAATTTAATCTGAAAATAACTTTAGATTGAAAACTTAAGATGACAATCACTAGTGAATTTTCCTGGCTTATAATTTTTACAGATGCAAACTGAGGTCAGCATGAATACTAAAAAATGTAAAGGGACACAGTTTTCATAAAAGGGCACTAGCAGCAGGTATTATGACACATACCTGTAACCTCAGCTCTCAGGAGGCCGGGGCAAGAGGATTACGAGTTTGGGGCCAGTTAAGGCTACATTTTGACTTCAAGACCTGCTCAGGATGCACAGTAAGACCCTGTCTCAAAAAGAAGTTACTGGGCCGAGGGTACAGCTGTTACAACATATCATTTGCTTAGCATATTTCTGAGGCCCTGGATTCAACCCTTAACAGCACCTTGGAGGGGAAAAATTAATAATCTGTATTAAGAAAAAAAAAAGTACAGTACAGTTATAAAACAAGCCGAGCTTCACTTACTGATTTCTCTAACTGGCAGTGAATCTGCTTTAGGGTAGAAATTGGAAAAGTACAGAAAAACATATATATAAAAAAAAAAAAGCAGGGAGGAAGTCCACAATAGTTTAAAAATATTCATTAATTTTTATTTTGTCTGCATGCATGTCTGTGTACCATGTATGTACCTGATGCCTGGAGAGGCTAGAAGAGGATGTCAAAACTCCTAGAGCTGAAGTTACAGACAGTTGTGAGCAGCCATGTAGGTGCCAGGAACTGAACATGGATCCTTTGTAAAAGCAGCCAGTGCTCTTAACTACTGAGCCATGTCTCCAGCCTCAAGAGGCCCATAAGCTTAACTTGTTAGTTAGCATTACACATACTTTGTATGTTTCCATTTATTTATAACATTTTTACATTACCCGCTATTCTACTATTGATATTATTATATGAAATACTATAATTAGTATCTTTATGAACATATATACATTGACACACAAGATATTTTCCTTGAGACAGAGTCCTAAGAGCAAGTAACTGCAAAAATTAATATATTAAAACATTTTAAGATCACTGATGTGTTTTATTTATATAAAACTAATACAGAGTCTGAGGAGATGTCTCAGGGTGGGAGCACTTGCTGTGCAATGATGAACACCTGAGTTCCAATTCTCAGAACCCATCTAAAATGCTGGGCGCAGATGCGCATGCATCTGTAACTCCAGAGCTCTGTAGGGCAGGGGCAGGATGACTGCACTCTAGCTTCAGATTAAGTGAGGGATCCTGTCCAAGGAAATAAGGTTGAGAATGATAGGCGCGCGCATACACACACACACACACACACACACACACACACACACACACACACACACACCTCCAGAAAGAAAATAAATAGGTAAAACAGCATAGTATTAAAACTCATAACAGTGAGTGCTTGAGGGAAATAAAGTCTAGTGTTTGGGAATAGGAGTAAGAAATTTACATATGCTGTTAATATTCCGAGACACATACATACATTTTGTGTTTGAATTCTCAGAATTGCAAAGTTTTAGTGTCCTTCATTTACTTTCATAGTTTTATGGCTTACAACTGCATTAATACATAATTTAGACATTCTACTTCTAATGGATATTTGGATTCTTTTTGATTTGAGTCATTTAAAAATATTGTCACTATGATTCTCTTTTTTTAAAAGATTTATTTATTTATTTATTTATTTATTTATTTATTTATTTATTATGTATACAGAAGAGGGCGCCAGATCTCATTACAGATGGTTGTGAGCCACCATGTGGTTGCTGGGAATTGAACTCAGGACCTCTGGAAGAGCAGTCAGTGCTCTTAACATGCTAGCCATCTCTCCAGCCTTTTTTTTTTGGTTTGGTTTTTCAAGACAGGGTTTCTCTGTGTAGCTTTGCACCTTTCCTGGATCTCGCTCGGTAGACCAGGCTGGCCTTGAACTCACAAAGATCTGCCTGCCTCTGCCTCCTGAGTGCTGGGATTAAAGGCATGCGCCACCACCGCCTGGCCGTCACTATGATTCTTAATGCATATACACAAACGTTTCTGCTGAATATACCCAGAAGTGAAACTGTCAAGGCATACTGACATGTGCAACATTAGGAGACAGTGGCCAGCGTTTTCAAACTAGAACTGAATAATTTTATATATGTATAAATTCACCACTGTTCCCTTCCAATAAAACAGTTTGGTGATACACTATGCCTTGTACCCACACACGCATGTACACTTCGGTACCTATTTTCTTCAACAGTATTTATACTACCTTGTGCTAGGATTCCTGCTTACAGGAATTCTAGAGTGCAATCAAGGGAACGTAATATGAAAATAAGTAGCTGCAATCCAGTGTGGTAAGTGCAGCCCCGCAGTATGTTCAAATATAGTCAACAGACAAAAGGAGGAGTGATTCCACTTTTGGGGTTAAAAAAGGAAAACTACAGTAGAGTTTAGTCTTAAGGAGGATGCAGTGAGTCTTCCCAGGAGGAATAACCAACTGAAGCAAAGGAAACAACACAGACAAAGGTACAGAGAAAGAGCATTGTGGTGGCAGTATGGAAGAAGGGAGATTATTATGTAATTAAAAAGAGAAAACAAACTGAAGCCCAGTACAGAGTGATGGGATCACTGAACAGTGCAAAGTAAATAGAATTCACAGGCCTTAGAAAAGACTAGGAGGGGGGTTAAAAACAAAGGAAAATACCTAAGGTAAGACAGTACCTAGATTCCTGTGACAGGAAGTGCGGGTGAGGATATTAACCAAGATATGGAAAATGTAAGTGTGGTGGTTTGAATGTATTTGGCTCATAGGGAGTGGCACTATTAGGAAGTATGGCCTTGTTGGAGGAAGTATGGTCTTGTTGGAGGAGGCTAGATGACACACATCTTTAATCCAGACCTTGAGGCTGGAGGGCACACCTTTAATCTGGGCCACACCTTCCGTTGGAAGTATGCCACTCAAGCTTCACTCAGTGTGACATTCAGTGGACTTCCTGTTGTCTCTGAGTCAAGATGTAGGACTCTCAGCTCCAGCACCACGTCTGCCTGCATGCCGCCATGCTCCCCACCATGATGCATTGAACCACTGAACTGTAAGCAAGCCCCCTCAATTTAAATGTTTTCTTTATAAGAGTTGCTGTGATCATGGTGTCTCCTCACAGCAATAGCAAATCCTAACTAAGTAAGAATTAGCAAGTTTCAGAGACAGATCTGTCCACAAACATCTCACAAAACATATCTGAGAGAAAAGAAATGGTAAATGCTAAGTAGTCTTCATGAAGGAAATCACTGTTCCACTTGCATTTAGAATGCCAAGTGTGAGTGGACAGATGCCTCTCTCTTGTCGAGTGGATGCTGGGGTTGCTACGCACTTCTGCTTGTCCTGTTCTACTTTCGTACAGTATTCTAAGCAGTTCTTCGTGTTTAGAAAAGTACTTAGTATTAGACAACTTCATAGCTTTTCTGGGGGAAAAGCTATATGTAGACAAATTTCTAAATGATCGTATTAAATAAAAAACACGGAGCCAAATATAGGAGTGAAAGCCTTAGATCAGGGAAACAGGGAAAGCCACCAGTCAACCTTACCTCACCAACTCTGCAGCTTCCAGTGAGAGTTACTTCCTGTCTTACCCACTCCTTTATTGCCTTGCTGTTCTGCCCTCACATTGGTTTTCTTAGCTCAGCTACCTCATTTCCTTGTCACTGTCTGTCTGTACAGACCCCTCTAGGTCTCTATGGTTGGTACTAAGATTAAAGGCATGTGTCACCACACTTGGCTCTGTTCCCTAGTATGGCCTTGAACACACACACACACACACACACACACACACACACGGAGACCCTGCCTGATAAGAGATTGGATTAAGGGCATGTGCTACTGCTGCCTGACTTTTTTTGTTTACTTATAATGGCTGGCCTTTCCCCCCTGATCTCCAGGCAAGCTTTATTAAAGCACAAATAAAATATCACCACAGCTATATTAGTTATGTCTTATATAATAGTTTGGTCCTTAATTATTTACTGCCTGAGGCAGGAGGACTGCTTAATCCCATAAATTTGAGGTAATCTTAAGGAACATTACAAAAGAAAAAAAAAATCACTAAATACTTTACCTTGTCATAGGCTAAATTATGCACATATATTTTAATCTCTTTTTTTAAACTTTTTTTTGTATTGCTGGGATCAAACCTAGAGTATTGTATGTGCCACATAAGCTCAGTGATATATATTCCTGTCTGTCCGTTTGATACACACACACACACACACACACACACACACACACACACACACACACACACCACACACTATTCTTTGACTGTATCTCTCATATTTAGATATATAGATATGACTTTCATATATATATGAGACAAATGTATATCTCTGTGTGTATATGTATATACACATACATTTTAGTTCCATACATCCACTTTCTATTTTATTAGTTATGACTGACACCTGGTTTGAGACTATGCTGGTGTTGACACTATGCTGAGTGACCAGAGGTCATGGCAGACAGGCACATGGTTGTTATACTTACTTGTCTCTGAGAACAACTCCTTCAATACATGCACCAAAAAGGACAACATTGCTTAAGTCTGTTATGATGAGAGTCAAGGAAACTGTTGTTATCCTTTACCTTTATACAGCAACTACACTCAGGATGATTCTTTTACCATACAGTGAGTTGCTGAATTCACTAATCCTATAAAATCCTTGTTTAATGGTGCTTATGGAGCAGGGCAACTCTCTGACAAGTGAGGCAGTAGTAAGAGATGGCATTATTATTATTATTAGATAAAAATACTGATCATCTTAGCTCTACTGCATGATCCCATGACCATGACTCAGAGGATACACACGAAGGATGTGGTCAGGATGGCAAGCACGGTTCCGATAGGAATGGACTTCTGAGCATCTTTCAGATCTCCGGATCTGTTTGACCCAGCCATGATACCTAGGTAAGGGGAAACACCAAGTTAACTTCTTGGCTTTCTGGGCACTTTGATGTTCATTCACACTGACACTGAAGACTAGGGGCAAACTTGGACCTCCTGAGGAAATGTGCTCACTGTGGCAGATGGCTTCTTACCTGTAACAGAAGGAAAGAAGATCCCCACCAGAAGAGTGAAGGAGGTGGTGATGTCAGCAAGGACATAGTCATGGTTTAAGCTGCCCAAGACATCGGATGACTTGGCTGATGGCTTTTCAATGATCTCCCCCTTTGGTAAATAATTACTCCAAAGGTTTTCTGCAAAGGGGTTGGGGATGGTGTGGGTAGGGGGAAAGAGGATATAAGGACATAAGCAATATAGAAGTAATGTAAGTACATGATTACTTACCCAAACAACATTCAGTCAGAGACCCCTTTAGTTATTGTTATAATTACTGTACTGCAGACTGACTTAAGACCCTTTAAATGCCAAGCAAGTATCGTGTCTACCTCCACCTCAGCCCCTTATGATAGTTTTTAAAGCCATTGTTTCTTCGACATGAACACATGTAAGTATTCCAGAATAAAAGCAATGCTATTTCTCATTGGTTCTAATATAATTTTATAAAATGCTTTTACATAATAAATGTTAACTTTCCTAATATAAATTAGTAACAGTTAAGCAGACTAAAATTAAATGCCCCCAAAGCCTATTTTTAAAATTAATTATCAAATATAAAATCTACTTTTAAAAAATTAATATCAAAGCAGTTTTTAACCTCTTAGCATGAACTTGCTTAATGGGCGAGGAAATCTGTGCACAAAATATTTAAGGTGGATGTCATTTAAGCAAAGAATTTCAGAAATTTAGTTGAGCAAGGAAACCATGTATGACTGGCGACATGAAAACAGTTATTTTAGCTGTCACCGCAAGAAGGTCACTGGCAACTTTTCAAGAGTCAGGCACGAAGGCAGACCCTCAGTAGTCTCAGCCTGTCATGAGCCTGGAGCATGAGGACTACGTAAGCCCAGAAGTTTGGTGTTAGCTCGACATTGCAAAACAAAAATATTCACAAAATGCGTTATCCTCCCTAAGCTAAAAAGTCTTTTGTCCGCCTTTGTCCTTAAAAGATGCACTCTGCAAGGAAGTTCTAAAAACAGATAATTTCACGAGAGAAAAGCAGAAACATGTTGGGTGTGGTGGTGCATGCCTATAAACAAACCTCCCAGTACTCAGGAGGCTGAGGCACAAGGATTCTGTGTTTTAAAGTTATCCACGAATACATGGAGACTCATGCCATGTCCAACAGAAGAGTCTTAGTGCCCTGCATGGAGCTCAACGGTGGAGCACGTGGTCCTTGTCAGACATAATCCTTGGGTTCAAGCCTAACCACTGCAATCATAATCATCACTATTTAGGTCTAGGTCATTGGCCCTAGTGGGGAAGCTACTGCCTGTGTTTGCTAAATGGACATGCTGTGCTTGTCAAAATGCCTTCGATACGTTAGTGCTGCCATCAGCTTTGGTCAGGGAATTTCTTTTTACAGTAGGCAGTGGTAACTGTGGAGCTTCATTAACGACTGGTCAGTGATAAGAATAACTGACCTTTGAATTTTTTTTTTTTGTTTGTTATTTGTTTTTCGAGACAGGGTTTCTCTGTGTAGCTTTGCGCCTTTCCTGGAACTCACTTGGTAGCCCAGGCTGGCCTCGAACTCACAGAGATCCGCCTGGCTCTGCCTCCTGAGTGCTGGGATTAAAGGCGTGTGCCACCATTGCCTGACCACCTTTGAATGTTTAGTCATAAAAATATCTATATCCCTCTCTTCAAGGCTCAGGGAATATCGTGGGAAAGCAGGCTGGAAGAACGGAAAATCTGTGAAAGAGAGGGAGTGATGAAGAGTGCTGACTTCTGAAGTGGCCCTTGCTTGCTTCAACTCAGCGGCTCTGATTCCCTGCACAAGATCTTCACAAGGTTGGCTCTATCAATATCCTGTCATTTGAGGACGAGGGCACTGGCAAGACCCACCCATGCCTGAGGCGCTATACCCAGCTAATTGTTGATGTGGGAGCTCCAGTGAGACGTTTTGCTTCAGCCCTGAAGCCACTGTAAGGGGCCCATGCTACAATAAACATGTCACCCACGAACCTACGAGCAATCCTAAACAAATGAGAGAATAGGGGGTATGTGTCGATATGATCAAATATACGTGTACAAAATACAATAATAAACTTGTTATACGTAATTCATATTTTGTAATTTTAAAAAGGGACAAAAAAGCATCTAACATGGGAAAGCCTATTTTCCCCACTGTCCTAAGGAAGAAATAACACACAACAAAATGAGTCTAATTAAACTCTAACTTACCAGTAATGATACCACTAGCCAGCCCAGGAATGCCTTGGATTGAGGTGACATTGTTGTGAACAAAGTACTCATCACAGGTGGCATTAAAAAACTGACTTGAGTTACAGAAGAATCCCCATAGCTTTGATGGCACTGTCATGTTGTTAACATCCTTTGTCTTAGAGCAAATGTCAAGGTGTCTTGATGAAAGCGTGCGGTTGCCCAGCATGCAGACCCTAAAGCAAAGCAAACAGGGAAGAGAAAGATCTAAATTTTAAAGAGGAAAAGCAGATTAGTAAAGGGAAAAAAAGACCTCATATCTCAGATTCTACTGCCATGGGTAGGAAAGGACGGGTGACACTGACCAGCACTGTGAATCACATGATGAGCCTTTTCTGCCAATATAGTCCTCACAGGTCTCATAATATTTTTTTAAAGATTTATTTTATTTATTACATATACAGTATTCTGTCTGTTTGTATGCTTGCAGGCTAGAAGAGGGCATCAGGTCTCTTCATAGATGGTTGTGAGCCACCATGTGGTGCTGGAAATTGAACTCAGGACCTCTGGAAGAACAGTCAATGCTCTTAACCTCTGAGCCATCTCTCCAGCCCCGGTCTCACAATATTTTAACATTTATCTTATGTGGTGGAGGTACTGAGATACACAGAGATTCAATAATCTGACCAAAGTCAAGGTCATACAAATGGCAGGTGGTATTCAAACACAAGGACTGTACAAAGAAACTACGCTCAATTATCTTCCAAACATATTTGGTGATGTATCCACTTTCAGGACAAAAAGGATCCTGGAGGGGCTCAGTAGTGTTCACAGAAATGCTGGCTGTGGAAGCATGAGGTCCTAAGTTCAGATCTCCAATACACAGGCAAAAAGCCAGGTGTGGTCCTGCATTCCTGCAATCTCAGCACTGGGTATGGGGGCAGGTGAGGAGGCCAGACCGAAAGGCTGGGATTCGCTGGCCTGCCAATCTAGATAAACAATGCAAACAATGGTGAGCTTCAAGTTTACCTAGGGAGCCTCAGGGAATAAGACAGAGAGCCACAGAGGACGACACTGGATACTTCTAGTAGTTTCCACACAGGCGAACACCCGCCACAACCAGCAGCAACAACAAAACCCCGGAGCATTTCTGCTCTTACTTTTAAAATACGGAAATTAAATTAAATTGTAAAATAAAATTAAAACAAAAACAAACAAACAAACAAAGTCCCAATGCTCACATTTTCGTTTGTTTTCTTTCTAGGCAGAGGGAGGGGGGAAGATGGAGGGAAAGAAAGAAGGTCGGAAATGAAAGGAGACGGGGCCTTACATCCTAAGAGCCTTTGGAACCACCTGTTTTGCTGAGCCTTCTGTTGTAGGACAGCTTGACTAGATTTAACAAGCACATCCCTCTATGGCCCAAGAGAAAATCGTTTTGTCCTTAAGCCTAGACCCAGTGGTAGGGAGGAAATTTAAGGATAATACAAATATTAGCTGCAGATTTATTTTTTCTTCTACCCTGAGACATAAACAAGGAGTGAGTAATGGAGCCATAGTAAAATATTTCTGAGGTCCAACAAAACAAGGTTCAGAATCTGCAGAGTGTGTTCATACATACATAATGAACCGCATTCGATTACTTGGCTTCAACAACTCTTAACAATCCCTAGTTTTGTTTCACGGCTCTTCTCAGTTTTTTTTTTAACATATTATGCAGGAATTTTTAAAGACAAAATAACATGCACTGTGATATTTTTTCCAACCAAATAGAAGTGGAGAAGCCCCAAAGGGGAACCTGAAGCAAAATGGAATTTCCTGAGTTGAGATATAGCTAAAATGTTGCATCTAAAACTTTTATAACTCTGAAAAGGAACTTTAATTATTTTATGGCCCCTAAAGTAAGCAAAATGAAAGTTTATGATAGAATCTATTACTGGCATCACATAGAAGCAATACCAAAGAGCAGTTAAGAAATCAAAGTTCATGTCCTTGCCCTATCATTAGCTGACTTTGGAGAAAGTCATTCATCTTCACTGAGTTTTTTTTCAATCATGAAAAACATTTGATTTTTCTATAACCTGTTTAAATCAGCATAGTACCAAGAAATTTGACCCCCAGCTGAACCAGAGGACTTCAAAAGCAACTCTGTAACAAGATTATAAATAACTGAGTACCAACCAGCCTTGGTGTCACAAATCAAAGGGAAAACAGGGGAGTCTGTGAGTGAAGGCTCTGCACAAATCCATCAGTCCACTACTGCACTGTTTACGGCATGTGATGTCCTCCTCCACATACACATGCCATGCCATGCCATGCATTTCCCTTTATTTTATACTAATAACTCTTCTTAGCACTTATGGTAATTCTTTTCAAAAAATACTTATTTAATGTGTGGGAGTTTCTGTCTATATGGATGTCTGTGCATTAGTTGTGTGCCTGAAGCCTGTAGAAGCCTCAAGAGGGCACCAGATCCCCTGGAACTAGAGTTACAGACAGTTGTGAGCCACTATGTGGGTGCTGGGAATTGAACTGAGGTCCTCTGGAAAATCATCCAGTGCTCTTAGCTACAGAGTCCTCTCTCCAGGCTGCTACTCTAGAATTCTTTTGAATTGGTTTTTATTTTTAAAAGCAACTAAACATTTAAATGCCTTATAAATGTTGCTGGTAGTGACTATGGACTACAAAGTCCTTCACAGATGGTTCACATATACAGAAGAGAGCACCTAATAGGGATGCCTTAACTATGGCTACAGCTGCTTGGTCTACACTTCAGAAGTGAGGAAGGGTCAACAGGACAGTTCATCAGGAGGTTTCCTGCTGGGAAACTGGGCCAACAGGAAATCACTCCATGGAATTCTGATGGAAATGTTCACATCACCAGATCCTGTCACTTACTACCCAACGGTGACCAGGTGAAGAGATAGGCACGTACGGGAAGTGTGGTGGAGCAAAGGAAGACTTGATGGCACCAGCGTAGATAGCCAAAATGGACACAATTACACAGGCCAGGAAAAGTGAGGCAAACTTATTCACATAGCGTACGCCGATGAACACCACCAAGACCATGAGGACCAAGAAGGCGGTGCCATAGACACGCATGTTATTTAGCATGGCTGCTGATTCCTTGAGTGCATCATCACTGCGAAAGATGGCAGCTCGGGGGACAATATACACCTGTTACAAAGAAAAAGGAGCAAAGAAGAAATGATGTCATTTGAAAACAATCAAGTAGAGGGGCTGTAACAGCTTGTGTTACTTTTACTTTTATGAAGGAAAGGAAAACTGGAACAAAAAATGATTAAAACATTGTTTATCCTTTCTTCTTTCATTCGTTTTTAGAAAGAGTCTCATTTTGTAGCCCTAGTTGGCCTGGAACTCAAAGAGACCTATCTGCCTTTGTCTCCCAAGTACTAGGATTAAAGTTATGTACCACACTGGGCTGCAAATTTTTATTTGGCTCTAGAATGTCTATAGAAATGTTATATCATGGATTATTTTTGTTTTCTAATTGCTAATTTGAACATCTACATTTCCAAATGGGAAAAAGAAAAAATGATTTTATTGAAAGGCTATAGAAAATATTTATAGAATGAGTAGAGAAATAAAAACTCTAACATTGGGATAAAGTTTAAGAGGTTGGGGATACAGCTCAGCCAGTGAAGGGCTTTGCTGCACAAGAATCCATGCTTGAGTTTGATTCCCTTGACTAAGTAAAAAGCTAGGCATGGTGGGGTGTACTTGTGACATTAGCACTGGGAAGGTGAAGACATGAGGACCCCCAGGTGAAGAGCCCCTGGTCCTAGTGAAAGACTCCATCTCCTGAAGACCTGGTTTATTTCTGGCCTCTACACACATACATGCAACACACTAGAACACCTATGTGTACGATATAAACAAATGAGCTTTGTTTACTTTTCCACATTGGCGTTAAGTCTTTTCTACCTCAATATGAACTCCCTGGCTAAGGTGACAGTTGGGGACAATCAGATAGAGGGAAAAGGACAGGCAGGCAAAGGACACCTCAACCTTTCTGCCTCAGAGTCATGGTAAGAACACAGTCACAGCAACCATCATCTGATTGGCTGCACACCTGATTTCAGAAACTTTAATATCTAAGAAAACAAACCCACAGAACTTCTAGATTATAGATCACAATTAATTCATTACTTACCAGGAAAATTTCAATGGCACCAAGAATATACATGGCGGCTGCAAATGTGGTGCCAAGATAAAAGCAGAGGCCAACAGCCCCACCAAACTCTGGGCCCAGGGCCCGGGAAATCATGAAGTATGAGCCCCCAGCTACAAGACAAAAATAGATACGAACAATAAAATGAGGGTATCACTAAGAGGACTGTAAACAAGTCATAAACAGAATTCAAAAATATGCACAAAAGATGTTTGGGAAACTCTGTAACAAAGTAGATTTGCTAATGGGAATATGATGTACCCAATTATTAGGAAAAATTAGAATATTTCCTACAGGAATAGAATATTCTAATAAAATATATTTTATAAGTGAAGAATGTGGCTGAAATTAAAGCACCGTTGTCTAAAAATAATGAGATTTCAAAGATAACATCCTTAAGCCAAACAGCATTTTGTTTCTTTGTCTCTCTCACTTTAGAGGCGACACTGATACAGTACACTGTGAACAACAGAATAAACACATGAAGTTTCTTTGGAGCTTATACCTCCAGCTTTACAGCATAGAAACAGCGAGGAATTGCTAATAATCCCTGCGATTCAAGCTTGGACTACTGACCTGGCACCACTCCATTAGTGGCAATGGCACTCATGGAGATGGCAGTCAACATTGTCTGTAGAGAGAGAAACAAGAATTTTGTTACTGGGCAGAGCTGACAATCCTGTACTACCTTCCTGTGTGTGGACTTCAGCGCATTTACAAACATTTAACTCTACCCACTCTTATGAAGAGTTGCTGTGTAACATATTCAAAAGGAATAGTTAGGGGGAAACACTGGAAAGTTGGCTAGACTCTAACTACACACTAGCTACAAAGCCAAGATGCAGTAAGAAAGAGAACCTCTAGAACAAATTTAAAATGTCATCTGGTAACAAAGTACATAAAGGTCTTCAATGAGGGCACAGCTGGAGGCACAGTGAGTAGCTAGTAGGCTGCTGTGGTACAAGTGAGAGATAAAAATCTACAGTGTTGACAGTGGGGATATGAAGGAGAGGCTGCATATGAAGTATCTCAGAGAGAACAGATTGGCCATGGTGAACGGCAACCAAGGAGTCAAATACAGCCTTGAAGTTTCAAGCTTGAGAAACCAGAGTGAGGAAGCCATTGCCATTAAGTTATTAATGACATAGGCTAGGTCTGCTTAACCTGTAGGGTAGTGTGCAGCTGAGCATGATACATGCGGAGGACTTAATGGTTACCAAAACAAAGGGGCCAGTAGATTGATGGACAGGGGTGGGATATACAAAAATGAGCAGTTTAAATTAAAGGAGAATTGGAATGGGCTGAGTGGGAGAGAAGAGCAGGAAAAACCTGAGTAATTTATGGGGAAGGCATAAGAAAGGAGAATTCAAAGTGAACCAAACCAAATCCAGATTCACCTCACCCTTCCCAGGCACTATCAATTTTTTTTTCAGTACATTTTAGAATAGTGCATACATTTTCTAATGTTTTTCTGTTACAACATCAGTGTTTTCAAGCCCGAATTATCTAGATTTTGAATTATTTGAAGACCTGCATTTTGTTATTTCCAAAAATCTAGGACACCATTTACTACGTAGGAAGAAATGGATAATGGGTGCTGAATGAAAATCCTTTAGATTTTAAGATCAGCATTCTCTCTCCTGTTGGGAGCGGGTCTTCAGGTATCTTCTGTTCTTGCTCCCCAGGAGGTCAAGTGCTTATGTACTCTCAGCAGGGAAATGCCCCATACCAGCTCTAGAGACCAGTGCAGGAGGACTTACACAGCAGCAGCAGATAAGGACAATTGCAAAGGCCTGAAGGACTCCGGCTGTGCCCACCACCCAGGTGAGACGCAGAAAGAGGATCACTCCAAAAATATTTTGTAGACATGGGAGGTAGACACCCATGAAAGTACCCATTTGGGGGCTCTGGAAATAAAAATGTAAGACACAAGGAAAAATTATATCGTTAGCCATAAAAGATGTTTAGATTTGCCACATTAATCTCAAAGCACAGGTAGGAAGTTTAAATAATATCTTCATAGGTCTCTTAGTAAAGTCCACCACTATATTTCCATTATCTGTAATACATGTGTAGTTTAGATAAGTTTCTACATTTTTATTATTCCTAAGCCATGGACCAATCAACAATCTAAAAATGTCTATTCTTCAAGGTTGTTAAAATTTTATTCTCATTTAAAAACACAATGACAGGTCTGGAGATCTGGCTCAGAGGTTAACAACACTGGCTGTTCTTCCAGAGGTCCTGAGTTCAATTCCCAGCAACTACATGGTGGCTCACACCCATCTGTAATGAGATCTGGTGCCCTCTTCTGGCGTGCAGGCATACATGTAGACAGAACATTGTATACATAATAAATAAATAAATCTTTAAAAAAATAAAATAAAAATAAAAATAAAAACACAACAACAATTTGTGGAAAATCTTTTTTTTTTCTTTTTTTAAAGATGTATTTATTTATTCTATACTCAGTGTTCTGCCTGTATGACAGATGAGGGTACCAGATCTTATTACAGGTGGTTGTGAGCCACCATGTGGTTGCTGGGAATTGAACCTGGGTCCTCCAGAAGAGCAGCCAGTGCTCTTAACCTCTGAGCCGTCTCTCCAGCCCCCTGAAGGAAACTCTTAAGAATTAGGTGCAAATCCTTCATATAGCTGGTAAATGAAGGAGATGGGGAAAGTACAAACTTGAGGACCATTTGGCCCTCTGCGAAGAGCTGAACTAACTGTGTACTGGCCTAATCTTATGGTAGGAAGAGCAGTATAGTAAAAAGTCTCACAACCACTGGGTATCATTATCCTGGCGGATGCTTACGATTCTAGTACCTGGGTCGCTGAGGCAGGAGGACCCTGAGTCCGAGGATACACCATCTCAAAAACAAACCCAAAAAAGCCCTTTGTACCCAGGCAGATGGCACCAGAGGCTGGGTGGAGATACTCCTCCCCAATGACATGCTACCCTCCTCCTGCTAACATGGCTAACTTCCTCCCTTGGATGGTTTCATATTACATGTCAGGCAGCTTTCTCCATCCATCTGCCAGCAGGCGCTCACTGGTCTCACTCCTTTTAACCCTGCACAAGTTTTTGGTCAAGCTTTACTTGACACTGAAGATGCTTTAACAGACCTTCACAAGCTTAGGGATGGCTTCCCATGTGAAGCTAGGGTACGGGTAATTCTGTCTGGGCCACGAGGCCAATGCTCAGAATGGTAATGTGTACATCAAGCATTTAATACATAGTTTCTTAACACAGACTGATGCCCTGGGCATGCCTTCATCATGGTCCTGTGTTCTGAGGCCTCACCTTGGTAGGCTTCTTCTTCCCTTCAGTGATGTTCTCCGCCTCTTCATGCTCCTTTGCTCCCTGTGTCAGGTTGGTATAGTTGGCCATGCGGTTGAGTAGAGAAGACACCTTTGGTCTGGTGTCCATTTCTTCCTATAAAATCACAAATAGTTTATGAAGGATACTGAAATTCAGCAACAAAATAAACTTTCTACCAGGAAACAGCAAAATAAATGAGAAAGTATTTCACAGGTAAATATTTTAAGGAAATTCTTCGGTGAGACACTTATTTCTGACATTTGAAAGATTATACAGACCTGAGAGTACAGCTCAGTGAGAGTGGTTGTCTACATGCCTGAGGTCCTGGGTCTAATCCCCAGTAGTGAGATGGTAAAAAAGACTACACTTAATTAGGGCAGTAAGTTAAGGTAGGATACAAAGTACTGGGCTTCATTAAGGTTTTTTCACACACATGTGCAATTATACTTTTGTTCTAATCTGTTCCCCTCCTCCTCTGCCTTCCCACAATCCTCCCGACCCTCCTACAGGTCAGGTCCCTCCTGCCCTCATTAGCCTCTTCTGCTTTCATGTTATAGCATTCTATTACCTGTCTCCACTTCTCTGCTCCTTTAACATCTCTTCCTCCATTCTCACAGTCAACCTTCTGCTCTTACACACACACACACACACACACACACACACACACACTTAAATACACATATAGGAGAGAAAATATGTACTACTTAATATTTGTCTTAATTTGCTTAACATAAAGATTTTTATTTCTAAACGTTTTTCTGCAAATATGATGATTTCATATGTCCTATGGTTGATGGGAATTTCATTGTGTGGGCTGGAGGGGGGCTCAGTGGATAAGAGAACTTGCTACTTTCCCAGAGGCCCAAGTTCCGTTCCTAGCACCCACAGTGGGAGGCTCACAACCACCTGTAACTCCATCACCAGGGAAATATGATCCCTCTTCTACCCTCCCACAGACATATACATAATTAAAATATTACCTCAAAGAGTGCCAGATTTTTATCAAAATACTCATCTCCTTCTTCATAGTTGGAATTGTTGAGATAAGCATTTCGAGCTCTTTTATGTCCATCATCTGAAAAAGAAAGGCAAACATTGGTGTTTTATTGGCTCTGAGACACCAGCACAATAACTATGCTGTCTCTGTGGTAACAGAGACTATTTCAGATTTGGCTTCAGCCTGAGACGTAGACCTCAATTAGCACTGCTCGGAGAACATGGTGTTTCTCTAGCAGGAGCAAAAGCAAATTGGGGAACCAAGGAAATCAACACGAACAATTCCTTTTCTTAATACAGAGATCTCTGGAGACAACAGAAGGCCTACCTTGAAGCTTATCCACAAATAAATAAACAAAACACACACAGTATTTCTTTCCTGGTGTGTTATACTACTCTAGATGTGGACTACTTTACAAACGATTGCTGCTGATAATAGAAGAAAAAGCTATTTCCAGGGCCTTCTGACATTAAAAATGCATTGTATGTGTGCGTGTGCATGGTGTGTGTGTGTGTGTGGTGTGTGTGTGGTGTGTGTGGTGTGTGTGTGTGTGTGTGTGTGTGTGTGTGTGTGTGCGCGCGCGCGCGTGGAGGTTAGAGGACAACTTTATAGATTTGTTTCTCTCCTTCTACCTTTACAAGGGTTCGTGGGATGAAACTCGGGTTGTCAGGCTTGCATGCCAAGAGCCTGCTGAGCTATCTCACTGACCTCATTTCTGATGCTACCAATTACATCAGGTGATTTAATCTATGATGATGATTACCTCTTAAAATTCTCTGAGAATTACAATGTATTTTGAATATATTCAAGACCCCAATCTCCTTACTACAGCCTCAACCCGCTCATTGCTTCCGACTCAACCTTGAGACTGCTTCTTTTTTTTTTTTTTTTTGACCTTCTTTCCCTGTCATCACTTTGTGTTGCTCAGCTGGTTTTGGGATTGAGGTCTCCTCTGGTATGTGATCACACTATCAAAGCCATCATTAAATCTCCCTTTCTCAGCAATCACCAAATGCTAATAATTACATATCCACCACCTTCATTCCCACTGTGCAGGAACAGGCTGGCTGGAGCTTATGTAAGTCTCTTGCAGACTGTCATGATCACTGTGAGTTCATATATGCTTCTGTCTGGAAAACAGTTTCCTTTAAATTATCTACCACCTTTGGCTCTTACAGTATTTCTGCCCCCTCCTCCACAAAGATCCCTGAGCCTTGAGATAATACATCACGTCCAAATTGAAGTTAAGCACTCTACAGTCTTTTGTTTTCTGTACACTGAGCAGCTGGAGGTCAGTAGTTTTTGAAAGAGTCTCGCTATGAGGCCCAGACTAGTTTCAAGTTCTTGAATATCTTTCCTCAGCCCCAAAGTACTAAATTATAGGTGTATACCTTTATGGCTAGCATCATATATGTGTGTATATATATTTTTGAAGATTTATTTATTATGTATACAGAAGAGGGTGCCAGATCTCATTACAGATGGTTGTGAGCCACTATGTGGTTGCTGGGAATTGAACTCAGGACCTCTGGAAGAGCAGTCAGTGCTCTTAACATCCTAGCCATCTCTCCAGCCTTTTTTTTTTTTTAACCTCTGAGCCTTCTCTCCAGCCCCCAATATATTTTTGTATGAGCCCTTCCATATTATTTTTATGTTGAAAGAGGTACTTGACTAGAATCTGATGAACTAGCTGTAAATAAGGAAGAAGCAGAGCTCCTAAGACAGCAAAGTTTGTGTTAAATGAATTCTTCCTACTCTTTAGCTTTTTAAATTGTGCATAAGTTACATGACTGCACAGTCTGGCAGGAGAGAAGAGAAAAAATGTGTAAATACTATTTAAAACTAAGGTTTCCATTACTAAAAAAATTTACTAGTGTAAAAATGAAAGAACATTAAAGTCATATCCAGTACGTTAAATATGGAAGATGAGCCTGGCAAAAGATAGCAAGCTACTGAGATGAGCTGGTCATCTAGAAGGACGTGAGACTAACTTGAAGGAGTTTCTGATGGTCATGACAGGAAAAGTGATTGACACATGAGATGTTCAAAATAATAATTTTTAAAAGTCAATTAGGCAAAGTTGTAAGGAAACAATATACAACTCTGAAAAATAACAGAACGATCAACTATGCTGTCTGTTTTGTGCTAACTATATTTGAGGATAATATATAGCTAAAGACTACTTTTTTATAGACACAGTGTAGCTAATTTATGATACATGGAAGAGTACATAGGAACCCTTGCCAATTTGCAAACCTTAGGGAAAATAACAGATCTAGGCAATCCACATCATCAATGGCTATGAAAAACATCTTGATAAAGGGCTGAGGCATAACCTTCTAGTGGGTAAATGAAGATGATCAATGAGCCTGTTGACCGACCAACAAATCATTCAAGGCAAGACACTGTTCATCCTATGTATTCTTAGCAAAAGAAAGGAAATTCAATCTAATTAAGCCTCTCAGGATCACAGACAATACAAAGGAGGAAAATTGTAAGCATACACAAAGACACAATCACTAAAGTCAGAATGTAGAATAATCTAATTTCTTCAGCAAATCACAGGCTAAACGAGTGAACTTTTACTGATTAAAGCTTAAGATGTGACTGAAATCTAACATGATCTTTGTTAGACTCCTCAAACATATGTGAAAAGACATTTTTTTTTTCCTTCAGGTTTTCGAGACAGGGTTTCTCTATGAAGCTTTTGAGCCTGTCCTAGAACTCGTTCTGTAGACTAGCTCAGCCTAAATTTCACAGAGATCCCCCCCTCTGCCTCCCAAATGTTGGGATTAAAGACATGTATCACCATGGCATAGCTGTGAAGAGACATTTCTAGAACAGAAAAATGTCAGCTGGGAGAGACAGCTCAGCTGTTCTTCCAGAGGCCCTGAGTTAAATTCCCAGCACCCACAGAGCAGCTCACAACCACCTGTAACTACAGTGCCAGGGGATCCAATACCCTTTTCTGGCCCAGAGCTACCAGTGCACAGGCACATATATAGACAAGGCACTCATATACATAAAATATTTTTTAAATTTAAAAACAGGGAAATTTAAATATATGCTAATTTAGAAATTCATTATTCTCACCTGAGAAAGCACCCGGGACTAGGACACTGGCTCCACCAGGATCTGAGAGCACTGTGCAACTAGCCTCCAGCCCCAGTGGTTTCAGAGGACGGTGAGGGGCCTGTCTAGTGCACTCAGGGTCCCCTGAGAAACTGGGGCTTTGGCTTCAGTGGTCTTCAAGATTACTGTGAGTTTGGGGTTCCAGTGGTCACTGCAGGACCCCAGAGTCTAGACTGTGCTCCCCCAGAGGTTACTTAAAGCCTACTGCTTTAGCCACAGGCCACAGTTAGCACCCAGACTACAGTGGGTCTGACATTTGTTATTCTGGCCCCCAGTGGATCCACAGGATCCAGGCAATGACTGGGGTTCTAATCCCATCTGGCTGCCTGGGTTCTTGGTGCCACTCCACTCTTGGTCTTGTTGGCACACAGCTATGGTGGGATTACCTTAGTGACTACACTTGACAACACTAAATTTCTGCAGTCCACATAGCTAAGTTTCATGCAGTTAATCCTCTAGGAAGAATCACAGAAAACAAAACAGAATATACTCCAATGGGGAAGTCAAAACCGAAAGTCAAACATACTCTAGGAGATGCATAAAGTACAACAAAGAAACACAAAGATTATGACATAGCCACCTTCCACGACCCATCCCAACCAACCACTCCCTTATGAAGGAATCCAAAACCAGAGAGACAGATGAATGTCTAAGAATTCACAATGCTATGGAATAATCCTTTTGTACACTGTAAAAATCTGTCACTTGAATTGGTTTAATAAAAAGATGACTGGCAGGTAGCCAGGCAGGAAGTATAGGTAGGACAACCAAACTAAGGATGCTGGGATAAAGAAGAGTGGAATCAGGGAGATGGCAGCATATGTAGAGGAAACAGGATGTGTAGAGAATGAGATAGCAAGCCATGAGCCAAGTGGCAGATGGTAGATAAGAAACATGGGTGAATTTAAAGTGTAAGAGTTAGCTAGTAACAAGCCTAAGCTATCAGCTGAGCATTTTATTAATATTAAGCTTTTGAGTGGTTATTTGGGAGTGGCTGCTGGCACAGGAAAACTCTGCCTACATTCAGAGTCTTACTTTTTAAAAGAATTAGGGATCATATAGAAGATTCAAACAAACAGACGGACAAATTAAGGAGATCTATCCCAGATTTCAACAAGACAGTCTCAAAAGTGAACGAAACAGTAAATCAGAGGTGAAAGTCCAAATATAGAGGAAAAATTTAGCAAGGTGACTGAAACATTAAAAAACAAAACAAAATAAAACAAAACGCAGTAAATGAGATGGTCAATCAAATAAAATCCACAATAATGACATCCATGGACAGACAAGAACAAGCAGAAGAGCAGGTTTCAGAGATGGAAGACAAAGACAATAAAATCATGCATATATCTTCTTGAGGTGGTAGGTACATGAAAATGTAAGTGATAGTGAAAATATAAAACTCTAAGTGTACCTTGGAGTCACAAAAACTACTCTAACAGCACGGAAGTTTATTGAGATGTATAGGGTTTGGGACCAGACAAGTATTTTAATGGGTATATTAATATAGCTACATGATGATTTTGTGTGTTTATTATAGTAACTTTTTTTTTTTTTTTTTTTTTTTGAGACAGAGTTTCACTATGTAGCTCTGGCTGTCCTGAAACTCACAATGTAGACCAAGCTGGCCCCAAACTCACAGATCCACCTGCTTCTGCCTCCTGAGTGCTGGTATTAAAGGTGTGTACTACACTTATGGCCCAATAAAGTAATCTTTAAAATTATATTAATTTACTTTTGTTGGTGTACATTTGGTCACATGTGCCACCTGCCATGTATGTGAAGCTCAAAGGACAACTTGTGTTGGTTCTCTCCTTCTAACCATGTAAAGCCCTGGGATTGAACTCTGGTCATCGGGCTTGGCAGCAAGCACCTGTATCCACTGAGCCCTTGCTACCCAATGCTAGTTTTTTAATGGTAAAAATGAACAAACAAACAAACAAACAAAAACCCAGAAAATGTGGAATGTGAAAGTTTCTTTAAAATATTCTAGGAAACTATCAAATGATAAATTAAAGATATTCTTTTTTTTTTTTTTTTTTTTTAAATCTAATATTAGGAACATCCTGTCCAATTCTGCTGCTGCTGCTGCTGCTGCCGCTGTATGTTTGGACACCTCATTCTTGAGTTCCAGGTGAATCACCGTATTTAACAGTCAAATCTGGTTCTGGCTGTTTCTGCGCCAGCTTCTACTGTCTGACTACTTAACTGATTTGGAAAATAAAACAATTTCCATGGAGACTTTGCATCATAGGAAGACAATGATGCTTATAAGATCTAGTTATCCTGATCTATCCTGACTTGGGACAATCATGAAAACTAGAGGCTTTCCCTAGAAGGAACATAGCTTTTGCCAGATTTGCTTCTAGAGAAAACATGAAACTAGAAGTAATTCTACCGAAAGGCATGGATGACTTCTCAGCTAGACTATGGTGGTTGACAACCAGTCACAGTATGGCCTTTTCTGTAGTCTGGGTTACAAAGGAATGCCGAAGACAAGGGAATTTCTAGATTTTCTGAATAAAAATCTTTCTTGGCATGAACTCAGAACCAAACACATATCCCAAGACTCTTGAAGAGTACACAGAATCCTGGGGCTGGAGAGATATCTTGGCAGTTAGCAGCACTTAATGAGGATGAATTGGGCTCCCAGTACCCTCAGTGAAAAGCTCACTGTTGTCTGTCACTCCATTTCCAGGGGACTGGATGGCCTCTCCTGACCTCCATGGGCACTAGGCGGTACACATAAACACATACATTCACATACATTTAAAAAAATCTTTAAAAATAAGAACCAAAAGATTACTTTGTAAGATATCCACTGGGGCTGCAAGACTGGCCATGGCAGTGGCCTCATTTCAATACCCCATCACTGTTGGCACGTTTCTTTTATCTCATTTTACTGCCTAAACAACATGGATACTATGAGAAAGCTGATGTGTTTCAAGGCACAATTAAAAAGAAAACTGTCAGGACCACTGTTTCTTCTCAAAATATTGTTTCTGCTTTTCATGACAGATCTACATCCTTATAGAACTTGCTTTGTTGTTCCTTCTGTGTGTGCTACGGACTGAACCTAGGGCTTTGAGCACACTATCACTAAGCTATGCTTTTTTCTCTGTAAACAGAAAACGTGTTTGGCTAATAGCTTGATGTTGAAAGACCTTTATTGTTTGCTTCTATTATTTCTACAATGTTGCTCTTGTCAGTTACCACTTACACTGTATTTTGGAACCAAGGAATTGTCCTTTAGCAGCCTGACCTTGTCAAGTGGTCTTTGCTGGCTCGATCTAGACAGAGATGAAACAGTAAGAATATTTAAATTTCTCTGGCACACATCTATGTTTGAACCACATCAACAAGAACAGGAAAAACTGCCAGGTGGTGGTGGTGCACACATTTAATCCCAGCACTCGGAAGGCAGAGGCAAGCAGATTTCCAAGTTCGAGGCCAGCCTGTTCTACAGAGCAAGTTCCAGGACAGCCAGAAATACACAGAGAAACCCTATCTCAAAAAACAAAACAAAACAAACAAACAAAAAGAAGGATAATTTGTCGCAATGCTGTAAAAAAAATTTTTTTAAGTGAATGAGACATTGGGAAAATGTGAGGTTTTTAAGAAGTATGTTGGAAATGGAAGCATGTTAAATATTCTGAGAAATATGGTGGATGTATGTCATAACTAGTGAGAAAGAAAAAGCTGAAGATACGTTTTTTTTCCTATCTTTTTCTGAAAGAGTTCATAGGTTGGTATGTTTGCTTATTTTCAGTGATGAGAACTGAACCTGGGTACTCATACATGCTTGGTAAGCAAGCCACACTGAGCTATATATACTGCAGCCCTGTAAGTTATGCTTTTGATCTATATTGTTTGATTCATCAGTCAGACAGAAGCACACTACAACTGACTGCTCTATTTCTTCAGCTACAGTTTCCTTTCTCTTCAAAAAATCTTGTTGTATGTCCTGGAGTTTCTGAGAGACTGGATTTTGATGATGACATTGATGTGATGCTGTATGACACTTTGTTTAGTGTAATTTGTATGAACTGGTTGACAATTGAATCTAGATGCTTAATCACACCACATTTTCAGGGAGAGAAAAAAACTGCTGCATAATGGTACTGGGATACTTTACTGTATCTCGTTAGCTTTCTTTTTGAGATATTAACAACCATTGATGATTAATGCCTGGATCCATTAACTTATGAGAGGTAAAATGTGGTGATATTTTCAATCTCTTAGTTTTCATTAGTTCAAGAACTTCACACCAGAGACATTTTAATCTACTTAGCTCTCAAGTGGTTCAGTTAAACATGAAACAGATTATCTATTAGTCTATTCTTCCCCCTCACTGAACAATTAATGAGTAGGCTCACAAGAACATTCCAGCTGTGAACAATTAGTTTTTAATATGTTAATATTGGTTATGTTTCCTATCAAATGCTTCATCTACCTATACTAAAATGATTATATAGTTCTTTTATACTAATACTGTAAGTACTTAAGTTTTATATTTATTTATTTATTTTTGAGGCAGGGGTTAGGCTAGCCTCAAGCTCATGTTCCTCACATCTCACCTTCCTAAGTTCTGGGATGATAGGTGTGAACCACCAGTGACAAGGGTATAAATTCATTTTTGATATAAAGCTTGTCATGTACTTTTAGCAACTTGATAATGGTATTTGTTTAATTTGAGGCACTGGGGATTGAACCCAGGGCCTTATGTGTGGTAGGTAAATACTACTCTAACATGGGTTCAAACCCCAGCCCATGGAGATAATTTTTAACAATGTTATGTGCCAGAAGACCTGCACAAGATCAATCTGGCCAACACTCCAGCATGGGAGAGGGAGGAGCTCACAAGCCTCACCTCTTGCTGAGGGCGACTGATGATGATGCTCCTGGGAGAGGAAGGACCCTGTTAGGGTGTGGCCCTGGCTCAGCATCCGTGAGTATATGGGCAGCACACACTGTACGATAAAATATTATTGCTGTAATAATAAAATTGTAAAAATAGAAAAGACAGGAACTTTGGAGCAAGTGGGGGATGGGGATGGATCTGGGAGGAGTCTGGGAGAGTAGTGGGGTGAATATAATCAAAACCCTTTGCATTCATGCATGAAATTCTCAAAAAAGTAATAAAAATACTATATTTAAATTAAAATAAAAATACTACATGATTCAGATTACAAATACTTTGTTTGGGCTGAACAATGCTTTTCTCATATTGCCACTGTTAAGTTTTGGTATCAAGGTTAAGAAAGACTCAAACTGATTTCACAGTGTTTATTGGGTTTTCTATGCTATGAAATTGTACAAGACTGGAATGTTTTTCTCCTTGCATGTTTAATAAAATTTGTAAACCTGCCATGACTCACTGATGTTTGCCTCTTCGCTTTCTAAAATATTTGAACTTGAAAATTACACACACACACACACACACATACACACACACACGGAAAAGTTCATAGATTGTTAAGTACAAACTTTGATTCATTATCACAAGAGCAGCTTCACCTCCCATATATTACCTCAGCTTGACCCTGAGTTTTGCAAGAGAGCTTATGACTCAGTGGGAACAGTAAATACATTAAAATAACTTCAGCCTATTGGCAGGAGCAGTACTTAGCAGGTCTGGAAGATGCTGTTTCCAATCTCATTTGGCAGGGAAAGTCTGAAAGATGTTATTATAAACCGAATTCAGCAAGCAAGTCAATTGAGCCAGTGTTCACCACAGGAGCTTATTAGAAACACTGGGGTTGGGATGGAGGCGTTGAGAGTTTGGTTTTTGAGGTGCTGGGGTTGAGCCCAGGGGATGGTGTTTGCCAAGTTAGCATTGAATCACTGAATTACATCCCCAGTCCTGAAAGGCGGGCAACTGTACAAAAAAAAAAAAATTATAAAATACAGCCTTTCTCTGCTTCACTGCAGCTGATGTGTGAATGGTGTAAATGCTTACTGTCCATTTCACTTGTGAAGGCCTCTGTACCTCCACTGCATCATGTTCCTGTTCAGATAATAAACTAGTTTCAGAGTTCTGAGCTTATCTTGGCAATTTCACAATTCAGGGGAGAATTAAGACAAGGTTTCATGTAGCTCAGGCTAGCCTTGTAATCTTGATCTTCTTGCCTGTTTCTCACGTTAGGATTACATAAATATACTAACATGATATAGATAGATACATGCATACAGACAGATAAATACATAGTTGAGAGAATGAGAGAGTGAGAGAGAGAGAGCAGTTTCTTCAATACTATGGAACTTTTCTGTAAGCAAACAAGCCATATCAAGTTCTTTCCCTACTGTGGACTTTCTGATAACACATTTTCCATAGCTGCTGTTGTATATTCTAATAGCTAAATGCTTAGCAGTGTACAAAACTAGATGCGCTTACCACCATACAACATAACTCTTGGGATACAATGAAGTTCTAATGCTCAACATAATTAAAGAAGTATCTCAGTATAATTAAAGAAGTATAATACAAACTAGAAATGACATTCTACTTATTAGTGAATGTAAAAAATATAGACTAATAAAATCAGTTTGGGCCAGAGAGCTGGCTCATCAGGTAAAGATCCTTGTGGCCAAGGCTGACAACCTGAGTTCAATGCCCACAGCACACCTAGTGGTAGAAGACAGCAGGTGCCTGAAAGTTGTTTTCCGACTTCCACAAACATGCTGTGGCATGCACATCAATTCCCTATAAAGTAAGTTAAGTAAATAAATATAACTTTAAAAATAACATAAGTTTTTGTAACAGAGAGGCAAGCATTCCTCCATGCCTAGGTCAATGGGAAAGTTGATGGTGATTTATCTAGTTGAAAATGTACAAACCATGAGAGAAAACTACAAATGTGCTGACAATCTTGACTGCAGAGATGCAACTATAAGACGATTGTTGCAAAATAATTTGTTTTAAAAAATTGTATGTATGTGGGTGTTTTGCTTGCACATATGTCCATGTGACCCATGCACACAGTGCTTACACCGTGCTAAAGAGGGCACTGAATTCCCTGGAACTGGAGTTACAAACAGTTTTGAGCTGCCATGTGGGTGCTTGGAATTGAACCCAGGTGCTCTGGAAGAGCAGTCGGTGATCTTAACCAGCTGAGCCATCTCTCCAGCCCTTCAACATAATTTCTTTAATAGCATTCTAGAAATAACCTCAAATGTTCATGAAGAGGGGGAACTGGCTGAGGAAAACTGCAGTGAACAGCACAATCTCACTGTATTCAAAGCAGAGAAATAAGTAGGGCTTTACACACTGATACGTACTACCCAGACAAAACGTTAATTGACAAAATACCATTTGAATAATATAATGCCATTGAATAAAAAGGGAAAAGTAATCACATGTAATATGAACATTTATAAATAAATTGAGTACTTGGGGAAGTAGAGCTGAGGTGTGGGGAGAATAGATCCTTGAAGGATTAGCTATCTTTTTTTTTCTTTTCTGAGACTGGGTTTCTCTGTAGCTTTGGAGCCTGTCCTGGACTAGCTCTGTAGACCAGGCTGGCCTCGAACTCACAGAGATCCATCTGCCTGGGCCTCCTGAGTGCTGGGATTACAGGCGTGTGCTACCACTGCCCAGCCAGGATTAGCTATCTTTAACTGATTTTCTGTACTGCTTGAAATCCCCATTGCAGGGTTTCTAGAAAGGAGTCCAAGTATATGTTTTGAAAATCTCCAAGTTCTGAGGGCTTATCCAATTCTTATCAAATTACAATTTTCCTACAGTAACCAATATTTAGAGGAAATAATTCACTTCTATAACGTTTCATAGGTAAGAAACTGGAATATCCATTTTATAGGTTATTAAAGTCTGTGTTGTCTATGAAGGCTTTCAGTAATTACATTTTTGTTGTAGCTTACTTATTTGTGTGTGTGTGTGTGTGTGTGTGTGTGTGTGTGTGTGTGTGTTGATGGTGTGTGAGTACACACATGCCACAGTGTGCTGTGAAGGTCAGAGGGCAACCTGAAAGAGTAAGGTCTTTCCTTCTTCTATGTGGGTCCCAGGACTCAGAACCAGGTTGTTAGGCAAGGGCTTTACCTGGTGAGCACCTCACAACTGAATGGCTTCCAGCAATACAAATGTGGTTCAACACCAGCACAAACAATAGAGAAGTCTGTCTATAAAGTTCACGATATTACATAATATTATAATCTTATTTACTACTGTATGTGTTGTGCAGAGGTTAGAGGATACTCTGGTGCACTCTTTCCCTTCGCCTGTACATAAGTCCTGGGGACCAAACTCAGGTCACCAGGCTGGCACAGCAAGCACCTTTACTTGATGACCCATGTGGACATGATGTGTGGGGGGAAACCTACCACAGCACATGTGTGCAGAATACTATCTGCTTTTCGATTCAATTCTAGAAAAAGAAGCTCTAGGATTATTTTAACTTCAGACTATGTAAAATTACTTTTTAAAATATAATTAATTTAGTTTTAGTAATTAATTACAAAGGCAGCTTCCTATTGCTTACCAAGTTAGAAATCAACAGAGAAAGATTTGAGGGGTGAAAAGTAAAGTAAAATAACCCAGAACAGCAGCAGAGTGGGGAGTAAGTAATGTCTGTTAGTAAACCAGGCGAGGGTGACTGGAGAGCCACCTCCCAGAGCAATACTATACCTAACAGCTGGCTGTGCTCCCCTGTGATGGAGTTCTGACTCGGGTCTGAAAAACAAACAATTGAAAAGGATAGAAAAAATGAATAACCAAAACAAACAATTATTTAAAACTCAAGCAACAAAAGTCAAACAAAGTAATAAGCAAAAACTTAAAAAAAATTAACAAAAGGGGGGAAAACCCAGAAAACTCAACTAGAACGAACTATTGTAAAATAATTATCACAGTCTTCAATACATTAAACATGAATTACTACATGAAACAATTCCACATCTATACCCTAAAACACCTGAAAATGGGGACTCAGATACATATATAATAAAGTTTCCAGTGGCATTAATCACAAGAGTCAAAGGCAAAAACAGTCCAAGTTGTCCTCCAGTATATGAATGAGTAATTGAAATGTGGTACCCATATAGGATGTGGTATTATTTGGCTATAAAGAATGAAATTCTGACCCATACTCTGTAAAACACAGATGGAACTTGAAAACACTATGCGAATGTGGGGGAAAGGCAGACACAAAGGATATATATTATATGATTACATTTATATAACCTATTGATCAGAAGCAAATTTATAGAGACAAAAATCCCACTGGCCAGTGGGAATATCTGAATGAAGTATGGATATTATTGCTAAATGATCAAAAGTGCTGTTTAGGGGTGATGTGAAATTCAAAAATTTAGGAGTAAGGGCAGGGAAGCACTGTAGATAAGAACTACCAGGAAATACACACTTAAAAATTGACTGAAAGGGTAAACTTTGTGTTGCAAATATATTACCATAATAAAAAAGTAACTAAAAATCATCACTCAGATCTGATCAGGCAATGGTACTTCATAAAGAAGAAGTCAGGACCTGTGACAGTCACATTTTCTGCTGCAACTCAAAAGCAAGACATGACCAGAGCATTTATTACTACCAGAATAGTCCAATGTGAATTAAAGATAAAGTGACTAAGCTAGCTTTGATAAAAACCTGTTTCATCAATAATCTGAAAGTGGCAACAACAAGCCAAATTCCTAATGCAAGAGAGATTGACAGTCACTGCTTAACCATCAACCATTGCTTATTTTAAGGGCTTGAAAAGCATTAAGGGCTAAATATGGAAACAGCCCTAAGCTCCACTTTTCTCATAGACTAAGTCTCCTGAGATGCTGAGAATTGCATCTGGCTTTCTTCTTGCAAGCATCTGAAGAATAAAAATAAATTTGGACCATGTTCTGTGAATAATGAGAAAAATTACTTCTTTGATTTTACTAATTTCTAATTGAAGTTTTTTATTTTCTCCAATCATTGTGTTAGCAATAAGCTATATAAAAATAGCAATGTTTTGGGGTCAATGATAAGTATCACATTTTAAAAATATCATGTTATTAATAGTTTTACACAAAATTCAAATAATAGTCTCCAAGCTTCATAAATATGCCATATATAATTAAATAAAACACTTTTTTGTTTGTTGTCTGAGACAGGGTTTCTTGGTGAAACAGTCCTGGCTAATCTGGAACTCACTCTGTAGACCAGGCTGGCCTTGAACTCACAGAGATCGGCCTGCCTCTGCCTCCCGAGTGCTGGGATTAAAGGTGTGCGCCACCGCCGCCCGGCATTAAATATAACACTTTAAAGTAAAGATCCCAGAGGTAGGGGACATAGCTAGTGGTACTGGATTGGACCTCCAGGACTTCAGTAGTAATTAAAAACACCTCCAAGACAGAAAGAGTAAATAAGAATTCTTAACAAATTCTGGTTTCTCATCTACACTACAGTATCCCTATCCACTGTCATCAAGGAAGACATAAAGTAGACACCTTATTTCCACAATTGAAGTTTTAAATGCTAAAAGGTCATTTATATTTAGTTACATTTTCAGAGATTTTCTTCCTTAATTTGATTTTGAAAAAGAGGAACTTCAAACTTGTCTATTCAATGACATCAGGGTCAACACGTTAGCAAGTCAATCTCTAGCTTTTTAAAAATGGATCTTCTCATCTAAATAAAAGACCCACACAAATTCAAGACAGACAGAATTTCAGCACTGAGAAGGGGAGGTGGGCGCAAAGTCCCACCCCTAACCAGAAAGCTACCTGCAACTAAAACAGGCCAGGAGAGGAAAAAAAATCATTTTTCTCCAGTGGAGTGATACTGTAGATCAGCCAAGCTTCTGGGCGGGCCTCATGCTCAGCAACAGCTGACCAACACCAATCAGACTCCATGTTTTGCTCTGTATGTGTAAACACGAATGCACACTTTTTTGGTTTTACACTTTTTATCTTTTGGGATTTTGTATTCTTTTTTGTTTTTTGAGAGAGAAAGGGATAGAGAGGGTGGGAGAAAGTACATGAATAGGTAGGGAGGATCTGGGAGAGAGAAAAGAATATAATAAAAACATATTATATGAAAAAGGAAAAATATTTAAAAACGAAATCTAAAGAAGGTAAGGATTGAATCTGCCATGCACTCTGATAGCAAAGAGGAAAATGTCCAGGGGCAGTGTTCATCTGTAGAGATTTTTTCTGGGGAGACTTACTACTTTACCGTTGCTCAGGCAATAATTATTTTCTAATCTTCTGTCAAGAATTTCTTTACCACCTCAGTCATAGCTGAGAACAGAAATATCAGTTGGCTCCAGACCACAGCAATAAAGTAAGTCATATAATTTTTACTTTTTGGTTCCCTAGTGCATATGAAACCTGTGTTTATAATACACTATAGTATCTATGAAGTGTGCAGTCACATTACATTCTTCCTTAAACAATATACATTCATACCTTAATTATAAAATACTCTATTGCTAAAGGATTCTAATGATCGATCATCTGAGCCTTTTATGAGCTATAACCTCTTCACAGGTGGAAGGTCTTGCCTCAGGGTTGATGGCTGCCTTTATCAGGGTGCTTAAGGCGGGGTGGGAGGCGATGGCTACTTTTTTTTTAATTTCAGATTTTTTATTGTTTTATATAAGGAAAGTAATGGATGTTGAAAAGGAATAAAAGGCACCTGGGTCAGGTGGCATGTGCTTGTAATCCCAACACTTAGCAAATGAAGGCAGAAAAATGATGAGTTCAAGGCAAGGCAAAAAGGAATATAATATGAAAAATAATCAATGTTCTATAAAATAGACCCTGTAAGCATTCTCTAATTGAGTGTTCTATCTCTACACATGTTTGCTTTTATTGTTGTTTTGTGAAGCAGTGTAGTTAGAGTTTTCCTGCCTGGCCCAGTCAGGACAAATCTCTCTTACCCGCCAGTCCCACAGTCGCTCAGACCCAACCAAGAAAGCACATGGAAACTTACATTGTTTACAAACTGTATGGCTGTGGCAGGCTTCTTGTTATCTACTTTTTCTATCTTAAATTAACCCATTTCTGTTAGTCTATACTTTGCCACATGGCTTGTGGCTTACCAGTGTCTTTACATGTCGCTTCTCATGGCGGCGGCTGGTGGTGTCTCTCCCCCGTCTCCTACTTCCCAGAATTCTCTTCTCTCTTATCCCGCCTATACTTCCTGCCTAGCCACTGGCCAAACAGCATTTTATTTGTACAGAGCGATATCCACAGCACTTTTGTGCAGGTATACCCATGATGGCCATAACTTCTAGCAAATGAGTGATTACAGAATCAGCTTTTTCAGAACTCAAAGCAGTTGCCCATTGAAATCCTGAATAAGTATCAATAGTATGGTGTACATATTTCAATTTTCCAAATTCTGCAAAGTGAAACACATCCATCTGCCAGATTTCATTCCTCTGAGTACCCTTTGGGTTACATCCTGCTGGTAATGGTGTCTGATTGTAGAAGGAACAAGTAGGACATTTCTTTACAATTTCCTTGGCTTGTTGCCAGGTTATGGAAAAATCCTTTTTTAAACCTTTACTATTGACATGATGTTTCTTATGAAATTCTGAGGCCTCCAGCACATTTCCTATCAATAATTTATCAATCTCATCATTACCTTGTGCTAGAGGGCCTGGCAGACCAGTATGGGATCGGATGTGAGTTATATATAAAGGATGACTCCTTTCCCTGATTGTATCTTGTAATTGAATAAATAGTGAAGTTAATTCTGAAGCATCAGGGATAAATTCTGCAGTCTCAATATGTAATACCACTCTTTCAGCATACTGAGAGTCAGTAACTATATTGAGAGGTTCTGAAAAATCCATTAATACCAAGAGAATAGCATACAATTCTGATTTTTGAACTGAATTATAAGGACTTTGAACCACTTTACTTAAATTTTCTGATTTGTAACCTGCCTTTCCTTGCGACTGTGGGACTGGCGGGTAAGAGAGATTTGTCCTGACTGGGCCAGGCAGGAAAACTCTAACTACAAAGCAGGTCTCACTAGGTAGTCCTCCACAATGAAACTCCCAATCCTTTCTGAAGCTGAGGAAGGATGTCCTGACTTCTACTTTACAATGACCCAAGACCCACACAGTATTTGTTCTTCCAGTTTTTGGATGGGTGTTTTTCTTTCTGCCACTTAAGAGTAGCTAGGAATGGGGGAAATGTAAAATAAAATACATTATTTGAAACCAAATACAAGAGAAATGTCCTGAGATTTCATTTCTTTTCTTTAGTAACTCTAGCCTTGGAAAACAGCAAATCCTATGAGGAGCCTTTCTTTACTGTGGCAAACTATTTTCTGTCTGTAAATGATGATACATTTCTAGAGAGGAAAGGACAACTCACCGTTATCTCCCTAGGGTTAGAAACACTGCAAGAAGTACAATTGAAGCTGCCTGAGTCTGTAATGGTTTAAAGCATGGTAGCTTAACCTCGCTTTTCTGGTCTTGCTTCTAATGACAAATGTTGCCCTTATTTTCCAAACGTTGTATATACCTTTACTTCTCCCCAGGAAGTCAGCTGTGCTCGCAGGAAGAATGGACTAGCACAGAAAACTAACCTGGAGTTTCTGAAATGAGATCGAAAGCCCATTTGTCAATGATAAGTGTGTTGATCGTGGGAAGGTCATATAATCTGTCTATGCATTCAAGTTTCCTTCTCATTTGGCCAAACCATTACTTTTGCAGAACACTAGAAACAAATCAAAGCAGAAGTGAGGTGTCTAAGCAGGGAGTGAAAGTGTCTCCACATTAAGCAGAGTTGCTGCCCATCACAGTGGCTTCATGTTGCCCTTTTGAAAGTGGATTTCTAAACTCAAGACAATGAAATCTGTGATGATTGATCCTTCACACAAAAAAGTCTCTGGAGTATGTGATGCTTTTTGACAGCATTTCTGGTGTTTTGTTTTGGGGAAACAAGGTCTTACTTGGTAGCCAACAGAGGTCTCAAACTCAGAATACTTCATTTTCAGCCTCCAAAGTGCTGCTACTACAGGCATGCTACCACAGCTGGTGATTATTTGATAATCAGAAATCATACCCCAGTATGAATCCTACCTGTTAAAATAATGCCTGATCTGGTAGGAAATGCCCACTGGTACAACAGTGGCATGAGCATCATAGGAGTAACCAACTACTTCCTGACTAGTTCTAAGGCTGCTCCCCAAGATGAAACCTATACCTGGCACCATTATTGGACCAAGAACCTGTGTCTAGACAGGCCATAGGTTATAGAAGCTACTATTATTATTCTGTTAAATGGACCCAGTAATAAACCACTCCTAATGACTTAGATTGTACCTACAGATAAATGATTTTCTCAACCTTCAACTGAGAAGCTTCTATCTGCAGTAGATGATGACTAACAGGGCAAAGTGTATACAATAAGATACATAATTAAAATAATAAAAGTAAAATCTTAAAAAAAAATAAGGCCTGTATAAAAAGAAAGTAGGCATAACAATCTAGAAAATGACTGCTTGGAACAGAGGAATGGCTGCAGAAAGGCCTTATGAGATGAGATGGGAACAAGCCTGGTGCATTTGGGAACTTGTAATGTGCTAAAGTGTAGTAAACAGCATAGTGTTAAAAGAGGTCAGAAAATTTGGAGGCAGTCACACCCAAGTTCATAAAGACCATGAAAACTCACTTTTATTCTAAATATGATGTGGAGTAACTGGAAGGTTTTAAGTAGCCACATAACAAGTCTGGTTAACTGATTAAAAAAGGCCAAATGATAGTTAGATTGTAAAGGGAGTAAGAACAGAAACGGGGGGGCTGGAGGGATGTCTCAGCTCTTAAGAGTGCTTGCTGCTCTTACGAAGGTTAAGATCTTAGCACCCATAATGGTAGGCTCACAAACGCCTATCACTTTCATTCTGGTTGTTGGAACCAACCCTGTCTTCTGGAAAGAGAGAGAGCGAGAGAGTGAGAGAGCGAGAGCGAAACAAAGAACGAACAAATGAACACCACAGATAGAGGAAGAACTTATACAAAGTACTTAACAAAGGTGTGAGCTGTCCTGTTCAATGAACAAGTAAACCAGGTCATCCACAGCATAAACAGGGCGTGGCAGCACGGTATGAGAAACTAGTGCAGGTAGTGAAGAAAGAGCATGGACCACATGAGACCTTCTAGGACATAATCAGGACTTCTGGGTTACTTTGAGGATGACAGGAAGCCACTGGAAGGCTTTATGTCTCCACAGGATCACTATAGCTGTTATCAAGAACAGACTGCACCATAAATAAGGAGGCACAGGAGGTAGAGTTAGGAGGCTATGATGATCCAAGAAAAGAAGATGGCACCTTGAACCAGGTCAGAAAGTACTGAGGATAATGAGTAATGGTCAGAGTTGAGTGTGAGGACCACAGAAGACTAAGAAAGGGGAAGTGACCTAGCTCAAGAGGCCAGCCTTCAGTCACTTCCCAGGGAAGCTAGGTAGAGGAGTCAATGCAATGACAGGTCAGTGGCATGGATCTCTTGGTTAGGTGTGAGCTAATAAATACAGCCGCTAGTAAAAACATTAAGAATTCACTTAGTGAGAAGCAATTCAAATGTCCATTGTTGAATGAATAAACTAAATGTAGTATATATGTACAATTAAATATTTGGCCTTGAAAAGGAAGGTAAATTGGACACAAACTTGATGGGGGATAGTGGATCACACTGTGAGTTTGCATTTGTGTTAGTTAAATAAAATTAACCTTGGGCAGGAGGCTGAAAGAGCAAACTAGTTGACAGAGAGTAACCATAGAGCCTCAGAGAGCATCCATGAGAGATAGACACAATAAGTGGTAGGGTGGGATTTGGAGTGACACAGCCTTTTTTGGTTTGGCAAAGTGGATGCACGGGTCTTCTGTGGATTCCAGCAAGGAGAAAGGTTTAGGTAGTTGCTACTCAGCCTCTCTGAGCTTGCAGGTTTTCACCCTAGCCTTTGAATCCTGAGTCTTATTCATAATTAGAATGATGAGAGATTTAGTTAAATCTCCTTTAACAGGAGCAGAATTCTCACCAGATTGTGGCCTGAGCGGCCAGACTGCTGCTAGAGAAACACGCCGGTAACCTCAAAGTTGCAATCGCTGGCTGAGATAGCAGTAAATTAAGGCGCAGGCACTGTGCCCAAATTAACACAAACTACAGGATGGATGAAGTTATTTCACTTATGAAATAACTGAGTCCCATGGACACAAAAGACACGTGTCCTATGAAGATCTGAGACAGTCACTCAGAAACAGGAATGATGGTTCCTCAGGTCTGTAGGAAGGAAAGTGACTCACACAATTCATTTTGAAGGTCTTTTGTAGAGCAATGCAAATACACTTCATACAATTGAACTGTACATTTAAAAACTGAGCTGAGCCGGGCAGTGGTGGCACACGCCTTTAATCCCAGCACTCGGGAGGCAGAGCCAGGCAGATTTTTGTGAGTTCAAGCCCAGCCTGGGCTACCAAGTGAGTTCCAAGAAAGGTGCAAAGCTACACAGAGAAACCTTGTCTCGAAAAACTAAAAAACAAAACAAAACAAAAACAACAACAACAACAAAAAAAAAACTGAGCTGAGCATGGTAGACTATATGCCTATAATCCTAGAATCTGAGGAAGGAGAATCTCAAGACTGAAGAAGCTTGGGCTACTCATGATGAGTCTGTATCAGAAGACAAAAATAAATAAATGTAAAATTGGAGTAAGATTTATATTAAACTTTTTCACAATTCAAAAAACAATAGATGGCTGGGCGGTGGTGGTACACGCCTGTAATCCCAGCACTTGGGAGGCAGAGGCAGGTGGATCTCTGTGAGTTCAAGGCCAGCCTGGTCTACAGAACGAGATCCAGGAAAGGCGCAAAGCTACACAGAGAAACCCTGTCTCAAAAAAAAAAAAAAAAAAAAAAAAAAAGACTGTGATGATTTTTGCTTGGGGGTGTTTTTTGGTGATAGTTTGGTAACAGTGGGGATTGGTGGGGCAGGATTGAGACAGACACTCCCTATGAAACCCAGACTTGCTTCACATTTTCCTGCATCAGCCTCCTGAGTGACAGATCAGCTTATAGTAAAGTGATAAATCCACAGGAGTCTGTTTAAGAAGTATTAAGGAAATTTATTAAGGTACCTTGAGGAAATACACTCATGAATACAGAACAGAGTGGACAGCTGAAGTCATCCTCTGATCTGATGAGGAGCAAATCCACCTCTCAGGCAGGAGCAGGGAGGAGCCTGTGACTCTTCTCCCTTTCCTTTTTAAAAATTTTTTATTTTATTTTATTTATTTGTTTTTAATTAAGAGATTTTCTATTTATTTTATATACCAACCACAGATTTCTCTGTCCTCCCTCCTCCAACCCCCCTAGCCTTCCTCCCCCAACCCACCCTCCATTCCCACCTCCTCCAAGGCAAGGTCTCCCAGGGGGGATCAGCAGAGCCTGGCACATTCAGTTGAGGCAAGTCCAGGCCCCTCCTCCCTGCACCAAGGCTACTACTCCCTTTCCTTTTAAGAAGTACAATGGAAGGAAGCACTGCCTCCTTCCAGCCCTATAGCTCAAGGTCATGGGCGGAGCAAATACTACTATATTTCCCCTTTTTGTCTAAATAAGAAGGTTCTGACTGAATATAAACTATATACAATAATAATAATTATCAAGTATTGTCCAGGAAAAACAAAGGGTAATAACATAAATAAAAATGGAACTATAACCAACAAGAACAACATCAAACAAGAAAGACATGCTAAATGTCCAGAAATGTCCAGAACATAGGTAAATGGCAAATCACCCAAGATTACTCCAATAGCTGACCATCTTGAAGATTCTAAACTCTAGTACTAATATGTTCTAGCTAAGATACGAGAAAATTGTAACCATAACTACATTATAGTTTTGGTAAACAGACTGTGGTTTTCATTTACAGCATTCAAAAGTCTAAAATAAGGGCTCAGTTTTGTTACTTTTAATATTTTCTGTGTTCATTAGTTTTTCAGCAGCTTGGTCTCCAAGTCACAAGACAGTATGAGCTCACTACACGCTTCAGAGAAGATGACGTATCATGTAGCTTAAATATAAAACCACCTAAAGCAGCTACAAACATTACTAATGAAATGCCAGTATTTCTGGAAAAAAGCTGAAGGAACAAATTTGAAAGCTGTCCAATGTAATACCTTTATTAACTTGGAGAATTCTGACATATGGCTTTAAGGACAGCAGTCAGGTAAAATGGAAACTGTTAAAAGATAAGACTTCCATCCACTGCTATCAGGACTGATATTTAAATCAAAAAGCTAATGAAAGCAGAGACTGTAAAAAAAATATTTATAGGGCTGGTGAGATGACCCTGTGGGTTAAGATACTGGCTGCCAAGCTTAAAGACCTAAGTTCCATTCCTGGAACCCACATAAAAGTGGTTGTCCTCTGACCTCCCCCATTACAGCATGTGCTTGTAAATGAACAGTTTAACCATTAATTTATAAGTACAAACATGTTTTTTCATATATCAATCATTTGATAGAAGCTATACAACTTTGCTGATAGAATTTATTCTCATTTTTTCTTACCCAAATCATAAATATTAGGCAGGCATATGCCTATCATTTCTAATTTTCATTAGTGGCACCAATGAAACAATATTTGTATCCTTTGAAAACTGTCACATTACCCCACTCTTTCAGAAATCTCTCATTTACTATTAATTTAAATAAATTTTGCTGACTTGCCTAAGTAATTCATGTTAGTTTTCAGAGAGATGCTCTACTATCTCTTTAGGTACCATATCAATTTGTGCAATGTTTAATCAGCCTATCCACTTGTGGTATAAATTTATTTGTTATGGCAGTTTTCAAATCAAATACAACAAAATTTTGTACAAAAATAACAGCAACAGTTATCCATAGCAATTATTACACACTCTGTGTGTGTGTGTGTGTGTGTGTGTGTGTGTGTGTGTGTGTGTGGATGACAGACATCCAAACCCCTTATCTGTTTTACTTCATTTACAGCATTTCCATCCCATGCTGTGGCTGCTGTTACTATCATCCCATTTTATAGGAGAAACAAAAGGAGTTCCCAGAATGGCGGTGAATGGAGAGCCCTCTGTCACAGTTGGCACATACAAGGCAGAATGGAAATGAGAGCACAGGACTGGGAGGTAAAAACGCAGGTGAGATTCTAACTCCACCGTGTACTGTTCAGGTAATCTCGGAAAATGACTAAATATTTCTTAGCCTTAACTTTCTATTTATGCAATGAGACTAAAAATTTCTATTTATGCAATAAAATAATGCACAGAAAATTATGAGGATTAGATAGAGATGGAAGATACTCATTAAACAATTAGTATTAGAGAATTGAGCATGTTGGTCATCATATTACATGGCTTCAATTTCAGCAACTTGGCAGAGCAGGATAAGAGGATTGTCTTTTTTTTTTCCCTCGAGACAGGATTTCTATGTGTAGCTTCGCGCCTTTCCTGGAACTCACTTGGTAGCCCAGGCTGGCCTCGAACTCACAGAGATCTGCCTGGCTCTGCCTCCCAAGTACTGGGATTAAAGGCGTGCACCACCACCCCGGCGAGGATTGTCTTGACAGTGATAGAGAGGAAAAAAAAAATATTTATGAATAGAGAAGAAAAAAGCTGGGCATAGTGGCATGTGCTTTTAATCCCAACACTTGGAGGCAGAGGTAGGTCTCTGAGAGTTGGAGGCCACCCTGGTCTATATAGCAAGTTCTAGGCCACCATGGACTACCTATTATGACCCTGTCTCTCACACACATCGCATACAAAAGGCAATTCCTAGTATAAAAAGCTCATAAACTAGTTGAAGAATCAAATTCAACACAAGAAACTGGAAATAGTGGTAGTATTTTATATTTAGTAACACCCTACACTTGAAAAATGTTTTCATATATTTTCTTTGGTTCTCATGATAATCCTGTCATATAAGCAGGAAATGTATGAAGTTAAAGCTAAGCTGGGCTCCATGGTCTGGCTAACACATACAGAATGTAAACTTCCAAAACTAGTGTGACGACAAACAACAAGAAAGAAACCAAAGAAACAATACTATTCACAACAGCCTTTAAAAAATATCTTGGAATAAATCTAACCAAGGAAGTAAAAGATCTACAGATACATGATGAAAACAGTGAAGACACTGACAAAGGAAACTGAAGAAGACACCATACTCATGGATCGGCAGGACTGAGATTATGAAAACGGCCATCCTTTCAAAAGCAATCTACAGATTCAATGCAATCCCCATCAAAAATTCCAATATAATTCTTTACAGAAATTGAAAAAAGCATTCTTAAATTTCACATAGATATAAAAAAAAAAAAAAAGATGCAGAATAGCCAAAACAACAAACTGCTGGAGGTATCACCATCCCAGATTTCAAGTTTATTACAGAGCTATAGAAAAACAGCATGGTAGTGGTATAACAGCCATTTTGATCAGTGGAATAGAATTGAGGACCCACATATAAACCCACATCCCTACAGCTTCCTAATTTTTTACAAAGTTGTCAACAGTACACACTGGAGAGAGAAAAGCATCTTCAACAAACAGTGTTGCCCAAACTGGTTTGCTACATGTAGAATGAAACTCCTTATCACTCACCCTGTAGAAAACTCAATTCCAAATGGATCAAAGACCTCAACATAAGACCTGATACCCTGAATATGATAGACAAAAAAGCAGGGAATATGTTTGGACTGGTTGATGCAGGAAAGGACTTTCTGAACAAGATCTTAATATTGAAGCCATTCAGACTAACAATTAATAAATGGGACTTCATGAAGCTAAAATGTTTCTGTACAGCAAACAACACCATCATTTGAGTGAAGAGGAAATCTATAGGATAGGAAAAAGTCTTTAACAGCTATACACAGAACAGAGGGTTACTACCTAGAATATATTTCAAAAACTCAAAAATTAAAACAATACAGTTAGAAATGGGGCGTGGTACTAAACAGAAAGTTCACAAAAGATAAAATATAAGTGGCTAAAAAAGTTTTAAATTAAAAAAAATGATGATGACAAATGCTGGTGTGGATGTGAGGGAAAGGGAACTTATTCACCATTGAGGAGAGTGAAAACTAGTGAAGGAACTATGAAAACCAACGTGGAGGTTCCTCAAAAAACTGGAAATATATCTACCACACGATCCAGGTATACCACTCTTTGGCACATATCCAAAGGACTCTCTATCCTATGGCAGAGACACTTGCTCACTCGCATTCATTACTGCTCTATTCACGATCGTCAGGAAATGGAAACAGTCTAGACCAACTAATGGAGAATGAAAATATGGTATACTTATATAGAAGAATATTTACAGCTATTAACAAAAATAAAATTATGAAATTCACAGGTAATTGGCTGGATCCGGAAGCAATCTTTTGAATGAAGTACTCCAGGCACAGAAAGACAAATGTCATGTTTTCTGTCAGTGGATATTAACTTTGACTCTTCAGATATGTGTATTTCATTTGGAAATATCCAGAAAAGTCAGGAAATTGCACACACACACACACACACACACACACACACACACACACAGAGAGAGAGAGAGGGGGGGGAGGGAGGAGAGGAGAGGAGAGAGAATGCATTGGTATAAAGGCTATAAGAGAATTATGGAACAAAAGGGGATTAACTGGGGGAGGGCAATGAAGAAAGAGACTGGGAGGGAATATACCACACCAAAGGTTTTTCAAAAGAGCCATACTGAAACCTACCACTGTAGAAGTTTCCTAAAATAGATCCAGACACTTACACAAAAAGAGTTAACAATATTCCTACTACATACCAGAGGCTAACAAGTGAAAAGCCCTGTCTCCGGAATGGGTTGCTTCTTTTGGAGTTGCTGGTCAATGAGATCCCATAGACCCTCAAATGTAACAGGCGACTGCCCATGTTCTTGGTTATCCTCCAGAGTTTGGTGATAAGATACCATTGCCAAAGGCATCACCTATATGAGCCACAAAACAGAGAGAGATCAAGCTCGTACTGACTTGGAAGCTTCATCACTACTAGCTAGTTTTCACAGTCCTGGGAGGCACCATACATGCTACCAGAAGAGAAAAACAATCATCATTCATATCCAGTGTGGAGGCCCACAAAGGTTTCCTAGTGAGATCTGAGCTTGCTTTACCTAGAAGAGCTGCATTAGAGGATTGCTTGACCTTGGGCATGGTTACCAGGTGATTGAAAGGGTCTGCACTTGGCTGTGCTGGGGCGAGGTCTTTTGCTCCACCCCTGGGCATTCCTATAAATAGCCCTTTAGAAGAGACAGAAGGGGCAGATGGATAAGAATCCAGGCCCTCCTGAGGCTACCCTGTGTTTCTATCTGTTTCTCTCCCCTCTATCCTTTTACCTAATCTCTTATCCCTCACTCCTCAAGAGTACCCTGGGGTAAAATGTGGGAGCCAGTCTCCCACAACCCAGATACGAATCCTGCCAGTTACAATTATGACTGGCCTGGGAAGAAATGCCCACGGCATGAATGTCATGAGAGTAATTAACCACTTTCTGACTAGATCTAAGGCTGCTCCACAAAATGAAGCCCACACCTGACACCATTATTGGACCAAGATCCTGTGGTTAGACAGACCATAGATCATAGAAGCTACTACTATTATTCTGCTAAGTGGACACAGTATTAAACTAACGTAAGATTAAACCCATAGAACAATGCATTTCTCAATCCTCATCTCAGAAGCTTCTATTTGCAGTAGATGGTGACTAATAGAGAGATCCACAATTGGCCAAGGTGCAGAGAATAAAAAATGTATAATGTTCAGCCCTAAAAGGAACATACATACTGCACCTTCTTCTCCAAAATCTCAGGGATAATTTTGGAGTTGGGAAGAATATAAGAACCAAAGGGTGTAGATGACTACAAGAAAACAGTGTCTTCTGGCCACCGCAGGACAGCAGGACTTATGAACTCACAATGTTATGACAGAACGCACATGATCTGTACAAGCCCAAACCAGCATGGAGAGAGGAGCTGGGGGCAATCATTAGCTGCTGGGAGAGGAAGGGTCAGTTTTCTCTAATAATGTAGCTCCTGATTAGCTGATCATACTCTAGTTGAAGGCCACATTCCAAGAATACTGGGGCAGCACAAACTGGCTTTGATAGGGAAGAAAAAAGATGGTTGGGAAGGGAAGAGAAATTGCTTTTGGGAAGAGATAGAAGAGGATGGGTAAATCAAAACGTATTTTTCAAACAGCAAGATTACAAAATAATAATAATAGTAATAATAATAATTTGCCCCTGGATTATGACTTTCCTATTACATTATGCTGTTTATAAATTTTAGTATAAGAACAAATTAAGGAAGGTAACTTCATTACTAAGAGATGAAATAACTAAGGGTAAAGGATGTTACATGAAGCTTTGATGAAGGAATATTACAAATCATAAAAGAAGCTACCTAATGTGTAGGAGAAAGTACACGGTGCCCACAGAATACCATGTGATGCCTACTCTAACATGTTCAGACACACTTTGTATTCAGGTAAGAGGGTCTCATGCCCCATCCAAAGAGCATGGCAGAACATGGGAAGAGGAAACTCCCCTAGTCACAGAATCCAACCCAGAGCCGATGAAGAGATAGAGAGTTAGGAAGACACAGAACAACGGCAGAGGAGTGCTTCTGTGTAGGCACCAAGCTATTTACCTGTGCTAATACTTCCAATTACTAACAAAAAGGTCCACAAGAATTTATTAACTTAAATACAAAGAAACATTTCAAATATTTAACATTATTTATTAAATTCATTTTTATATTGGATCTCCTGATAATTTTTAACTGTGATTTTTAGGCTTCAGGATGTGATTCTATCTTCGTGCCCCCATCTTGACATTATTAGATCAATAAACTTAGAGTTGAAACATTTTATCAAATATAATTTTAATGTGTTGGAATATCTTTAAATATCTCTTTAGAACTTGCTAGTCTTTTCTTAGAGCCTATGGTTGGCAACAGTATCTAACTAGATTAATAATACTTGTGCTATATCTATTTTTATTTTATACTGTATTCATGGCACACAAGCTGATATTTCACTTTGTGACAAATCTTTGTTAAAAGAAGTCACAAAAGCTGTGACTCAATCTAAGTAAAAACAATAAATAAAATGTGAAGATGATTCATAAAGCTGGAATGATTATAAATGTAGTCCCTAAATGATTCAATCTAGGGAAATTTTCTTACTATCATCATATCATATCTGTGAGGAAGAATTATTACCATGTTCCTAACAGCATCTCTGTTGGGTGGTGGTGGCACATGCCGGAAACAAGCAAACAACAACAAACCCAGCATCTCTAAGGCGTTCTCCAGGTCAGCAATAAGATGTATTATTCTGAGATTAGGTTTTACTGTGTTGTCCAGGCTGGGATTGAACTCTTGAACACAACTGACAGTCCCACCTCAGCCTGCCTAGTGGCCTAGATTACCCGGCACACAGACACTACTAACTCAGCACCAGCTGGTAACAGAGGTGTCTTAGTTAGGGTTTCTGTTCCTGTGATAAACACCACAACCAAAAGCAAAGTGGGGAGAGAAGGGTTTGTTTCATTTACAGTGTGTAGTCCATCATCCTGGGAAGTCAGGGCAGGGACTCAAGGCAGAAACCTGGAGGTAGGAAGGTTTCTGATGCAACCACGGAGGGGGAGGGGCACCGATTACTGGCTTGCTTCTCCTGGCTTTGCTCCACTTGCTTTCTTACACACTCCAGGACCACCTGCCTAGAGTTGGCACCACCCACAAAGGCTGGGCCCTCACATATCAATCACTAATTAAGAAAATAAGCTACAGGCTTGCCTACAGGCCAATTTCTTTTTTTTTTTTTCTGGAGCTGATGACCGAACCCAGGGCCTTGCACTTGCTAGGGAAGCGCTCTACCACTGAGCTAAAACCCCAACCCCTATTTTATTTTATTTATTTATTTATTTATTTTGTGGGGCGGGGGTTTCGAGACAGGGTTTCTCTGTGTAGTTTTGCGCCTTTCCTGGAACTCACTTGGCAGCCCAGGCTGGCCTCAAACTCACAGAGATCCACCTGACTCTGCCTCCCGAGTGCTGGGATTAAAGGCGTGCCCCACCCCCGCCCAAAGGCCAATTTTAAGAGGCCTTTTTCTTATTAAGAGTCCCCCTTCCCAGATATGTTTAGGTTTGTGTCAAGGTGACAAAAACAACCAGGACAAGTGGCAAACCTGTAATTTCATCTACCTGGGAAGATGAGGTAGGAAGATTATGAGTCTGAGGCCAGTATGGACTGCATAATCAGACTCTTTTGGAATGGTTTTGTTGTGGGAAGATTTTCATCTACATGGTTTTTAAAAGGTGACTTTAGAAGAATAAGCATGCACATAGTATCTACAAAGCTACATGTTTATTAAGGAGGGGGAAAGGCAGCAGGTGGTGGCATCTGCCTTTAATCCCAACACTTGAAGAGGCAGAGGCAGGAGGATCTCTGTGACTTCAAGGCCAGTCTGGTCTACAGAGTGAGTTTGAAGAAAGCCAGTGCCATACAGAGAAAGCCTGTCTCAAAAGCCAAAAAAAGGGGGGTGGGGGAAGAAGGTAAGGTATTCTATTGGTTTTTGCACTTGTGTGGCCAAATACTTGACAAGCACTATAAGGGAGGAAGGTCCATTTTGGTAGTTTCAGCTTTAGCCCATCCTGGTAGGAAAGCTATGATAGAGTTCATGGAAGCAGAAATGTGTGGCTGGGGCACTTTGTAATTTATTGGACCAGGAAACAGAGAATTTTTGCCAGAAGTGGGGATGGGCTATAACCCTTAAAGGATCCTCACCCCCACTGACCACCTGTACTATCCATGCATCCCAATCAGGGGGACCACGATCTTTCAAAACAGCACCACCAGCCTGATCAGGACCAAGTATTCAAATATACAGGCCTGGGTGTGTCATTTCACATTCAAATCATAACTTTGTCTCATGGCCATCTCAGAAGACAAAATGCACTAAGTCCTAGTTCCAAAGTCCCCATAATACTTACAGTTCCAATACTGTTCAAAAGTCTTAAGTCTCTTCAGAGAGTCTGAGGATCTTCATGCCCAACATTCACGTCATATGGTAACATCATTTGGGCACCAACCAAGAGCCTTGAGTAGCATTGCCTTGTTAGCGCTTCCTTTGCAACGCATGTGGGCTTTCTTGTGCTAGCTCCACTCGATTCATGCAGTTTTTCCTGGCATATGTTCCATGGCCCTGATATATCCAACACCCTATAGTTTTCACGGCAGCTTACTTCATATGTTGACCATTCAGGGTCTTCCTGTAGGGACTCTAGTCATATCACATATTGCCTGGCCTCGTCAACATTTTTCAGTAACTCCAGTGAAAGTGTCTACGACCTATGTCTACAAAACCAGAACCACATTGATGACACAAGGTCTGGCTGCCTGCTGTGGTTGTAGCTGGATCCCCTTCAGCACAGAGATCCTGCGTATCTGAACCTGGGAAAACACGTCCTGCAGTGGTTCTGGTAGAAAAGGAACCCCAGGTGCAATTCAGCCTCTCTTCAGACACTCCCCACCCCTCTCAAATCAAAGTTTTTTTTAAAATAGGTTTGCATTTTGACTCCAAAGCCCAAAGCCTTTGACAGACAGGGTCTTGTCCCTAAGACCCATTTCCTATAATTGTACTAATCTCCTGAACAATTATAGCTTATTTGTTTGCACCTACCTTCTCTATGGCTGTTAATGTGTTCACCTTTTTCCTTCCAGAACTACAATTTTTCACATCTTCTTGTTCCACTTTTTATTTTGAATTCCCACTGTAGTTATCCATAAGCAGCGAGTGGCAATCATGCCCCAGCCTCAATGCTATTCAGTCTTGAAATTCCCTCCACCAAATTAATTAGCCTACGACTTCTAAATTCAGGCTCACTCAAATTTTCAGGACACACATGACAAAACATAGCCAGATTCTTTGCTAGGATACAGCATCAATGGCCTCTTGTTGTGGGGTGTTTATACATTGTGTGAAGATGTATTGCTGTGATTGGTATAATAAAAAATTGAACAGCCAATAGCTTAGGAAGGATGTATAGGCAGGACTTCCCAGGCAGAGAGAGAACTCTAGGAAAAAGAAAGGCACAGACACCAGCCAGCCAGCCAGCCAGCCAGGAAACAGAAGGTGCAAGATAGAAGAGAGGTAATGCCACATGACAGAATGTAGATTAATATAAATGGGTTAATTTAAGTTATAAGAGCAGTTGAGACAATCTTAAGCTAAAGGCCAAACTTTCACAATCAATAATAAGTTTCTGTGTCGTTTATTTGTGAGCTGGTGGTCCTGACGTGAAGGTACTGCTACAACCTCTATCCCAATTTCCCATAAAATCAGTCCTTGTTCCCTTCTGAAACCTCATGAATATCAGCTTTATTGGCCACATTTCTCTCCCCGTTTTGCTCTTCTGACCCCTGATCACAATCATCCCCAGTAAAGTCTGCTTACAATATTCACAGGCTTTTCTATTCCACAGTCCACACTGTACGGTTCCAAGAAAATGACAAACTACATGGTCAGGTTTATCAAGGCAACAACTCCACTTTCCAGCACCAATTTTCTGTAGTGACTTTTGTATCACTGAGACCAAACACTGAACACAAAGGTTGATTTTGTCTATTCATAGTTTCAGTTTTAGTTCATCATGACAGGGAAGGGCTGGTCAATTCATGGTGGTGACATGGACCAGAAAAGAGGGCTCAAGCTAGAAGCAGGACTGGGCTATCATCTTCAAAGGCTCATTCCCAGTGACCCAACTCTATCAACCATAATTCCCACCCCACAGGTCCCATAACCTCCTAAAATAATGCCACCAACTAGGAGCCACATGTCCAAATACCTGATCCTGTAGGGGGCATTTCACATTTAAACTCTAACAGGAGTTACAGGCATTAAAGACAATGCTGTGAACATTTTTGATATTTCAAGAGTATCGATTCCACGCCCCAGACAAAAGACAATTAAGACGAAAGTGCCCGGCTTTCTTGAGACAGCCAGCACTTGTCATCCTCCAGCTCTTAGGAAGTGGCAAAGAAAAAAGCCAACTATCTAGGGAAACCAGGCAACCAGCAAGAGGAAAACTATTTAGAATATAGTCGATTGGACCAGCTAAATAGAGATGCTGCAGCAGTCTCTTGAACCTAAAAATAATCACGAGAACACAGTGATGCACGCCTTTAGTTGTACCCGTTGATTGCTGGGCCAGGGAGAACTGATGCCTGGTAATGTAAGTAAGCTCTGACAACACTCCCTTGGAGCAGAGAGATCATAAGCCCTAGAGAGGAACTGCATATTTTTCTCTAGCTAAACTGACATAGCATCAAACTGCCTGAGAATGAGTAATGGATGAATGTTCAGCTCTAAACAAGACTTGCATACCATTCTCTGCAAGGCTCGTGGAAGCTTGCGGAAGAGCTAACGAGCTGGCAAACATTGACAAGGGCTATAATGCGGCATCTTTTGGGACAGACACTACAACTTCAACCTCAAAGCAGCTGTGGATTCCTACACTGAGTCTGCACAACAACAGGTTATCAGTCAAGTATGGATGGAGGAAGGGCTCAGGGGACCACAACCCTCAATGAGGAACTATTTGTTACTGATAGATTCAGAGAGGAAGGGGGAGAAAGAGAGAGTCAGTTACTCCCTTCAGTTGTGTATTTGCTGGTGATCCCACCAGGCTCTAAGGAAGTTTCCAAGACAATGTTCACACAGATGGCTGTTAATTTTAGTGGACACAAAACCAAACCAAAAGTCAAGAATCTGGGAAAGGGCCTGGGAGGGATGAGAGGGTGTCAGGGGTGGGGTGGGGGAAAATAGAGGGTAGCCAGGGAGAGCAATCACAATACATTATATACAAGTATGGTCTGGCTATGTTGCCCAGGTTGGCTTCTAACTCCTGGGTTCAAATGAGCCTTCTAAGTTGTTGGGACTGCTGGGTGTCATTAATATAGCCTTCTAATTAAACATTTACGAATTCTCTGTGAAGCCCCCACATTTATAGATTGTCTTATGTTCAACTACTCCCTTGAATGTTAATAAGTTCTAGAGAAAAATCCAAGAAACCAAGATTAAAGAGAGTTAGCATCAAAGGGTATTGACAAGAAAGGATAAATACCCAAATAATTATGCTGTATAAAAGAAGACAATACATACCCTATTATTCTATTCATATAAAATTCTCATAAATGCAAACTAGTAGATAGCGACAGAAAAAACAAAAACAGAAAAAAGTCCTAGCGGTTGCTCTTGGACCACGCAATTAGGTAAACTGAGTTGTAAAGGGCACAGGGAAACTTTTGTGAGTAATGAATGTTCATTATCTTGATTAAAGTGACTGTTTCACAAGTATATGCGTGTATAAAAACTCATTATACTATACATACATGCAGTTAATTTTATATCAACTATAGCTCAATGAAACATTAAAAGAAATAATGATTAGGAAAAATAGTTTCAACCTTTTGTAAAAGGGGAGGGTTAATATTTCTAAATACAAAGAATATCTTACAAAAGAAAAACAAGAGGGAAGAGATACAGACAGGAAATTCACTGGAGTTTTTGGAGTTTTAAATTTCCTACAATAAACAATACTTTTCCAAAAATATTAAAAGACTATTCTTCATACTTTCAGAATTCACAATCTACCTGAAGAAATAACAATATAATTACAAAATTAAATATGGCAGTGCATTTCTACAACCCCAGCATTTGGGAAGCTGAAGTAGGAGGACCCCAAGTTCAAAACCAGCCCTGAGTACAAAATCAATCAAATAAAATAGATTTAATCCCAAGCAACTGCAAGTTGAGGCACAGTGTTAGGTATGTCTGAATGCTAACAGATAAATGGAATAATCAAAGCTAGGGATGACCAGGTATGGCATCCAGAAGAAATGGACACCAATCAGGTCTGAAGGTAATAAAGTTCAATGTGGTTGTGTGTAATTTTTTTTTTTATTTTTTATTTTTGGATTTTTTTTTTTTTTTGGAGAGATGCTGAGAATGTGTAATTTTTTATGGTATGCAGAAAATGAAAACAGAAGTCCAGATAAAAAGCAAAATAGAATCAAGGGATAGCGCACACGCCTTTAATCCCAGCACTCAGGCAGAGACAGGTGGATCTCTGTGAGTTCAAGGCCAGCCTAATCTACAAAGCCAGTTCCAGGACAGCCAGGGCTACACAGAGAAACTCTGTCTTGGAATTCTCTTCCCTCACACTTCCCCCAAAAGCAAACCAGAGTAAAAGCAAGGAGGTGGGAGAAAGATGGTGAGGACACTGTAGACTCTCACTCTAGAGCTGGCATTTCTAACACTAACATTAGAATCTGCTTCCACAAAAGGTTCTGCAGCAGCGGGAGGAACACAGGAGGGAAATGAAGGGACTTACTGGATTAAGACTGTCCATGTTTTTATGTATTTATGTGCCATATTCAATTCCCACCACATCTGTGTTATACCTATATAAGAATTTTCCTTTAAGCAGGATTATTTTTCTATTTTATTGAAATAAAAATACCTAGTATAATTTCAGTAGTACATGTAGGTGTTTCTTGCTTTTTTCTTCCTCTTTTTAAACAGGTCTCACACTCTGTAGCTCAGGCTGGCTTTGAACTTGTAATGATCCTGTAGACCAGCCAATCACACCTAAAAGTCAGTTACTTTACATTGTCCTATCCTCCCACTAACCCTTAGTCTCTACGTCTCCATCTCACCGGTGTGAGTGGAAGAGATACTCTGGAACAGTCAGATTAAGCCAAGTTCCCTGCTTGCTCAATTTTTGGCATCATTTAAAAGAATACATTATATTTGGAAATAATCCATTCAAATAAAAGAGCAATGTAACCTATGCAAATGTTGAAGAAGGAATAAACTTTCATTTAATTTTGAGGAATTCATGATTACAAAAGAAATAAAGCCTTAGAATTAGTAACTAAGAGAATACAGCAGCCTTGTAGAAAAGAATTTAAATACAGTTTGATTATTATTACATATATATAAATCTACATACACATACATAAACACACACAAACATGTGGGAATGGAGGGAGGTGGCCTAGGAAAGTTTAGAGAGAGGAAAGGGAAGGGGGAAATGATCTAATTGTATTTTAGTTAATGTACATTAAATAAAAAATTCACAATGTATGTTTGCTGGAGAGTAGCAGACAGTGCAGTGTAGCAGAGGAAGGAAGGTTTTGCCGCTGTACAGACCCAAGCCTGAGTTCTGCACCTGTCACTTATAGCCCGGATTTCTTGGCACCTCACTTTCCTACTCTGACATGGTGCGATGGCTGCCTGCATTGGTTATTGTGGGAATTAAGTAAGTCAGTATTGTTAAGTGTCTGGTTTAACACTGGCCCAGCCACCCACCTAGCTTAGCAACGGCAGCTGCTATTAAAATTTCTTCCTCTTTCAACCGTCAAATCCAAGAAATACTAATTTTTTTAGAGTTTACCAGCAGATAATCTCCTTTCTCTGTATGTCCAAATTTGTACTGAAATTTGAAAAATCTTTCAAATTTGAAATTTCATGTGAATTTACACATATGTCAAAAGTTTTAAAAAGTGGTACAATACACTAAAATTGTACATAATATATTCTTTATTCCCACATAAATATCAAGTATAGAACATAAAAGTAATAAGCAACATTTAAAATCAAATGAATATATTGGGGGGTTAATTTTGGAGACAGGGTTTCACTATGTAGGTTCTTACCTCAGCCTCCCAAGTACTGGGTTTATAGGCATGCACCACCACACCCACTTGTATGTGTATTTTTATAGAGGTTTTATCTTTATAGAGTTTAATCTGTTTCAATCTGGTATGTCTCTTGTGGGGCCAAAGTAGCAAACAGTACATGAAGGTTGGGATACTAAGCAAGACAATCTGGAAGTGAGCAATCCTAACAAACCAGTGGTTAGGTAGTGTAGAAATAGAGAAGGGAAATGTTCAAGACTGAGAATGTAACATATCAAAACCACACAGTGTTTCAGAAATGTAGAGAGCTGTCAGGAAACACTCCTTTTCTTGTGTTCTGTGTATGTGTGGTGTGTGCATGTTGAGGCCTGAGATCACAAGGCTGCTGAGCCAAACCCAGAGCTCACCAAAGCGGCTAGTCCTTCTGGCCAGCAAGCGTTCCATGTTTGGAGCTGCTTTTTGGTAATACTAGAGAGAGGTCCATTTCTGAAACTTTCCTTAGGTTCTATTTGCATCCTACTGAACTCCAATCTGCTATCTGTGTCTAGTGAGGTACACTTAGCAGCCCACATTTGCCTAATCCACAGCTGCCATAAGCTGATTTGAGGAGCAAGGAGATTTAGAGCAATTATTTAATGAAAATATTTATATGATTCTAATATTTAAATCAGGAAATGAATGTAGCATACATATCTGATTAAGAATTCACTAAAGAATGTCTGTAATAGTCCTATAAAATATTTTTTTATTTATTTGAGACACAGCCTCATTGTATAGCATAGTCTGGTCTCAAACTCATCCTCCTCCTGCCTGAGCCTGGATTACAGGCTTATGTCACTATACCTACAGAAAAAAATACGTGTTTAATAATCCCGGGAAACTCTGTGGGCCATGCATATCGGGACTTAGCAAAACGATGCAATGGGGAGTACATGTAACTGGAAACCACCTCCAGTACCGATCAGGCGCCAGTGGCAAGTACCGTCGAGGGAGGCCATGAAAAGGATATAGCACTCTGAACCAGCCTCCTCCATCTACCTTCCTCTCTAGCCTCTTCTTTACCACATGCCTTGTAACTGCCCTCAAATTTTGTTTCTCACAAGTGCTTAACTCTCTCTTAAACCTTCAAACTGTTCCTATTGCTTGTGATCTTCTCTAGACCTCCCCTTAAGAATCTGTTGGGGGGTTGGGGGTTTAGCTCAGGGGTAGAGCGCTTGCCTAGCAAGCCCAAGGCCCTGGGTTCAATCCTCAGCTCAAAAAAAAAAAAAAGAATCTGTTGGGTCCCCTTCTCAGATCCCTATCTAGGATGCCCTCCAGGCATCCTTATTCTTCCAAGGTCAGCTATCCAAACCTGTTTCTTTTTTCTCAGTGAACCACTAATCACACTGTAAGAAACAGGTATTCTTATTTGCGGTACAATGTTACACAAGTATCTGCCGGTTATCTACCACCAGCAGTCCTCACAGCCACCCTGTAAAGTAGGTATTGTTACTCCCGTGGTTTTACCAATGAGCAGAGAGACTAAACAACTGACGAAAGTCACTCAGGTACTAATTATTACAAATTGTCACTATTACTAATTAGTAGTAATTAGTAGGTCTGGGATTTACAGCCAGATCCCTGACTCTAAAGCCCTTTTACTGCCTTTGGTGGGGAATTTAAAATTTACATCTTTTGAACATTCAAAGAAAAGTGCACGGCCACCTGGCCTGCAGTTGAGTGAACTGAAAAGGCAGAGGGCATTTCCAGTCAGCAAACCACTTGCTAAGCTGCTTAGGACCCCGAGATCCAAAGGCTCTGCCAGTCTCTGTCCTTGGGTTGCTTATCTTGGTCTGGCAGGGGACAGACAGCAGCACACCTCCATGGGCCTGCCGCCGAGAAGAGAGTTCAGGGGAAGAAAGGAAGAAATGACAGAACGCAGTTTCTGAGTTCCTTCTGAAACTCAAGCAGGGCCTACTACACTGACCTTCCAGTACCCCGGGCAGCAATAACTACTACACTTATTTCATTTATTAATAGTTTTATGAAAATGTCCTTATGTAACCTAACAGCACATACAATATATCCACACTAAAGATAATAAAATATATTTAAAATTACTTCACTTAAAAATTAATTTAGAAATAGCTCTATTTTCATATTTCTATTTTATCTCAAATCTTTTTTAGTTCAAATAAATATATTAATTATATATTTTTTAAAATGATCATCTAAGTTTGGTTTATATGACACTACATATTTTTCTTGCTCCACAGATGCAGAGGGGAAAAATGAAGGGCTGGTGGGAAGGGGACTGAGAGGGGTGGCCAGGGTTTGAAGTACTAAACAAGACAACTAATTAACTAGTATCTTTATTAGTACATAGTCATTGGACAACGTAGTAGGTTTCACTGAGTTCCTTCCTTTTTTTTTTTTTTAACTTGGGAAGCAAATGTGAAAGGTTGGGAGAGAAATCAACTTTCAATAACAACAATAAAATGCCCCTTCTTTTCTTCTACCGTAACCCTATAGTAAAGACAAAGTAGATAATACATTCCCAGTAGTTGTACACTTGTCAAATATTACTTTATTCAAGTGGATACTTTCTGAGATGCTATAGAAAACATCAAACTAAAGAGTTGTATTATATTCAAGTTACCTTATTTCTGTTGCTTCTTCCTTTTCAAAGCAATTTTATGGAAGACAATATAGTAAGTCTAATAATGTCACATTATTAATAAAGCTGGGTTCTATCAAAATTTTAATGGTTTTCTAGGTGGCTGTGGATACTGAATGACTTTATTACTGTTTTAAATCCTCCTCCCAAAAAGCAAAATTCTCCAAATAGTAAGACCAGTTAAGGTGAAATAATCAACTAAAGGTAGAGAAAAGAAACTCAGGACAAAGAAGTGAGGGATGCGATTCACTTGCATTGTGTCAGATTACTGAAGACAGCAGGCAAACGCTAAGGGGACTGAAAAGAACAGCTAACAAGAAAGGGCAATTTCAACTACACCCAAGCCTGAGACACCAGCTCTTCCGAGCTGGAGCCATAGAGAACTAGGTTCAAGTTCCAGGTAGCTTAAACTTGCTTTCGCAGCTCTGTGCTATACATACAGCAAAACGAAAACAACCCCTTCCCTACTGTCTCCTGATAAAATTCTCTCACTAGAAGGATGAAAATAAATGGAATGCTTATCTCCAGTTAAAGTTCCCTAATGTCTGAGATATTACCCACAGCTACTTGTTAAAAGGAAGAACTACCAAGGAATTGTGAGTTTTCATTAAGCTTTACTCACCTACAGAGACGTTGCTGGAGATTTACAAGTTTGGGGGTTTTTGTTTTGTTTTGTTTTTAAAAAGAAGATTCAAAGTGTAACTATATTTAATACCACAGCATTAACTAAGACTTTAATTGCATATTTAAAAATCCCAAACCACAATTCCCCGGTAAAGTATAACTGTCACCATTCAGAGGCCACAACAGAGATAAGCACATTCATCAAATAATTTTATTAAACCCTATGGTATGCTAATCATCACAGTGAACACCTACTGTACTTTTTCTTTCATTAAAGAGTTATTAGAACATTCGTTACTGATTTACTGTGTACCTGGTAAATTGAGGAAAAATTCTGAATAACCCCAAGTTCATAAGTAAAAAGTCCACAGAACAAAACTACTGAACCATGCTCCCTTTGTATATATTACATAAACTACTAAGATTAAAAGGCCTCTTATCCGTCTGGTTCCAAGTCTTCTCTACGTAGAATCTAAGACATCTGAGCGAAAACTGAATTCTAAATTCTGCATAAATGAGTGACTGTGTCTTTTTGTTTGAAAAACTCTTTTCATACACTGCCACCGACTCAATTTCACCTGTTGGTAATGGACACAGAAAACTCTTTGTGGGGTTAAAAACAAACCACTTGGTGGAAAAAAAAAAAAAAAGGACAAGTTATCAGATATACGGGGAGTAAGACAACTGAAAAACACTTTCTCTCCATCCGCACCCGTGAGCAACAGTTCGAAGACTGACGGCCAAGTTAACCACTTCCCTCACAGAAACTAGTCTGTGGGTCCCCAAAAATGCTATAAGCGCGGACTCACCTGGCTCTTGGGGATCCTGAATCCGGGCTTTTACTTCTGCTGAGCTGGACTCGGGGGAGCCAGAGCCTGCTGCCCCTTCCTCTGGGTCCTCCACCTTGGTCACGGTGAAGTGCGGCATTGTTCTAACCGACCCTTGCAGTCTCTGCCCTTTCAGTGTTTAAATTTCCTTCCCGTGTTTCCTCCCTCCACACTCAGATCACAGCCTAAGGAGACAGTGGCTGGGAATCGGGAAGTACTAAGCCCACGTGACCACAGCCCCAAGGGAGTGGGGCGCTCGAAGACACGCCTTCCGCCCTGTTTATCATTCTCTTAAAAGGCTTAAGCACTCCACCCCTTGCTTATTGTTTTTAACCTGTAGAACCCCAACTGTCTGGGCTGTTTCTCCCAGCGACAGAAAGTTGAGGCCAGGGCACAGTTCATCAAGTGCTGTCCACCCTGTGTCTCCTACTTGTTCCTTTACTTAATTTATTGCCACCTCTCTGAACTTCATCATCTCAACCTCTGCCCTCTTACTTCACATGCGGAAGATTAGGGAATAGTTTCTTTCACAAACTATCCTCTTTAATGAAGACCGGCACTATGTCAACTCAGAAAACAAAAGGTAGGCTGTTGGGTTTCCGTTGCTGCTTAAGTTCAAAAAGCATATGGGAAAAACCTAAGTCAGTGAAAGGCTTTCTCCTCCTTCAGGTAAAAAAAAAAAAAAAAAAAAATCTATTTAGCCAATATTTAATGACACGTATTTTATAAACAATGCTGTTTTAGATACCCAGGTGCATGCAGTGACATTCAAGAAGAGAAACTAATTTTGTACCACAACCTCTAAAGAGGACCAACCCCAATAGTCAGACCTACTTTGTACTCCGCATTGCACTAGAAACTCTACATCACAGTCCTATTAATTCTCTGCAGAAACAGTTAGATATAAAAGATGCCTAAAGTCCTGGTCCTTGTAAAAGGTGAAGACAAACTTTAAATTGCCCAAAGCCCTGTGGTAGGCAACACAGACTATATTTAAAAGAAAATTCACACGTAGTTAACCAGATTTTACTCCATGTGTTCCTAATTGTACTGTTTTGCATGCTTGGCTGCACCTATAACCTTTTAAAATACTGATCTCAGATATTTAACTGCTTTGGAATAGAGACTGGACCATAAGACTTTTAAAAGTCCCTCACAATGTTCTAATGTGCAACCAAGATTTAAATAGAAGATTGCGCCAGGCGGCGGTGGCTCACACCTGTAATCCCAGCACTCGGGAGGCAGAGGCAGGTGGATCTCTGTGAGTTCGAGGCCAGCCTGGGCTACCAAGTGAGTTCCAGGAAAGGCGCAAAGTTACATAGGGAAACTCTATCTCAGAAAAAAAAACCAATAAATAAATAAATGAATGAATGAATAAACAAACAAACAAATAAATAAATAGAAGATTGCTATAGAGGTTAAGTTTATAACCTATGAAGTCTATGTATGTCTCTTTAGTTTCCTCTGTCCCCACTCCCCACCCTGTGTGTGTGTGTGTGTGTGTGTGTGTGTGTCTTTTGAGACAGGGCCTCACTATGTATCTCAGGCTACCCATGAACTCACAGAGATCCAATACTGTTTCTCCAATACTGGGAATCAAGGTATGCACCTCACCTGACTTACTTATAACTATTTCTATCTTTGAAATAATTGTCAGGTGTTTTGTCTATATTTATAACTCAACTACTCTGTTGATTCATTTGAAGGAACTTAAAAGCACCATTAAACTGTCAAAGATTTCACTATTCAGAGTTCAATGTTCACTAATACTTTTAGCACTAGTACACTTTCCAGTTGGACCCTACTTTGCACATTCATCTTTTTTTTTTTGGTTTGTCAAGACAGGGTTTCTCTGTGTAGCTTTGCACCTTTCCTGGAACTCGCTTTGTAGACCAGGCTGGCCTCGAACTCACAGAGATCCACCTGCCTCTGCCTCCCAAGTGCTGGGATTAAAGGCGTGTGCCACCAATGCCCAGCGTTGCACATTCATCTTATGAAGAGCTGAACTGTGGCTAGTTTTTTTTAATAGTCGATGAACAGAAACAATGTTTACAAATATGTGTATAGCTTCTGTGTATAAGGCTAGATAGATCCTAGGGCTGGAGAGATGGCTTAGCAGTTAGGAGCATTCTGCTTTTGTAGAGGACGCCTTTGAATCCCAGCATCTATATAAGGTAGCTCACAACTGCCTGTAACTCCAGCTCTAGGGAATTTGATGCCTCCGGTCTCAAATACATACACCTGTGCGCATGTGTATGCAAACAGGGGACACACACTCAAAAATAAATCTTTAAAAAAAATAAAAAGACTAGATCTAAATGTTATACTCTCACTCTCCTCTTCTCAAAAAAACAAAAACAAAAACAACAAACAACAACAACAAAAAAAACCACCAAAACTAAACAAGTAGGAATGTGACAAATTCCTGTTAATCTATGATAGGAGTAATTTATTTACCAACTCAATGCTTTGTGCCACAGTGGTCAGCAATTTTACAGTTCTCTCCTAGGGATGAACTGTAGAAAAAATTGCAGGCCATAGAAAACTGAAGGCAAAGTAATGCTTAATGCACGAATGGTGTGAACAGAGAGTAATTACATAAAGATGTGGGATGTCGTAGATACCTAAAATGCAATATATCATCATAGGAAACACTGTTATTGTCCCACTGAGACTGCTAAAAATTAATAAGGCCAAATGTGGCAAGAATGTGGAATGAAATGACTTCATACATTGTTGTTGAGGCTGTTTTTAGGATAGCTATGGAAAAGAGCCTAGTACTCGACCCATCACTCAGGAACTCCACTCTCAAGCATTTACTCCTAATAACCAACAACGTGTGCTCCCACAAAATGTTCATATCCCAAACATCCCCAAAGTGGTGATACCTCAGACACACATACAAGAGAAAATCTAGAGTCAAAGTACACTTACTATTCAAGAACTTAAAAATGTACAACTGAGGTTGGGGATTTAGCTCAGTGGTAGAGCGCTTGCCTAGCAAGCGCAAGGCCCTGGGTTCGATCCTCAGCTCCACATTAAAAAAAAAAAAAAAAAAAAAAAAAAAACCCTGATAAATACAACATGAATGAATCTCAAAACCAGGCTAAAATGCTTTAACTCAAACTGTACATAGGTGAATGCAGTGTTAAAAGATTTTTAAAACAGACAAACTAGTCTATGATACAAAAAAATCAGATGAAATCAGCCTAGGTGTTTAGCAACAGATGAATGGATAAAGAAAATATGGGTTTTGCCAGGTGGTGGTGGCACACAACTGTAATCCCAGCACTCAGGAGGCAGAGGCAGGTGGATCTCTGTGAGTTCGAGGCCAGCCTGGTCTACAGAGCTAGTCCAGGACAGGCTCCAAAGCTACAGAGAAACCCTGTCTCGAAAAACCAAAAAAAAAAAAGAAAAGAAAGAAAGAAAGAAAGAAAAAGAAAATATGGGTTTCAGGAAAATGGGTGCAACCAGAAATCATCACATTAAGCAAAACAAACTGTACTGGGAATGACAAACATACTTTAGCTGGTGTGTGGGATCTAGACTTAAGGAGGAAGAGGTGAGGTACCAGGAGGAGGAGAAGAAAGGGGGGCAATGAGAGGAGAACGGGATCACAGTGCATAATATATGTGAGTGATAATGTTCGAATGCAACCTACTGCTGCTGCGTGGGATGGATTCATGCTAACAGCTTTTCTGATTAGTACAACGGCTGCCTCTAGAAGGGTGGAGTGGAGATTACCCGGGCTCCCACGTGGAAAACTTCCTGGAATGATAATAGTGATCTTGTGAAAGATTAGGTATGTACATTTGTCAAATTCAGCCAATTTACTTATTCTGTATAATTCTTACTTAGACTTCACTGTATAAGAAGTTTTTATCCTATTGACTGATAGATACTTGGGCTGTTTCCTATTTGGGCTATTGTGAATAAAGCTGCTATATTCATGTTTGTTTGTACTAAAAATATTATTTACAAAAAAAAAAGAAAGAAAAAAAAAACACCAACCAAACAAACATGAATATAGCAGCTTTATTCACAACAGCCCAAATAGGAAACAGCCCAAGTATCTATCAGTCAATAGGATAAACACATTATTTGATTCAGACAGTGGACTGTTACTAAACAATGAACAGGAATAAACTAGTAAATTCAACACCATAGCATTAGGTGTAATGCAGTATAGATAACACAAATGATACACATCTTAATGTGGTGAGAAGCAAAACATTTTGATTCCTACAACTTTAAAATGCCTAAAATACAGGTTAGTGAAGAAGAAGGGTGTGGTGTGCATTGCACACGTCTTTCTGGTTTTCTGTGCATTTGAAAATTTTCACAATGAAATGTTCAGAACTGCAACAGAAGATCAACTTCAGCTTCAGGCAGTGCGGGGTCCTGTCCACTCCACACACAGGCTGGAGAGCTGCTGCATAAACACTTGCTTTGTGCTTTGGTATAGAGTGTTGACAGAGCTGTTGTGCAGGCTTGGAATATTTACATTATCACATTTTAAAAATGTGTGGCATTTCAAAATAATAAAATACTGAGGCCAGGCCAGGAGCTTTATGAAAAGCAGCATTTTTTTTTTTTTTTTTTTTTTTTTTGGTTTTTGGAGACAGGGTTTCTCTGTGTAGCTTTGTGCCTTTCCTGGATCTCGCTCAGTAGACCAGGCTGGCCTCGAGCTCACAGAGATCCGCCTGCCTCTGCCTCCCGAGTGCTGAGATTAAAGGCATGCACCACCACGGCCCAGTGAAAAGCAGCATTTTTAATGCATCATTCCCATGGTGTTTTCTATATTAGGCCCAAAATGTACAAATTCCCTTTACCAATTAGTTATAGTAAAATGTTTTATTTGTAACTATATCTTTAAATTGTCCGGACAGTCATTCTTCAGAAGAATGAGATTATTTGGGGTAATTATTTTGAAATTATAACTTTCCATGCCACCCCATACAATTATGTATTTTTAGACTGAACTCACAATTCATGATAACCAATGTTTTGTCTGATTCAAACATTTATTAAACAAAATAAAGACAAGTTAGGCTTAGTGAAAAGACAGGAACAGGGTAAGTCAGTAGAAAACTATTTTCACAAGGACTGAGTCGTAACACATTTTAAATATTCTATCCAGCGGCAAAAATACTCAAATTTTGGGCAAATCATGTGTATTTTTATCTTGGTTCTTGGAAACTGACAGTTGTATTATATATGAATGCTGGGGAATATTATTTTAAGCTGTGTTACTTTGCTTGTTTAAAACACCTGATGTTCTAGTAAAGAGCTGAACGGCCAATGGTAAAGCAGGAGAAAGGATAGGCGGGGCTGGCAGGCAGAGAGAATGTACAGAAGGAGAGAACTGGGAGGAGAAAGCTAGGAGCCAGGGAAGGAGGAGGACTCCAGGGGCCAGCCACCCAGCTACACAGCAAGCCACAAAGTAAGAGTAAGATTTACAGAAGTAAGAGAACAGGAAAAGCCCAGACAGAGGCAAAAGGTAGATGGGATAATTTAAGAAAAGCTGGCTAGAAAACAAGCCAAGCTCAGGTCGGACATTCATAAATAAGAATATGTCTCTGTATATATTTATTTGGGAGCTGCGAGGTGGGTCCCCAAAAAGAGCAAAAACAAAGCAACATATGAATAACCTAAAGCCGTATGATCTTTATTTTTAATTTTTATTTATTTATTTTTGTTTTTTTGAGACAGGGTCTCACTATGTAGTTCCGGCTGTTCTGGACTATGTAGACCAGGATGGCCTCAAATTCACAGAGATCTGCCTGCCTCTACATCCTAAATCCTGGGATTAAAGGCATGTGCCACCATGCCAGGCCTAGAGTCATATGATCTTATTCCTGAAATAGGTATTTTGTTTTGATCCTTGTTTTGAGCCCAAGCTGGCCAGGAAATTTGTGATCCTCAGCCTCCTGGGTACAGAAATAAGAGTAACCATGCCCATCTTGAAATAGTTTTAAGTTTCTTCTAGTAAGCACTCATTTGAACATTGGGTCCATGATGTAAGAAAACTATTAGTGAGCAGTAAGCAAAACCCTTGGATTTAACAGCCCTATGTATTTACTGTGACAAATGCCATTCTGTGCACTCTTGAGAACAACCTGCAGATATGTTAGATATTTCATAATATATATAAATTTAAATAGAACTCACTTTTAAAATATGAAATTAAATTTGATCAAATATTCAAGTGTATATTAAAAAACTGGACACGGGCTGGAGAGATGGCTCAGCTGTGAAGAGTACTGGCTGCTCTGCTTCCAAGCACCAACATGGAAGCTCACTACCATTTGTAATTCCAGTCTGAGGGAATCCATTGCATTTTTCAGGCCTCCATGGGCATCAGGCACTCACACAGGACACAGACATCCATATAGGCAAAACACTCATACACATAAAATAAAAATAATAAAAACATTTTAAAAACTGAACACAGAACAGAACAGACTAGATTTCATGAGCCCACATTGGCAAGTCTTTATCTATATACATCTGTTCACAGAATTCCCTCATTAACTTATACACATACAACCACACACTACACAGGACAAGGATTTATGAAAGTACCATGTTTACTGGGAATGCTGAGCTAAGAACAAAGAATTCTGGCCTTGAAACAGATCAAACCACCCAAACCTCTCCTAAATTCCTGCAGTTCTAAGACACCATTCCAAGTACTATCCCTACTTAAGACTAAATGCTTGAGGGGAACCTTTAAATTATGCCCAGGTGATGGCTGCACACCTACAGTATTACTTCATCCCAAAGGGCATTTTAATAAAATGGCCAACAAAGCAGAAAATCCTTGTAGACAGTTCCACCATATGATTGTTTGAAAATATCTATGGTAGGCTTTTTGTTTTTTGAGACAGGTCTTACTGTGTAGTTCCAGGTAGTCTAAAACTCACTAAATAGACCAGGCTGGCCTGGACTCACAGAGATCCATCTGCCGCTGCCTCCTGAATGCTGGAATTAAAAACCTGCACAACCTCACCTGGCCTTATTGTAGATATTCTTACTGAACCATTGCAACCATTATTTAGTAACCAAATAAATTAAAATTTCATTTTTGATTAAGGTAAACTTATTAAACACCCTGAGCATAAAATGGCTGGTTTTTCCTCAGCTGTAAACTGTGCTCTATTTTACAATCTGTACAACCATAATATACAATATTCATCCTCCTGTAGAGATGAGGTGAGGAGAAAATATGTAATATACTTCAGTTTTAGAAGGCACTGTTTCAGAAATGTAAGTAACATATTTTGATGATGGTCTCCCCTCTTGCCACCTTTTGCTCCTCTCACTCCCACTGAACTTTCTTCCCAGTGAGTGCCCCTTCTCGTTTCATGTATTTTTAAAATGCCCCACTGAGGTGAATTAGTGTTGCTTGCATGAGCAGGGCATGGGTTACTCAGTAGGAGCACAGGCAACCTACCTGTGGCTACACCACTGAAGAAAAGTGGCACCACTTCTTCAGCAGCTATTAGCTACCAGTAACTCCTCAGTTAGGCATGTGGCCTAACGAGTCCCTCCTTCTATCATTTATTTAAAATAGCAGAATTGAAGAATTTATAAAGAAGTGTAAAACTTCCACCAAATTGTAACTTCTTACCTCATAGAAAAAATGTTACATATGTTATAGAACATAGATCTTTGTGTGTGTGTGTGTGTGTGTGTGTGTGTGTGTGTGTGTGTGTGCCAGAAAAGGAAATCAAGTGTCTTCTTCTATGTCTGTCTTATTCTCTTGAAACAAGGTCTCTCACTAAACTTGAAGTTCATTGTTTCTGGAAAAGCAGGCTAGCCAGTGAGGCCCAGATCTACCTGCTGTCATCTCCCAATGCTGGGGCTAGAGACACATGTAGTCATGATTGGCCTTTATGTGGGTGCTAGAATTTGAACCCAGATCCTCATGCTTATACAGCAAGCACTCTCATCCACTAAGTAATCTTCCCAGCCCTAGAGCGTGATTCTTCAGCAAAAACACAGTTGCATGAAATCAAGCCTATTCCCTACTTCTATCCAGAAACAATGGTAGAGAAATACCACTCAACTTTCCCATTGAGTATGGCATTATTTGGAGGGTCAGGCACACATATGCCTGTTTTAGAATAATGTTTTGAAAATTATTTCTGGTGAAGGCTATCTTTTTTCTATTCACCGAGACAGGGTCTCCTATAGCCCAGGCCGGCCTTAAGTTCACTATGTAGTCCTTAAAGCCCTGATCTTCCTGCCTCTACCTTCCCAGGAACGTGTCACCATGCTAGGTGGAATTTGTTACATTTCCAATTCATTACAAGAAATAACAGTGAATTAATAAAACAATGGAGATACACCAAATACAACTGCCAAGTTTTTAAATCATGAAATTCAACAGCTATAAGATTGCTCTATCAAGCTACTGTGAAAACTTCTAAAATTTCAATTTCTTACTTTACTTCCTCAGACAGGCAATAAACAAACAGCTCATGACCCAGCAATGTCTGCATACTACACTCTGAATGGCTACAGAAGATAATGAACAGTTCACTACTTAAATTTAGAGTTACTGCTTTTGCTGGAGCCTGTTAAGTATACTCTCATTCTCCAGTAAAAGACGACGAATCTACACTTTCCCTATTTATCATATTCAGCAAACCCTTTTATCTATTTGCTACTGAGAGACTGAATAATAGCTTAAAATATCAAAATGATGGGCTGGAAAAATGGCTCAGAGGTTAAGAGCACTTTGCAACTTTGCAAGAGTTAGTCTTGCAGAGGAATTCAATTCAGTTCCAGCATCCACATGGTGGCTCACAACTATCTGTGACTCCAGTCCTAGGGGATCTGTTGCCCTCTTCTGACCTCTGAAGGCTCCAGGTACACACATAGTCCACATACATACATGTAGGTGAAACACTCGTACACAAAATTAAATAAGTAAATCTAAAAATTTTTTAATGTAAATGATAAAAAATTCTAGGTTTTGCCAGGCGTTGGTGGCACATGCCTTTAATCCCAGCACTCAGGAGGCAGAGGCAGGTGGATCTCTGTGAGTTCGAGGCCAGCCTGGGCTACAGAGTGAGTTCCAGGAAAGGCACAAAGCTACACAGAGAAACCCTGTCTTGAAAAACAAACAAACAAAAAAATTCTAGGTTTTATCTCACTTAGCATATATGTACAGAAAGGGTGAGTGAATTATTTTTGTGAAGACTAGTTATCGTGTGGCAAGTACTTACTATTTAAACTAGGAAAACAGATTTTTATGAAATGTTAGTAGTGGTTAATATTTAATAAATTTTAGCACCAGAAGTCTGAAAGATAATAGATGGAAGACATTACTTCATGGTGGATTCTGTTATTGTAGAGAACAGAAGGCAAGAAGACTCCTCTGGTCTCAAAGACTCATGTATTTATTCTGTATTACCAGAATGCCCACCACATACCAGAAATGGGAATGAAACAGTACAAGACACTGTCCCCTTCCCGCAGGAGCCTGAAGTCTTGTTAGCTAAATAATTCTATAACTGTTAGTGCAATATACAAGAAAAGAAAGAAGCAGGAGAGTATACTACTCCACCACTTTGCTGCTGCTTCAGGAGCCCAAAGCTGTGAGTGTTCACTGGACATAAAGGCTAGCCAATTTCAGAGCAATTTCAGGCATTTTTGGCAGCAGTGTCCAAACATTCCACGAAGCATGACTGAATGGCTCTGGGAATTTCGGGCTCGGCTCTTAAAGTTGTCTCTTTAATCCCTGTTGTAACTTTCTGTACTGGGCTGTTGTCCCTTTGATCTAATGTCATTATAGCCCACGTGTAAGTGGATCCAAGACTCACCAACCAAAGAGGTAGCACTGGAAGCTAAGCATACAGAAAAGTCAGTTTTTCACTGCAGTTTTGATACCTTATATATGACACTTCGTTTTTCTAATATTAAATAGCTGGTAGGTTAAAAATGTGTTTCTGCCGGGCGGTGGTGGCGCATGCCTTTAATCCCAGCACTCAGGAGGCAGAGGCAGGAGGATCTCTGTAAGTTTGAGGCCAGCCTGGGCTACAGAGCTAGTCCAGGACAGGCTCCAAAGCTACAGAAAAACCAGAACGAAAACATGACACTAAACAACAAATTGTCAAAACTGTAAACATAGTCTTTAAACATAAGAACAATGAACACACAATCCCAATAAAATGTCCTTATTAACTATGTTGTTCAGTGGTGTCAGCTGTTGACCCCAGGGCCTTTCACATGCTATGTTAGTAGTCTATCACTGAGAGGCTTCCCCAGTTCAGGACCATCCTTGTTAATTTACTCCTACTTCCAACCCAAAAAGTCCATTTACAAAGAGATTTACTGAGCCAAACATAGTGTTATTGAATGCCTGTAATCCAGGAACTCTGGGGGTTGAAGGAGTAGGCTCTCACACTCAAGGACAACCTGGGCTAAACAGCAAGACTGCCTCAAAAAACAAATAAAAACAAAGTTAAAATAATAACAAAAAGATAAGAAGAAATTCCCTAAGGCTGGGAATGAAATATGAACATGCACTAACTTTACTGATGAACCAATGTAAAGTGTCCATTAACTCAGCAGTACTACATGGTGCTGAACATGAGCACATCATTTGTGTATTAACAATGAAATACTCATTTCTAGGCCAAATTACCTTCAAGAAACTCGAACTCTAGCAATCCAAAGAACATGTAATTGTATTGCCTTCTACTTGTAGTTTTCTCTTGAATGTCAGGCAAAATAATGTCCTAGAGAATAAAAACTGTACTTCTTTAATACCTCCATTATATCACTATATAACTACCATTTAATAAAGATTCTGGCAGGGCCAGCCTATGTAAAAAACAAAAACACTATACTACTGCCGGAATCACACAGAACTCCTAGGCTCAGATCACTGCTTCTTAATGATCTGCACGACCTTGCTCAGGCTACTTATCTGGTGCCTCAGGTTATCTCCTAGACAAGAAAAACTTAATCTTAGCACAGGGAAAACCAAAAATAAAAAAACCTTGGTGAAAAAATGTCAAAACTTCTTTTCTACAGGAAAGAATTAACCTTATCTAATACAGAAGAACATTAATCCTAGCTCCTATTTGCGTTTAGTGTATTCAGTGGAATACAGCATACTGCTAAACCAGAAAAAAAAAACAATCAATCATCAGTCTTTTACACGCATCTTAGGATGTAACTGGCTGCTTGTGAAAATAAGTACTACTTACATGTTTAAATAAAATAATAAATACAAATAATCTCAAAGCAAAATAAATTTTATCTGGATTCAGTTTCTTGTAACTCTTTAAGGTAAAAGCATACATGTGTATGCACAAGTTTTTACTTAGTGGTGTTTTTCTTTAACTAGCAATATGAAAAATGAATAGCTTTTCATCAAAGTGAAAGCAAACCTAACTAGTAAGATAGAAGAAATTCCAATGGCATTTAGCCAAAGTCTTAAATCTACCAAATGATTATAAGAGCAACAGATAAATGCTAACAGTTGGCTTTAGCTGTGGACTTCTCAAGGTCATGAGAAACATAACAACGATTATCAAATGCAGCAACAAAAACAAACCAAAAGCTGCCACTGATTCTTTAGAAGAAACTAGGGGCTGGACTGGAGATCTTAAATAGAAAGGACTAAAATTAGGAATAAAAAGTAAACCTAAGGAAGGGCTCAGTGAGGTGGTAAGAAAGGCTAAAGGCATTGTCTCCAAGTCTGACTACCTGGGTTTAATCCCCAGGACCTACATGGTACAAGGAAAGAATCACCTCCCCAAGGTTGTCCTCAACCTCCACACATGCCCCAAGGTGCACACTTATATACCCCACCCACAAAAATAAAATAAATACTAAAAGAAAAACTAAATTAATGTAAACAAAATAAATATCTGCCACTGCCCAATAATTTAATACAGCTTTTTTCTCCTAGTTTTGTGTTTAACTTCAAAAACCACAAATTTTTTGAAGGATTTATTTTTGACTGTTTGTATTTATATGTGGATGGGAGTGTGTGTGCATGTGAATACCAGTGCCCCTGGAGGCCCAAGCCATCAGATCCTCTGAAGTCAGAGCTATAGGCTCTTCTGAGATGCCTGACATGAGGGCTGAGGTTCAAACTCGAGTCTTCTGCAAGAGCAGTGTGTGCTGTTAACTGCTGAGCCATCACTCCAACTCTAAAACCTGCAAAATTGAATTTAATCTTCTCAGTTACTCTATGAAAAATTCAACATTTTAGATTTTGCATAGTTCTCAGATTTAATTTATATTGCATATTGTGTGTGTGTGTGTGTGTGTGTGTGTGTGTGTGTGTGTGTGTGCGCGCGCGCGCGCAGGCAGCTTTGTATGCATATGATGGTGGAAATCAGAGGATAACTTTCTAGGAATTGATTTTCTCCTTCCATCATGTAGATCCTGGGACTGAACTCAGGTTATCAGGTTTGGTGGCAGGCATCTTTACCCATTGAACCACCTTGCCAGCCATGAGATTAATTTATTTTGACTTGATTATGAAATCTTGTTAAATAAGTTTCATTACTGACTTAACAGCTTAAAAATTGGTATCACAGCTGGACATTGGTGATGCACTCCTTTAGTCCCAGCACTCAGGAGGCAGAGACAAATGGATCTCCGTGAGTTCGAGGTCTACAGAACGAGTTCCAGGACAGCCAGGACGGTTACACAGAGAAACTCTGTCTTGAAAAACAAAACAAAACAAACAAAAAATCAGAACAACAGCTGAGAGGGTAAAGGCCTGCTGGCAAACGGGAAACTGAATGTGATTCCCAGCACCCATGTAACAAGCTGAGGGTGATAGAGCATGCTTGCCATCCCAGAACTGGGGAAGCAGAGGCAAGCTGATCCTGAGGCACACTGGCTAGCCAGCCTAGCCTAACCTGTGAGCCCTAAATCCCAGTGAAAGATTTCAAAAGCAAGATCGATGGCTCCCAAAACTGACTTCTGGTCTCTACTTATACAAGTGCTTATGCACACACACACACCACTTCAAAAATAAAATACACACTTGGGTAGTAGAGGTAGGATGTTAATGGATTTGAGACCAACTGAAGCTACAGAGTTGCCCAGACCAACCTTTGCTATGTACTAACTATCTCAACAACAAAATTTAAATGCATGGCTGCAGATATGCTCAGTGACAGAGCATGCATGGTATGTATGCCACTTAGCTAGCAAGATACCAGGTCCTGGATTCAGTCCCTAACTACACACAGGTTCACATATGTGGGCATACACACACACACACACACACTCATGGGGCAGCAGGAATAAAATGTTCTGAAAACAAATGCTAATATATGACAAATGTATACTTTAGAAATAAGCAAAATATTTATTAGCCAACCACTGAACTACCGTTCAGGCAAAGTGTTACATGTATGTGCCTGCATATGTTATATATTATGTGGTTTTATGTTTATGCCTTCAAATGTAATTAAAGATTACAATATACTAAAGCGCTAATTAGAGAGTATTAATAGAAATACCTTGTTTTCCTATTCATCTATAAAATTTATTAAAACAGTATTTTGTTTAACATTTAATAAAAATGGATTTTGGAATTCCAGCAATGAGCACTTCAAATTTTCTTATCACTGTAAAGAGGTATGTACTGCCAGAAACCTAAACTGCATATAATTTGATTTCTTCTCAGTTAACAAACGTGTAGACTGTGCCTAAAGGCATCGGACCAAAAGAGCCAAGGGTAGTAAGGACTGATTGCCAGCTTGCTCTTCCCAGTGAAGCCATAAGCTAACCGCCATAATGGCTCAGGACGTAAAGGTAGTGAGTGGTACCTTGTTAGAATCTGTGCCAAGTCCTTGGTAGTCCAGAAATGTTTACTGGTCACCAGGAGCAAAAGAGAAAACAGCCATGATCCAAAAGCATAAGGGTAATATTGTCCTAACAGGTCATTGTAGGCTGCCTTAAATAACAGCATCGGAATGTCCTGATAGGTCATTACAGGTTGCCTTAAATAGTACTCCCCTTATACTAATAGCTTTAAAAAAGAAAGCATGATTTTTGTAAGGCTCCAGACCTCCAGGAGGACCCTCCACCCCTTGTGCTTTTCCAGTAGTAAAGGTTGACATCAGGATATATTGTATGAAAACACAATCTATTTTCAGTAAAAGGAAAAAGTTGTGAGAGTCTGAAGCCAATAAACAGGCCAGTGAGAGGAAAAGCATGTGGGCTTTCAGTGGGGACACGGAAGAGAACACTATAGATGGAAGATGAGAAGTCGACACAATCACTGTACCAATCGATGGCACTTACTTAATCCACAGCTACCATCTTCTAGGACTGCCTCTAGTATAGAAAACACTCCCTAAACCAACTCTTTCAATATCAAACCTTAGCCAGGTGGTGGGGGCACACACCTTTAATCCCAGCATTTGGGAAGCAGAGGCAGGCAGATCTCTGTGAGTTCAAGGCTAGCCTGGGCTACAGAGTGAGGCCAAAGTTACACAGAGAAACCCTGTCTCCAAAAAAAAAAATTTTTTTTCAAACCTTTTTTGGGGGGTAGTGGGAGAAAGCGGTCCTGGGTCAGGCCGAAGGCCCATGAGTGCTAAGCAAACTCTCTACCACTAAGCTGTATTCCTTATCTTGCTTTTTCTGACAAGGGCCAATGTTGCCCAGGCTGATCTTGAACTTGTGATCTTCCTGCCTCTGCCTCCTGAGTGCACAACACAACCTTTTATAGTTTTCATTTACACGATAAAAGCTGAGAAAATAGAAAATGGCTCTTCAGGTACTTTTTACAATATTAAATTATAAATATTTTCCAAGCTTTTCTTTCCTGTGTGTGTGTGTGTGTGTGTGTGTGTGTGTGTGTGTGTGTGTGTCTGTGTCTGTGTCAGGGGTGGACAGTGGGAATTAAGGGAGCCAGAGAGAGAAAGCTAGAGCATTTCATCTTACCTGTAAACACTCCAACATGTCATCTTTACCTGAGGGCTTCACATGACCACAACATAAGCATATCTAAGAAAATTAGTAATTCCTTAATGTTTTTTAAGACCATGTATTTCAAATTCCCAGTTATTGTGACTGTCATTTGTTTTTGAGGCAGTGTCTCACTACGTTGTCCAGGCTGGTGGCCTATTTGTAGACACAACTGATCCCTCTGTCTCACTGTCCGGAGTACTGGGATTATAGACGCACAGTATCATTCTCAGTCCCCATTATCTCTTATATTTTTGGTTGTGAGCCTAGCCTTTAACGGCTGAGCCATCTCTCCAGCCCAGTCCCCATTATCTCAAAAGTGTCTTTTTATAGTTGTTCTGGTCACTGTAGGAGTCAATCCAAACCTACACACTGCATCGATTGACATGGCTCTTTTAAATCTATAAAAGCTTCCCTCTTTATCACTCTTCTACCCTTTGCCATCTATGTTGTGAAGGATCTAGTTATTAAATAAAATTTCTCATATTCTGGATTTGGCTGATGGCTTTTGTGGTTCAGAATAGTATGAACATATTATCAAGTTTTTCTTTTCTTTTTTTTTGGGGGGGTGGATAGGTGGTTCAAGACAGGGTTTCTCTGTGTAGCTTTGGTGCCTGTCCTGGATCTCGTTCTGTAGACCAGGCTGGCCTCAAACTCACAGAGATCCTCCTGGCTCTGCCTCCCAAATGCTGGGATTAAAGGCGTGCACCACCACCATCCAGCCATATTATCAAGTTTTAAAATAACCTGTACCAAATTTAACTGCATCTTCAGTGGCTTCATCAATTATCCACTTCTGTAAGCTGTCCTGAGAATTCTACTAGCTTCAGGGATGGACAAAGGTACCTAAGAAGGCATGCCATAAGCAAGGAGGAGGCAGAGTACTATAATGTTTAATGTTAATATTGGGTATGAAAAGCAGGAGGAAAACAGTTGTAACCTAAAATCAAAATAATTTGGAAGGCCAGGGAGATGGATCAGTTACAAAGTGCTTGCCAAGCACGCAAGAGAACTGGAGCTGATTCTCCAGTACTCACATGAAAAGTTGGGTGCAACCTTGTGTGTCTACAGTATCGACACTGTGGAAACAGAAAAAAGATGCTTGGCATTTTAAAACCACAGTCCTGTGAAAAGCAAAACACACTACTTCCCAAGTTTCCTACTCTGCTTCAGCCCTCACATTAGGGACTAGATGAGACATGTTCATGCCATTCCACAGAACTGGAGAACGAATGGGTGGTGATTCCAATCACTTGCAATGTAGTGATTCCAAGTACAGATAAATATTCTGGACTGCCCTTTAACTGACATTTAAGAAAAAGCTAGATGTATCTTAACCACTTGGTGCACTTTGGTTCACCTTTCAAATGCCAGCTCAGATATGAAAGTGTTTTCCATGTATGTGGTATTAATCATTCTTCCTCTCTGAGCTGTGGTCAACACTGCCTTCATAACTGAACCAGCTGAAAGGGTTTGTTTTTAATATTAACATAAATAAACTAGAATCTACAGAAATAGGACTAGGACAGAAACGTTGAAAACAATTCTTTAGCTCAGTGGTTCTCAACCTTCCTAATGCTTCAATCCTTTAATACAGTTCCTTATGATGTGGTTATTTTCACTGATATAACTCTCATAATGTAAATATCTGTGTTTTCTGACAGTCTTAGCCAACCCCTGTAAAAGGACTGACAATCCCCCAGAGGTCATGACCCACAGGTTGAGAACCACGGCTCTAGATACCACACATCAGATGAAGCTTCTTTGCTTCAATGGTGGCAACTCCTTTACTCCTTTTATCCCCTTATCTTTTTAACTTCTAGTGAATTTGTCCCTTTGGATATGTCTGGAAGTTCAGCTCACCATTGAGTACAAAATAGATCTGACATCACACCAAGTGCAAAAACTGTCCTCAAGAACTTCACAGCCTGATTGGATTGGGGAAGATAATACGTAAAGAACAAAGTAAAGTGATACATACATACACTGTAGTCATTGTCTAGAGTAGGGAGATAGGGACAGAAGACCTGATTTCACTGACTAGAATACAGGACTGAAGCAGAAGAGCTATCAGAACTCCATGAAAGGCCTTATCTAGACTATAGTTTTGAACTGACATTTTAATAATTTAAATGTAGTGTGATGGATTAAAGACTAAAACTATAATTTGAAAGTAATTCGATACAGGCTGGGGATGTAGCTCAATTGAGAGAGTACACGAGAGGCCATGAGTTTCTTCCACAGCATCACATAAAACTGGGTGTGGTTGACAAGGCCTTTAATCTCAGCACTTGAGAGGTGGAGGCAGGAGGATCAGGAGTTCAGACTCATCCTTGACCACATAGAGTGTTTAAGGCCAGGCTGAGCTACATGAGATCCTGTCACAAAAATAAATAAATTTATAAGCAAACAAATAAAAATTTAGCATAGGAGGAAATTACGATCTTTTATTCCATATTTTAACTTTAACATAGTGTGTATAATCCAGTGTAAGGTTTAGCAAGCAGTGGAAAGCAGTTAGACCAGGAATTGACATATAATACTGCCATAAAAAAATGACTAAGGATTAGTGAATTCTAGAACTATAAACTTTACCAAGTATGTCTTGTCTCAAGACATTAAAACAAACAAAACAGAGGAACTAAAACTGGCTTCCGGAACACTGAAGGTCAGGAGGAACAGTATTTCCTGAGGCCGGAAATGGCAAGTCACTCTTGCTTTCACCAGTCAGTAGCCAAGGCCATGTTTTCAAACTTGAGTAGAACAGAATTTTTAGGAATCTTTAGGATGCTAAAAGGAATTTTTTCCCACTAGAAAGATTACGCTCATCAGAGTGTGGCATAAAACTAAGAGGCCGTCCGTCCTCAGACTTTTTGCGCCACCTTTTCCCTCCAAATCAAATGAAAACTTCTAACATAAGCCAGTCTGTGAAGTCCAAGGTCAACTCGGGGGGCAGTCCACGTGAGCAGAAGCGGCTCCTGGGTGTCCCGACTACAAAACCCAGTAAAATACACAAAATAGTTTGTCTAAAGCTCAGCAGTAAAGTGATGTGGGAATCAGGCAGTAGCTTGCCCCTTTGCAAGTTCCATTCAACAGAATAACATCTCCTTCAGTGAGCTTAGCTACTTTAAACACTATAAAAACATGAATTTAAAAAAAAAATCGTTTTATGGCACAGAGCAGTCTCTGGAAGAAGCCACTGAGACATAAGCAGTAACTACTCCTTGCAACCTGCCTTAAAAACCGACTGTAAGAATCAAAGCCTCAAAGCTGTCTAGAAAGCACATACCCAGGCCCATTAAATTTTACAGTTTAGGATTCTGTGTTGTAAGCTATTTAATTCTTTGTTATTTGTCTTTAACCAAAAATAGTCACTTTAGTTATAAGACAACAAAAATAAGGAAATCAAAATATGCCTTTCCTTGCCTTCTTGACAATTTACCTTCCCAAACGCCGAATGACTACTGCAGTGACCTACTCTGGTCACTAGCATCACAGAAAAGGGGGCCGTAATTCCCGGTGATTATTATAAAATGGAGGCGGTAGTTATCCTGCATGAACAACCCAGGGGTTGAAAGACCCGGTCCTCTGGGTTCCTACTCACCTTCGGTAACATCCTGGGGGTTAGAAGTCCGGTCACTGGAAGGATCGAGGGCAACAGTTGCCAGAGAAGTAGTGGCCCCAGACAGTTCACTCATAGGTTCACTACGGCTTGTTTCTGGCACACTTTCTCGGGAGCTAAATCTTACTCGCGAACTAGATCGAGAGCTGAGGTCCGGGCTGGTGTCTGACAAACCTGGAATGTCATCAATCTTTGTTGGTGTCACCATGAACCGAACTGAAGACATCTTGGTGGTGACTTCTGGAGGATGCATTTTCCCCCCCTTTTTAACAAAGAAAAAGGAAACGCTCACAAAAACTCTTCCTCCTACACTACTTTTGATTGCAAAAATAGAAAACTTAAAAAAAAAAAAAACAACCCTCAATTACCTTGATTTACATCCCACAAAGGCCCAATTAAGAATCCTTCTACTTAGAATTCTAGCCAACTGTTTTATAAAGTGCACCAGCAGTTAACTGAGAAATAATTTTTGAAAAACAAAATGAGCACAAATCGATGCTAATCTTGTGTAAATTGGTTGCTTCAGAATCCTAGGCTATCTCCCCTGGTCCAGGGCTGAGGGCTCCATGCCATGATCTCACAAGCAGCTGGTGATACCTCCCTCTGCTCAACCTCCAGGTCCTGATGAGGTAGTTAGTCCTTTCTCTGCTGAGTGTCCCACGGTTCTAGCTGAGGAAAGAGCATGCAGGCCCACCCTTATCAGACGAATATAGCGTGGATCAGATTGCGAAAAGGTGTGCACTGGCCACCTGTTGTGTATCAGGTGAATACCCCACAGGTCTGGCTGGGAGGAGGTGTGTGCTGAGCCACCCGATGTTTTTGAGGTCGACAATCCACTTGGGTCTGGTGGGAGAGATGCACATGCATAACGGGAAAAATACCCCCACACTACAGGATGGAGAGAAAAAGAGGGCAGCAACGAGAGGATGCCGGGGCAGAGTGGATTCCTGCCTCCCAGAGATCTGGTCCTGGCAGAGGAGCTGCGGGCTAGCGGATCAGGGCAGCTCCGACAGCAGCTCCGGGTCGTGGCAGGTCGTCGCGAGTCCCTGGACGCCCACGACCACTCGCCGTGTTTGCGCCGCGTGTGACAGGACGCGTTTTCCCCCGGGCCCGGCGCGGGTGGCGTCTCGCCGGCTTTCCTTGGGTCTCAGCCGAGAAGACGGCGGCGCAGGCTGGTCCCGGCTAGGCAGGAGGAGGTCGCAGGTGCGGGATCCCGCGCCAGCTGATGCGGGTGCGCGCGCAGCTGTTGTTTACTAGCCGCTAACTGTTTCGCAGCCGCGGCGCGCACGAGGCCCCCTCCCCGGCAGACGCCCGAGGCCGTTACGTGACCTCGCCGCCCCCTGCCCCGGGCGCGGCGGGCTCTGCCCGCGCCGCCGCAGCCCTCCCCTTCCCGCCCCGCTCGTTCCTCATTCGAGGTTAACCGTCCGGAGAAGTCTGGGGAGCAGCTGGAGGGCGGCGCCGTCCTGAGGGCACCAGCAGCCCCGCCCGGAGTCTGCAGAGCAGAGACAGCGCGCAGCGCGCCTGCGCCGGCCGGCGGCTCTCACGTGGAGCACGACGGGAATTGCAGTCCACCCCGGGCCTGAACGTGTGTGGCGGGATGCCTTTTCTCTCTCGTGTCCTGTGCTGCATGGATTCTGGATGCAGCTCAGAGGCAGTCAACGCTCATTTAGCCCGGGACCGCAAGGGTCATCTTTACTTAGACTATCCCTGGAAACCGTAACTTTCTGACACCCAAACCTACCATTACCACCTACCTCTATTTACCTTAGATGGGACCCTCACTGTAAAATTGCACGTCTTTTCCGAAAAACCTGTATCTTCATCTTCAGTTTAGGCTACTTTCCTGTTTCTTGTTCCTGTCCCTTTGAAAATCACAAGCCAGGCTTAAACTTCCATTAAAGAGAACTCTATAGACATGGAGAAGACATTGAGGTATCTGCTCTACTCCATGTCCAGTGTTTGACCTACTTTACTGTCTGTCACTAGATACGTTTAATGCATCGAGGTGTTTAATAAATTTCAGTTCAACAATCTTCCTGTAATGTTAATCAAAATGCTGAAAAGCTAGCTGGAGCCTTGCCGGGGTCCTTGGTTCCTCTTAGGTGCAAACGGTTAGATCAGCATATTTAATAATGGATCAGGGTTTAGAGAGACCACTCAGTAGTTAAGAGCATTTACTGCTCTTGCAGAAGACCCTGTAACTCAGGGGATGCAACCTCTGAAGACAAGGCATGGAAGTGGTGTACTTACACACACATAAAAGATATTTTAAAAAGTTAAAGTCATGGTCAAAACCGTCTTAATTCTTGGGTCTGGAAATTCCCCTTGATCAAATGACAATTCCCAGTCTAGTTAAAAGCCGGGGGAAAAATGAAATTCCCATTAAAATATAAAACTGTATTAGCTCTGTGATAGAGAATTTGACATAATCCAAAGCCCTAGATTCTATCCTCATCAATGGGGTTGGAGGCAGGGTTAAAAAACTTCAATGTTTTTTTAAAAAGTACACTTATTTGGGTTGGGGGGGGCATGCACATATATACATGAGTCCTTCTACATATGGGTTCCAGGGATTGAACCCAGATCTGCAGGCCTGGGTTTGAGACACCTTTGTTGGCCAGAGGCCTTTTTGATCTTTGGAGACAAAGTGAGACCAGGGTTCAGGTAGCACAGGCTGTCCTCTGTAGCAGAGGTTGATTTCCAATTTCTGACCTACCTTCTCCCAAGTGCTGGAATTATCACCAAACCTGATCTCTTCTATGTGGCTTTGTGAATATTAGAAAAGCACTCTACCTAGTGTTATGTACAACCTCAGGCCCCTGATGGTTTCCTGACACAAGGATTAGCTACATAGCCCAAACTTGTGTGGAACTCACGGGGATCCTCTTACCTCATTCTCTCTATGCTAGGATTACAGGCCCGAGCCACCATGCCCAACTTGGATCCTTTATATAGCCTATGGCTCTTGATTCAAACTTACAACTGTATGGAAGGGAAGAAGGGAGGAAGGGAGGGATTGAGGGAGGGAGGAAGGGCGAGAAAAAAACCTTCCAGGGTTGGGCATAGGACTGGTAGAGTGCTCACCTAGCATACAATTCCTGGGTTCAGTCCTTACCATAAACCAGGAGTGGTAATACATATCTGTTATCCCAGAACTCGAAATGTTGTAGTAGGGGCTGGAGACAGGGGTACTCTTCCAGAGGACCTGAATTCTATCCCCAGCAGCCACATAAAGGCTACCATTGTCTAACTCTAGTCCCAGGGGACCTGACACCCTCTTCTGGCCGGGGTAGGTACTAGCACACATATGCATAAGCAGGCAGGCAGACACAGACACAGACACACTTTAACCTAAATAGCAAATTTGGATAACTTTTTGGTCTAGAGATGACCCAGCAGTTTGGAGCACTTGATGATCTTGCTGAGGACCCAGGATTGGGTTCCAGCACCTACATGGTGGTGGCTCATCATCCATTAACTCCAGTTCTAGGGGATACAGCTCACTCTTCTGTCCTCTGAAGGTACCAGGCATGCATGTGGTGCTCATACCACAAGGAGGCAAACACCACACTGGGAAGATCAAAAGTTGTAAGTCTTCCTCAACTACAGAGCAATTTTTTAAATGTATTTTTTAAAAGACTTATTTATTTATTATGTATACAGAAGAGGGCGCCAGATCTCATTACACATAGTTGTGAGCCACCATGTGGATGCTGGGAATTGAACTCAGGACTTCTGGAAGGGCAGTCGGTGCTCTTAACCTCTGCGCCACCTCTCCAGCCCTACAGAGTAATTTTGAGACATCACTCAAAAGACTGTCACAAGCCAATGTAATAAACAAATGCCAAGCAAGAGAGAAAATTCCAGTTCATTTTTCCAGTTTGCAGGTTTTTTTTTTTAAACATATCTTTATCCTTAGTAGGATATTATTCATTCTTTAAAATCTCTCACATTTACAACACTAGAAACTGTGTTCATGAATGGACTAAGAAATAAAATACTTGAGAGGAAAAAGAAAAAAACAACAAATATATATGATTTTAGCAGACCTATAACTTACTTGAAAGTTCTCTGTCTTCTGTTAAAAGATATGTCAAATGGTTTTTTCTTTTAAAACCAACAGTCAAGAGTAATCCTGAACTTTCCAACCTATATGATTATACAGCAAGAATGCAAAACACAGTCTCCACAAAGAAAGTTTAAAATTAGTGTCACTACGGCTGGAGAGATTGCTCAGCAGAGGACCCAGTTTCCATTCTCAGCACCCATGTGGTCACTGGCAACCATCCCTAACTCCAATTTTAGGGGATCCAATGCCCGCTCTGTCTCTGTGGACACAGGAAACAAATGTGGCACACATACATTCATGCAAGCAAAACACACATACACATAAAATACAAATAAATACTTCTTTTAAAAAATTCAGTGGCAGTAAGCATAAATACATTCAGATCCAATGTCACAATCAGGATTGAGAAACTGACAGCTGGTTAACTTGTCAAGGAAAGGAAGAGAGTAACTAGCATTTCTTGAATGCCTGAATACAATTATTTTACTTCATCATCATTCTAATGTGAAATAATTTAATTAAAAATCACAGGCTGGGCAGTGGTGGTGCACGCCTTTAATCCCAGCACTTGGGAGGCAGAGGCACGAGGATCTCTGTGAGTCCGAGGTCAGCCTGGTCTAGAGGACAGCCAGGACTGCTTCACAGAGAAACCCTGTCTCGAAAATGAAACAACAACAAAATCACTTAGGTTAGCCAAGCATGGTAGCACATCTTTGATGTCAGCACTAGGGAGGCAGAGACAGGCGGACGGAGGCTGCCTGGTCTATAGGGCAAGTTCCAGGACAGCCAAGCCACACAGAGAAACACTGTCTTGAAAAAACCAAAAATCAAAACAAACAGAATCGCTTAGGTTGCTGGGCGGCGGTGGTGGTGGTGGTGGTGGTGGTGGCACACACCTTTAATCCCAGCACTTGGGAGACAGAAGCAGGCGGATCTCTCTGAGTTCTAGGCTATGAGCTAGGCAGTGGTGATACACACTTTTGCTCCCAGCACTTGGGAAGCAGAGGCAGGCCTCTGCCAACCTCATCTATAGAGTTAGTTCCAGGACAGCCAGAGCTACAAAGAGAAACTGTCTCAAAAAAAATAAATAAATAAAAATCACTTAAGCTGTTCCCATGGCGGTGGCTAAAGTCCTTAAATTTCTATTTCATAGATACACACACACACACACCACTAGATTGGAAAACAACAATAATCCTTTCTTGAATCTCTCATCTCTCTTCAAAATTAAGATCTGTGGGGCATTACATAGCTGCTAGCTGCCAGAGACTACAGATGTAGGGGTACTATATTCTCTAAGTAGAGAGAAAAAAGTATAGGTATATTTCCAGGTCAGTAAGTTTGGTCAATGACATTCCCACTTATGACAGCTGAACCAACACTGTGTAATCATTAAGAAGCTTCACCTTCACACCTTTAAAAATGAGAAAAAACAGCCAGGCGGTGGCGGTGGTGCACACCTTTAATCCCAGTACTCGGGAGGCAGAGTCAGGAGTCTCAGCCAGCCTGGTCTACAATGAGTTCCAGGAAAGGTGCAAAGCTACACAGAGAAACCCTGTCTCGAAAAACCAAAACAAACAAAACAAAAACAATAAAAAGAAGTAAAAATAAAACAAAGTTAAAAAAAAAAACAAAACAGAAAACTTCCAGGATTAAGATCTTGTCTTTGGGGCTGGAGAGATGACTTAGCGGTTAAGAACACCGACTGCTCTTCCAGAGCTCCTGAGTTCAATTCTCAGCACCCAGATGGTAGCTCACAACCATCTGTAATGAGATCTGGCACCCTCTTCTGTATACATAAATAAATCAATCTTAAAAAAAAGAAAGAGGGGAAACAGTACCAGTTTCCTAACTTCCAATCCAGTCTTTTATGCCTTTATTATTCTTTAAGGAATTCAGAATATTATTTTAAAGGGGTCACAATTTACTTCAGGGACAAGAGTATATTTTCAGTGAATGCTGACCTTTGTGGGAGTTTCTCAGCCTTTCTTCCCCAATACCCTATCATTCATGGGGCAGCGCTACTGCTACAGTGAGGACTTAAGATTTTTCTCTTTATTTATTTATTCGTTTGGTTATTTATTAATTATGTATGCACGCAGTGTTCTGCCTGTATGTCTGTCTACAGGCCAGAAGAGGGCACCAGGAGCTGGAGAGATGGCTCAAAGGTTAAGAGCATTGGCTGCTCTTCCAGAGGTCCTGAGTTCAATTCCCAGCAACCAACCACAAGGTGGCTTCCAACCATCTATAATCTTATCTGGTACCCTCTTCTGGCATGCAAGCATACATGCAGGCAGAATACTATATATAAAATAAATCTGAAAAAAAAAAAAAAAGATTTTTCTCAAGTGGCCTTGTACTACCAACGGCACTACCCTACCCCCATCTTTTCCTCAAACCACCACACTCAAAATGAACTTTCAAGTCATTATCTCTTTAATAACCTGGCAGTAATTTAAAGCATAAAAAAAAAAAAAAGTTAAGATTGTTCCTTTTACGGGTGATGCCCATCACGACGACGCAATCACATAGTGAGATGGGATTCCAAACAGCATGGGAAGGCTTCACTGCTCACGGATTGACGCGTTTGGTTACTGATGATCGGCCTGGGGTCGGGCAGCACAAGAAATTAACGAACCCTCAGAGAACTGGGCGCGGTTGCTGGGTCATAAGCACCTTGAAGCGTTTCTTGATGGTGATTCGGTGTCTTGAGTATTTGTCGTCAGGAGAGAACCGAGCAGGATGGGCAGAGCAAGTCTGTTGTCCCGTAGGGTCAAATTTCTGCTCAGGGAAAAAAGGAAATGACCTTAATATATGAGTGGTGTGATAGCAAGAGGACAACAAGAAAATGGAAAACCTGAAGCCAGGGGACGCGATGGTCAGAACAAGAAGCCGCGCACTAACCCAATCCACCACGTTTCCACCCCGACATGACTCCAAGCACCAGGCTGCGCAGGACGGTGGCCGGTTCCAACAGCTCCTCCCACCTAAATTTCTCCTTCTTCCGATTTACAGCTGTTTCCTCCTCTTACCTTCAACGTATAGACGCGATCTCCCTGTTCGTTGAGGTAATACTGGAGAAACATGACTGCACTTCAGCAAGAAGTTGCCGACCTCTCTCCAGCCAGCCGCGTTTAGCAGGAGTGCACCTCCTCAATCGTGCTAGCCCACATCCTTCCTGTCTGGCCGGAAGTTTCTATAAGGCATGCCGGGAAATGTAGTCCATTTCTCCAGTGATATCCAGATGACCAGAAGGGGGCATAGTAGAGCAGGATTTGGCCTTGGGCTCCAACTTGCTACAACCTTGCAGATAGTTGTTAAAATGGATGGAATTACCCACTGTGTGCCAGGCACTGCCAGACGTTAGGAGGTAGGGATGGGTTTGGGTTAAATGTTGATGCATCCAGTATCATCTTTAATCTCAAATTGCACACTCATTTCAGAGGCACTAGTTTTGTAGTTCCTGGAGAAATAAGGGCTCCGGGATTCTCAACCTCCTATAATCCTAGGGAAGAAGTAAGATATTTTTCTGACCCCCACTTTTACATCCAGTTTCCTGCCCCATTTCAAAGTATTGGCGGTAAAGAGTGCATGATGGGTATTCGATATTATGCAAAGCGAAAAGAACGTAAAGCGTTTCTTATGAAACTGGTGAATTTTGTTTTAGAGGTCGAACCAAGATTCAAACTCAAGACTTGACCACAAATTCAGCTCTTTCTTATATGGTGAGTAGCGAATAATAGCAAAATAAGGTACCCTTCTTAGAGTAGTCTCATTTTTTAAAAGAATGAAAAGTCTTATAAGAGTCAAGTTTAAAAAAAAAAATTAAAATCAGAATACTGCAAAATGATCATTGCAGCACTATTTATAGTGGCAAAATATTGTAACATTAAATTTATAGGCAGAAAAACCTTAAAGGGGTTTTTTTTTGTTGTTGTTTTGTTTTGTTTGTTTGTTTTTTTAAGTAACGGATGTAGTTGGTTCGCTTGCGGTTGCATAAGATACATTCAAAAAGCCCGGGAGTTTAACACGTGCTTGTAACCCCAGAAGTCTGGAGGCTGAGGCGGAAGGAAATCCAGCAACCACCGGGTTCAAGGCCGGCCTGGGCAGTATCCGAGCTGTGAGAGTTTCGAGCTGTGAGACCCTGCTTTAAACCGAGAAACAAAAAAACTAAACGGTGTGTGTGTGTGTCTGTGTCTGTGTCTGTGTGTCTGTCTGTCTGTACGGGTATGCGCGCACAAGATTTTGCCAGGGGCGGGAATGTGCTAGAAACAGCTAAAATTGGCATCGGGCATGGAGGACTTGGTTACGGGGAAATGAATGGGAAGAGTACTTGGCTGCTGTGTATTTTATTTTGCATAGCCTGGATTTTTTGTTTTGTGTGGTTTTGTTGTTATTAACAGTTTAGCACATACACACACACACACACACACACACACACACACACTGGATTTTAGTCGTTTGCACCTTCCCATACCCCTTTCTTATCCTCCTTTCTGTCTCCCTCCAAACTTTTCTTAGTCTGACTTTTCAGCCATGCTAATATATGAATTTAATATAATGAATTTAATAACTTTAAAAAGTAATTTAATGAAAAAATTTTATGGTAATTTTAAGGCAGGGATTGTGGCTCAGGATTCTTATTTATGCACTCAAGAGGCTAAGGCAAGAAGGTCTTGGGGTTGAGCCTAGGCTACATAGCCAGACTCTGTCTCAAAAAATGAAAAAGGGACTTGAGAGATGGCTCAGTGGTTAAGAATGCTTGATGCTCAGCACCCACATGATAACTCACAACTGGCTGCAACTCTCCAGTTCCAGAGGCTCTGACTCCCTCTTCTGGCTTCTGGGGGCACCAGGCATGCATCCAGCAGTCACTCATCCAGACAAATAATGATACACATAAAATAAAACTCTATAAACCCTTTAAAAACTATTAGAGATTGTATCTTTTCAAAAAAGGTAGAGGTCTTTAATCCAAGTACTTAGGAGGTAGAGGCAGGGAGAGCTCTGTTGAGTTCTTAGCCAGCTAGGGCTACATAGCTATCCTGTTTCGGAAAAATAAATAAATAAATAAATAAATAGATAGATAGAAAAAATTATAAATATATAGATAGATATAGATCGATAGAGAGAGAGAGAGAGGGGTTTTTCAGCAAATGGAAAAGGCCATGGCTTCCATAAATTGCAGAGCTGTTGGGACTCAACTGTTTGGGAATTCTTTTTTTTATTTTAAAGATTTACTTATTTATTTATTATGTATACAGAAGAGGGTGCCAGATCCCATTACAGATGGTTGTGAGCCACCATGTGGTTGCTGGGAATTGAACTCAGGACCTCTGAAAGAACAGTCGGTGCTCTTAACCTCTGAGCCATCTCTCCAGCCCCAGGAATTCTTTCTTCAGATCGTTAGTCCCACCTGTAGTCCAAGCTTTTCTCAAACTCTAACCTCCCGAGTGCTAGAATTACGAGTGTTGTGGCAGCTTTTCCAGAAGTCGGTGTTCACCCCACAGCAGTCGAACACCCTGGGTCATCTGAGACACTTCGGTTTCAAACATTTAGTCTTCTTGATCCTCAACTATACAAACTGAGTGCTCCGAATTTGGCTCAGAAAATAGAGTCATCACTGTAACAAGCCAAAGGTCTACCGAGAATCTGTTATGAATAGTAAGCCAGTTACAGAACTGGAGGAACCAAAGGGAACAGGATTAGATATATTGTTGAAGAATAAGGAACGAAAAGCAAAAACTACAGTAGAATGTTGGGAATCTAAGAAAACAATGTGCAAAGTGTCCTTAAAAAAAAAAAAAAAAAAAAAAAAAAAAAGACACCCAACAATCGTACTATCAAGTTAATGTAGGGGGATTTTCTAGTTTCTGCTCACTTACCAGAACCCATTGTGTAAGACCTCCCCATTCTCACCACACAATACCTTCTCCCCTCCCCCACTACAGAATGCCTGGATCCAAGATTCTAATTCTGTTTTGACCCAGTCTTTACCCTACCTTCCTCGGATATCATCTGTTAGAGCTAGGTTACTGCCTGGTTCATGGCCCCAACTGTTTGATTCAGGAGGCTTCAGACAGCAGCTGTTGGTGTACCTAAACGTTAGATGATGGCGTCAGACAGAAGTAAGACAGGGTGGTGGAGACTGTAGGTTATCTGCCGCCTCTTCACATACCTGGGGTGTCAGGTTTGTCACTTTACCTAGGAACAAATTATTTAGGTTACCCTAAAGAGGTGAGAGACAGTTGATCCCACATAGGCATTAGGGAGCCTGGGGAAGTAGATTTTTTCCTTTAGGAATTGGGGAGGGCCTCCTTGGAAATGAACCAAAGTACCTCAGACGTAACACACTGCATGTAGGGAATGGATAGCAATTGCCAATTTGATTCCCAGGAAGAGGAACCACTCTAACATGCTTGGGGTGGAAGCGGAGGTTTATGTACAGTATGAGCAGCGTAGTCAGGGATCAGGGAAGACTCAAGGTCTGTCTTCTTGCAGCTAGTGCCTGCTCTAGGACTTTGCCATGAGAAGGCAGGGCTGAGCCTCATTTGATCGTTTGAGAGAAAGTAGGCTGAAGGATGGAGATGTGGGATTGGGCCCCAGGGGCTGGGGGAGGGGGGCAGCCCGGGGACAGCCTTATTTGGAAAGCTAACACTCTTCAGTAGAGTTAGTCACTTAAGAGCTAGAGATTTTATAAAACTGCTTGTGCCCCGGACCTGACGGCTCCTACTAGCCAGAGGTGGTTTCTTTTCAGTTCAGGCAGCATGCTTGCTTGCTTGCTTTTTCCCCCTTTCATAGTAATTTTTTATGCAAATATATGGAAGTTGGGAAGTCTAAGATCAAGGTTCCATCTAATTAGCGTTCTGGGGAGGTTTCCTGCCCCAGAGACAATTTCTGTGCACATGTGTGCGTTCATGCATTTCTCTCTCTCTATGTGTAAAATTTTTGCTTATTAAAACTGAATCCAAGGCCTTGCAAATGCTGGACAAGCATTCTATGAGCCAAATCTGGAGCCTTCACCTCACTTTTTAATTTGAGCTGAGGACTCACGAAGTTGCTCAGGCTGCCCTTGAACTTGTGACCTTCCTGCCTCTTCCTCCAGAGTGGCTGTATTTACAAACCTGTACATATTTTTAAGTATTTTTTTCCTTTTTTTTTTTTTTTTTTTGGTTAGGGACAGTCTTTCTTGTCTTTCAGGATGGAGGTGATAGGTCATCCTAGCCACAGTGAGATGCTCAGTTTTCTTACTTATTGTGGAGCTAAGACCTTAGCAACATTTCACTGTGTGCAGAACTTGGTGGTTATAACCTAGCCCTCTGTTGTGTGGTTCAGATGAGTGTGAACATTAGTTTGTTCCTATTTCTTGTCTCCTTTGTGGTCAGGAATCTGAGTAGTGCTGTTGTGTCAGTCGGTGAGATAATCTTTTTTCAAAGAGGGAGAAGAATAGCATGAAACTAGGCCGGTTGGGTTCTGTTTTTATCATTAAAAGTCACGTGGATATCCCTGTGGATGTCATGTGGATGAAGGCCATGCTTAGGGCAGTACATATTTGTGTGTTCATCCCTGCTCTGCCTGACCAGTCTCCACATAGCTTGTCCCCAGCAGGAACTGTGTTCTGGATTTCCGTCTTCCTTAGCTCCAGCTCAATGCTTTATTTTTCATGAGCCCTAAACTTCTAACATTAAGAAGCAGGACCGCAGATACTCCGTACTACCAAATTTCAACTTGCCCAGTAGGTCCTGAAGGCACTGGAAATCCCCCTCCCTCCATGTTCTCCCCTCACCATTTCCTGGTCTTTATCTCATCCTTTCCAGCTATTCCTGGCTGTTGCATAAGGACGTTTCTGGGAAGCAAGAATCGAGGCTATCATACCCTGTTGCAGGGACTGTGCTTTCTGGATGTTGACAGGAGCCACAGAGCAGCTGGGAGCAGGTGGTTTCTGTCTTGTGGGAGTAGATAGGGCTAGTACATGTCCACGTATGTTGGTGGCACTATTTTTGGAGAAATGAGCTTCATGAGTCCTGGAGTCATTGTGCCTTCATAAACTGCGTCTTCTGTTGTTTGAGATGTGGAGATTGTTAGGAGCAAGAGGAACAGAAAAAGGAGGAGAGGGTAGGGTGGACCAGTGTTGATGAAACAGCCTCCTTCTCAAGGACCCCATGAATGCTTTTCAGGAGTCTGGAACTTTCCCTGCACTCAACCTGCTTGCAGACATTTTCCTGCAGAACAGGAGTCAGTCCTGTTTCACTTCTTGATGTGACTTTGAAGCTGCCAGGGGAGGTCTGCAGGAGCGTTTTGAGAAAAACTCTTAGAGGCAGTGACCGCTTGAGCTTGCGCTTGGAAGATGCAGGTCTATGTGTCTCTATCCCAGTAACTCAGGGGTAAAGGACTCCTTGGGAGACATTTACAAATACACCCACCCATGTCGCCCTCCTTCGTCGCTCTGACCCCACAGGGACTAAAAGGCAGCCATGCGGCCTAACTTCTGGTATGCTTCCTACTCCCTTCCCTGCTCTGTCTCAACAGCCTCTCCAGTGCCAGGACCTGCTATGGCCAGGAAACCTGGTGCTGGCCTGCCCCCTTTCACTGCGCTACCCTTTGTCCCATCTACTCCTGTTCCGCCAGACCAACCTCTCTGGGAGCCGTCACCACAGCCTCCCATACCTCCTGCATTCTCCGCAGGCAATCCTCTGCTCCTTTCTGCTTTTCCCAGCCCACTGTTGGTGACAGGAGAAGGAGGCTCTGGCCCCAGCGTGGCTGGAACTGGCCAGGTCATTGTCAAAGTCAAGACAGAAGTGGAGCCAGCTGAGCCCTCTCAAACTCAGAACTGTATAGTTACCCAGACAGCCCTAAACTGGATTACCGCAGGTGCTCCCTGTGGGGGCCAGGAGGGGCCTCCTCCTCGGTATGTGACAGCCTCTAACGTGAAGACCATTCTGCCTGCTGTGGCTGTTGGAGTGAGCCAGGAGGGCCTTGCCGGGCTTCCTCTGCAGGCTCTACCGCCACCACCCGCTGCCCAACTGGCTCCCATTGTGCCCCTGGAAAAGTCTTGGCCAGGAACACAAGCCACAGCCATGGAAGGAGGTCCGGTGGCTGCCCGGAAGCCCTCTCAAGGTGACCTTGCCTATGCTTCCAAGGGTGTTTATGAGAACTATCGTCGCTGGCAACGCTACAAAGTGTTGGCCCGGACTCACCTATCCCAGAGTCCTGATGCAGAAGCTCTTTCCTGCTTTCTTATGTAAGTGGGGGTGGGTATCCAAGATTGATGTTCCTAGGGCTTTTAGAGGAGACTGTGGGATAGACATAGGGGTTTCCGTTACTCCAGAATTCTTGAAGGCAGCTATGAGAGTGAGAAGACACAGTTAAGAGAATTAAAAACAGTTGCTACATTCTTTCTGGCTTGTAAGAAACGTTCAGGTACCTTTCAAAGACTACCTACAACTCTGTGGAGTCAGGCAAGCATTTTACGGTAGTCTTCATTTACAGATGAGAAGACAGAGAGACTTCCTGTCATAAAGCAGAATGCAGAGATTGTCATGTAGGTCCCTGACACCCAATGTCAGGGCTCCCCCTGCCCTCTGACACTGATGAGCTGAGCAACTGACTCATTCCTGTGAAATGGGGAAGATGGCACCAGGCCAGGCCAAAAGTCCTTAGGGTGTGTGAACCCTCTCTTACTCAGGAGTCAAGATGATGGAGGGAGGGATGGAGTACTGCTGGCTCCACACACACTGGTTCTGTGATCCCGAGCAGGACATTCAACACCTTTGCCCTCAGGTTCCTCATCAGAAAAGGGGCAATTGTCCCTCTCTCCAAGGGCTGATGAGATTAAAGGTGCTTGGCAAAGTGCCTGGCATAAAAAAACAAACAAACAAACAAACAAAACAAACAAACAAACAAACAAAAAACCATTGAAATGGTAACGCTTTTATTATTACTATAAAAGGGCAATCTTAATGAGGAAGGGAGCCCACAAAAGACAAAAATATCCCTCCTTTTGAGTGTATGTATATTTAGCCCAGAAGCCTGGAGTTACAGGCTGTCTTTTTTGTTTATACATCAGCCATTAGTCATCTGGGAGATTTTCTCTACTTCCCAAGCAGACTGGGTATCATCTCTCAGCTGTGGACCATTGAGTAAACACTCTATTTTGCCAGACATTGGAAACAAAACAAAACAAAATGCAAACTCCCTTCCAATGGAAGAACTCCTTCCTCCAGACTTTGGAGCAAGTGATCCAAAGACCACTCCCAAAGTCCTCAATACACACCACTTCGAGTTCTTGGTTTCTTGAGCTAGCTCTGAGTTCTCTATTGGGACCTGGTAGACAATATCTAAATCTAGAACCAGCATGGGCTCTTGAGGTTTGTTTAGGACCTGTCCCCTTTGGTTTCTGGCCAGCTCCTGCTCCCCATGTTTCATTGTGGTGGGTAGGATCTTGTGTTAGATATGCTCCAGCCCCTAAAGAGCTGCCACCTGGGAAGTTGATTAGGTGCCCAGTCCTAGCCCGGCCCCCATACAGGCCACCGTTACAGCAAGCTTTTCCGGTGGTTCTGATACTCAGTAGTGTTTAAGGATTTGAAGAGAAGCCAGAAAGCTAAAATGAAGTCCTGACCTCAGTCTGCGCTCTTGATTTCCTCGGGAGTGTCCCAGAAGTAATGCTCCAATATTCTGTCTAAAGATCTACGAGGACATTCTGGAGACAAAGGAAAAAAAAAACAAAAAACAAAAACCTCAATCATCAAACCCAAACCCCAAAACTATGACACATGCTTTAATTAAAGGCTCATGTTAGGCTAGTGAAATAAGTCTTTGACAATTCAAGAGGCTCTGGACAGGGTTAAATCCACTCTCCAGTTAATAGTGTTCATTTACAAACCCCCAGTGCTTCCCTCTTTGTTAGGGCTAGCACCGTGAGAGTTAAAGGTGGACGTTGATTTCAGAAGGTCGGGAGGAGAATCATTTGATTTTGTGTGATTTGCACATCTCGGTGGGAAAGGACAGCAAGAATGGCAGGCAGCTGGAGGGGAGGTTGTGGAATCTGGACAGCTCATTCAAAGGGAACATGGCAGGACCTAAGGGGCATGCTAGAGTTGGCGAAGGAAGGGGGTATGTACTGAGGCAGGCGGCAGAACAGGTGCAGGGCATACTCTTACAATGTGTCTGACCTAATGGGGGTTTTAGCCCAGTGCTTCGTTCCCTGGCCCGACTGAAGCCTACTATGACCCTGGAGGAGGGACTTCCGAGGGCCCTGCAAGAGTGGGAGCGCACCAGCAACTTTGACCGGATGATCTTTTATGAGATGGCAGAGAAGTGAGTTTGATGAACCCTCATTCACCCTGCCCGGCGGGGGAGTGGTGGAGTGGTAGTGGCAGCAGAGACAGGCAGGTGTGTGTCTGTGTGTGTATCAGGGCTGGGTTGTCAGGGGGGTCAGCAAGGTGGCCTAGCAGGTAAAGGGGCCCACCACCAAGCCTGACAACCTGAGTTGGATCCTCAGGACCCACATGGAGGAAGGAGAAAGGTGATTCTCCAGAGTGAGGTTCACACATGCATGCTACACACACACACACACACACACACACAACCACACACACACACCCACACCCCCCACACACACACCACACACAACCACACACACACACCCACACAACCACACACACACACCCACACTACACACACACCCACACCACACACACACCACACCACACACACACACACACCACACACACCACACACACACCACACACACCACACACACACACACACACACACACACACACACACACACACGGAATAAATTTTAAAAATGAACAAATAAAAGAGTGTCACAGGAGGAGGGCTGTAGATTAGACGAGGGTCTCCTGGATCCTTGCTGTTTCTTCCACCTGGGCTCTGGGGTTATTCTATCCTGTCTGCTCTTGAAAGCTCCCCTGCCTCTGGGTCTTGGATCAATATGGGGTTTTCATACTGAAGGTGTTAGGAAAGGATTAGGTCCAGTGCCCCCCAAATTCCCATGCTGAAGGAACCTCATCAGATGGCACGTAGCTATTAATGCAGAACTTCAGAATCACTTTTCCTTTGGTTTTTTGTTTGTTTTTAGAAAATAGCACAGAAGCCAGGCTGGTGGTGCATGCCTTTAATCCCAGCACTTGGGAGGCAGAGCCAGGCGGATCTCTGTGAGTTCGAGGCCAGCCTGGTTTACAGAGTAAGATCCAGGACAGGCTCCAAAGCTACACAGAGAAACCCTGTCTCAAAAAACAAACAAACAAACAAAACAAAACAAAACAAACAAACAAACAAACAACCACCACCACCACCACCACCCCCCACACACACAGAAAACTCTGTCTCCCTCATCCCAAGGAGGGACTCATTCTGTAAGAGGTTGGCCAGAATCAGGTCTCCTGACTCTTTATCCCCCATTTCTACAAAATAGTCTTGGCTGAAAAATAACTTCGGCTGGCTGTGATGTGTGAGTCAGCACACATGACCCCAGTCAGAGGTGAGAGGATTGTGTGAGGCCAGGAGTTCAAGGCCAGCCTGGGCAATCATAGTGAGACAGACTTCTGTCTTAACAGTGGGGGAAGCAATCGTTTCTTCCAAGTGTACCTTTTACCTTTTTTCTGAATGGGAACCTTTGGCTTTCTAGGTTTACCCCTCAGGGCCTGTTCCAGTCTTTGCACTCTGGTGGGCTCTGCTTCTGGAATTCAGCTGTAGAAAGGGGCCGATGAGGCCATAAAGAGCAACCCTTTAGAGTGTACCTCTAGACAGTTGCACAGGCTGGACTGAATTCACTGAGCTTATATTAAGTAGTGCTGAATCCAGGGTACTGGATGAGATAGATATGACACAGAGGATACCACTTTGCCCTAGAGAATTATCCAAGCTCGATACCGCCAGTTTCCTTAGTCAGCTACCTGTGAGCCGCTGACCCAACTTCAACCGTGTTTAGTCAAAATGAGGGTGATTGTGGATGCTGCCTGGTGTCTGGGTTGTGGATGAGCTAGGTCTCCTTCTCAGCACAGCCCATGCCCTCTTTACCCTCTGTAGGTTCATGGAGTTTGAGGCAGAGGAGGAGATGCAGATCCAGAGCGCACAGCTGATGAATGGCTCCCCGGGTCTGCCCCCTGTGACCCCTTTGAAACTTGATCCAGGGTCCCTGGTCCCTGAGGCTTGCCAGCAGCCAGGTAAGGCCACCCACAAACCAGATGACAGTGCTCTTGCTATTGTCCTGGAAGTGACATTTTATGAGCCAAACACAATGCCCAGTAGGAAGCTGGGGTCTTAGTTCTCTTTGTCCTGAATTAGCTATTGATCTTGGCCAAGCTACTACTCTCTCATTTAGATTGTGCATGAGCCCTATACTTCATCGGACTAAGAAATGGGGGTCGGATCAGGCAGTTTCTTGGAATGTCAAGGGTGTATGGAAAGATTTCTAACAACAGTGTGTTCTCTCTCATACCTTCCAGCTTTTACATTTTCTTGATTCTGTTCTGGAAACATGTTTTGTACCTAGATTTCTTCCCTTACAAGCATTGCTGGGAAGTAGATCCCATAGCTTCTTTCACACTCTCCAACTCTTCCCTCAGTGTACATTCCCAAGAAGGCGGCCTCTAAGACACGGGCACCCCGCCGGCGGCAGCGCAAACCCCAACGGCCTCCGGTTCCTGAGGCACCCAAGGAGATCCCACAAGAAGCTGTGCAAGAATATATAGACATCATGGAAGGGCTTCTGGGGAGCCACTTGGACACCGGGAAGGCAGAGGAGGAAGAGGAGCAGCTGGAGGATGCAGGGATGTATCCAGATACAAGTCTGCTGAGCTACATTGAAGAACTGTGCTCCCAGGAGGTCTTTGTCTCCAAGGTGAACTAAGTCTACATGGCTAATTCCTCCCCCTACACTCTCCTCTTCCTCCTCCTCCTTCTGAGACAGTTTCTCTGTGTATAGCCCTGGCTGTCCTGGAACTCTGGAACTGGCTCTGTAGAAGACCAGGCTGGACCCGAAGTCACAAAAGTCCTTCCTCCTGCCTTTAATGCTGGCATTAAAAGTGTGTGCTACCACACATGCCCAGCTACATGGCTAATTTCTAATAGATATTTGGGGGTTGGACGCTATGGAGCACCAGCCATCTGGGATTCTGCATATGGCAGGAGGCTCCATTCTACAATTTGGAAATGGGTATACATGTATGCACACATAGGTAGCTGGTGGTAGTCATGGTCTATAACAAACTCCAAGTGGGGGCACGGGCCTCATTGCTTTGTCTCTGGAGCACCTGGGCTTCCAGGTCACTTCCTAACAAGATTCACACCACTCTTCTTTCTGTTCCCCAGGTGGAGGCGGTCATTCACCCTCAATTTCTGGCAAATCTGCTGTCCCAGGAGGAGCAGGGGGATCCTTTGGCTTTAATTGAGGAACTAGAGCAAGAAGAAGGACTTCCTCTTGCCCAGGTAAACTTGGGAGGCACAGAACACTAGGGAAAGGAGGCTGCCTGATTATGTATAACCCTTAGATATCCTGATTCTGTTACAGAGGATTTAGGGTTGGGCTCTGGGTCTAGAACAAGGTAGGCTGGGGATTGTGTGATGAAGTGTATGGAAGAGGAAAGGCTCATAGCAGAGGAAAAAGCCCCAAAGGAGAAAAAGCTGCAGTTCCTATCTTTGATACCATCACTTAAGCATTTGCTTTCCTTCTCCACATCGTCTGCCTACCATCTCCTTTCACCCACTCAGCCAGCTCTGCTCCTAACCATGTACAGAACTGGCATTTGTCCACTCCCTTACAGCTGGTCCAGAAACGACTCTTGGCCTTGGAGGAGGAAGATGCACAGGCACCTCCAAGTTGCAGCGGAGCTCAGTCAGACTCAAGTCTTTCAGTTTCTGATGAAGATGAAGATGGGGGTCGGAGGCCGAGGCCCTCACCTGGGCTTCAGGGGGCTACGGGCACTGTTCATATTGGAAAATCTGCTTCTCCAGGCAAGCAGGCAAGAGAAATGTATGGCGGGCAGGAACAAGCCCTAGGTGGTTCAAGGGGGATTCACAAGGATGGAAACACTCTGCCATCCTCTAGTAGCTGGGACCTGCAGTTAGAACTCACAGCTTCACAGGGAATGCAAGTGCCCTTGGGCGTGGAGAGAAAAGGGTCTGGGAAGGTTACCAAACAGCTGTCTGTACATCATGATGGCCACCTGGGAGGTACTGGGCCCTTTGGGCACTACCCAGTGGCAGATTTGGAATCTTTACCTTTTTGCTGGCAAGAAGGTCTCCAGCCCATGAGAGTCTCCAATTTGGATGTTGGACTTACAGAGCCAGTTCCTCTGCAAGGACTTGGGTTAGAAAAGCAGGCCTTGGGGCTGCAGACAGGACAACAGATTCAGGGAGCCGGGGTGCTAACTCAAGGGGGAGAACCTTCAGCAGTATCTCAGGAAGGCTCTTCAAGAGCCATGTGGGGAGATGACAGAGGTCCTGCCATGGTTCAGAGTTATGATCAGAACCATTCCCCTGGAGCCCCTGGCAACCTGGACAGGGTTTCTCTCAGCCCTGAATTGTGGCTGAGCAGTGACATGGATGCTGTACGCTTAGAGTTACCCTTACAAATCGAGAGGGTCATAGACAGCACCCAAGATGAGGCATGTATAAGGGAGAACCAGGCACTGAATTCCAGAAACAGTGTTTCTCCAAGTCCTAGGAAGACCACAGTGCTGGAGGAAGTAGGGAACATTGTGGTTCCTCCCTGTGGTGGCACAGGTTCGCCAGCTGTCCTAGAAAAGAGAAACTCCTGTAGCTTGCCAGGATCTCTGATGGCCAGTGGCCCAGCTTTGAGGTCTAAAGAAAATCGAGAGCTGAGCCCAGAGACAGTACAGGATCCCAGTGACCTGTGGGCTAAAGGTCACTCCCCTCTGTTGGAAACACTTGACACCTCCACATTGGGGTCTTCCACATGCCAAGGCAATCTCCTTATTCTTGGGACCCAGGATACCTCCTCTTTCCCCCAGGCTAGCCGAGAGGCAGAGGGCAGAGGTAATCTTTTTCCTCTGTTGGAAAACATAGACCATGTTGACATACTAGATGTTAGAAATGACAGTGCCCCCCAACCAGGAGTCAGCAAGGATTCCTGCTCATCAAATTTTAATTCTTATAACCTTCAAAGAGAGGGCAGGGAAGATACTGTTATCTCCAAACCTACTGACCCTGTTCCTTTACAAGGCAATCAAGAATCTTATATCCTCGAGACCACCAAATCAACATCTTGCCAGGGTCTGGGAAGTACTTCCCCTAGAAGGAGAACTAGGGATGCTTTAGTTTTGAGAGAAGTATCTATTAGAGAAACACACAACTCAGCAGATAGGGCCAAAGGAAGTGAGAAAGAGGAGGAAGAAGATGATGAACTCTCTAACTTTGCCAACCTTTTGGCTTCAAAACTTAGCCTTTCTTCAGGAGGGCTTTCCCTCAGTACTTGTCATGTCTCTGGAGGTCAGGGAAACCAGAAAACATCCCACCCCTCCGCTGAAGTAGATGACCTTGGCCAACCTTCATCCCCTCCCCACACATCTGGGAAGCAAGCCCTAGTTGGGATTCCAGCTACTGCTGTGGAGAGACCCCAGCCAGGAGCTCAGCCTGGTAGTTCTGGGCAGAAACCCCTTGCTCTGGGAATAGTGCAGCTCCCACAGCCTCGTAAAAGGCGGCGTGACACTTTTGTCACGAGCAAAAGGAAGAAACGACGTCGTAGCCAGTAGGAAGTTAAGGGCCATCTCACTCCACCTAGCAGCACCCAAAGGTGGGGCCCCCGGAGTATATTTTACAGCTGCTGCTCCCTAGTGGAGAAGCAGTGCCCAGCCCAATGTTGTTTTTGTTCTTGTGTAAGAAGCTGGAGAGCCTGGGGCAGAAGACCAGACTGGCTAGGTTGCAGGGCCCCCCTTCAGTGGAAAGTAAAGGGAAGGGGAACCAACTTCGGGAAGTTATATGGAAAAATAAAGATTTGTTTTTGGTTGGAAATTGCTCTGTGTGCTCTTCTGTGTGAACATCTTGGCTGCTACATAGAACAAAGTCTTACACTAAAGGCGGAGTCTGTGGATTCCCTGCAGTGTCTCTAAGATAATCACCTTCTTGACTAGGTATCTTCCCAAGCCAGAGCCTGGCACTGGTAGGTCTTGTCTAGATAACCTGTTATTGTTGGCTTCCTTTAAATACATACGTGGGGAAAGATGCTTTATGTGTCTGTCAGATCTCAGATCTGATTTCCTAATTTAATTCATTTTACATATTTGTGTCAAGATGCAGCACCTTGGGTGTGGGGTGTGGAGACCCTTTTCCCTTTAAGGGGCCAAACACGAAGAATTTATACATCCTTAGCTCATGCTACTGGAGAAGCACCATGTGGTTGGTGGGACCTGGAGAAGACTACTTTACTGACTCTCCAAGTATGGGAGATAGAGTAAACTCTCAGTGGGGCTGTTAAATATGGAATGGAAGTAAGCTATATTTTCATCTCCTTAATGAGGACAGAGCATGAGGGAATGGGATGAAAAAGATGTTCACAAAGTCTGTTAAAATGTGCACATTTAGTAGGTGCTAAGAGGGGGGAAGATAAAAACTTACTCTAAGATTTCCATGAAGGAAGTACCCCAGTCCATTTGTGAGGGAGAATTCGGGTATGGCCAAGATCAATTTTTAGAGTTTAGAAATCCCAATGGAAATCTGGCAACCAACCATTCATCTCTTTCCTTCACAACTAATGATTCCACCCGTGGGACCGAGCTTCATTTTTTTTTAATAGATATATATTTATATTTATATATAAAATAGTCTTTTACAAAAAAACCCCACCAAACAAAAAATCAAAATAAACTTAAAAAACAATGATAACCAAAAAATCAAACAGGAGCAGAGATGGGGCTGAGGCATGGGGTAGGCCTCTGGCGCTGTCCTGAGAGGGGGGGGATTGGATTCGAGCTGAGGAAGGAGTGGGAGGCTGAGGTGCTCAGTCATCCTTCTGCTTGGGGGCTTGCACAGTCCCGTTGGCCAGGGCAGTGGGGCTGCTTGGGGGTGAGGCATTTGGTATCTGAGAGGTTCTTCGAGGCTTGTGTGGGGGGCGTAGGTAGGTACTGAAAAGCTTTCCATACAGAGGGTCGTGGAGGGAGAAGTTCTGGAACTGACCTGGACAGGAAGAGTGGGAAATGGAAAAATAAAATCACCTAAGCGTGTAGTGGATAGCCATCCCGGCTTCCTTCACCCTGCCTTGTGGGCGTGACCATTACCGAAGTCTCAATGGGGGTTGGAACTTCCAGGCCAATGCTGGGATGGCTATCCACTACATAAGCGTGTGAAGAGGACGCCTCTCCCTTCTCTCTGCTTAGCGCTGGTACCCCCAGCCCCTCTAATCTGTTTGCCTTCTCACATAGAGCTTTGCATTCCTTTTCCTCACTCGCCTCCTGCCCACCCGCCCGGCCGCCTCTCAGCGGTTCCGATGGTACCCCAGTGCCTGTGCAGGGTAGAGAAGGAAGGCAGTGACTCACGGAGGGAGAGGCCTTGGCTGCATCCAGGCTGGCAGAGCTCGGCATGCAAAGTTGTGGCAGCAGGGCGGGGCGAACCCAGCAGCAGGTGCAGGATGGTGCTGAAGCCATCTTTGTACAGCAGGCGACCAGGTCCTTCTGCCTGCTCTTCAGCAAAGAGCTTGGAGCAGAAAGAGATGCCTGTTAAGTTCTCTCCTCCAGACATTGCCTCACACTGCCTGCAGAGCCTGCCTGATGAGCTCCTCTTCTTCCAAGAGTTCTGCATTTAAGCCCTCGTGGACCTCTAGTGCCCTTTCCTTCTGGTTAACTGTAAAATGTCTAGCTTCTGCCTTCTACCCAGCTAGGCCTCAGTAGGAGATACTGCAGATAGGCAGTTTTAGGTAGTGGGCAATGACTATGCATTATCCAAGAGCTGAGGACAGCGTAATATACCACCCCCATGGGATGAACTCTGGGGTAAACGCTATCAGCAGTTGTCCCACAGTCCCTCAAAGATACCTCAAAGGCCAGGCGAATCAGCTCCTCCAAGCTCCTGCCCCCATCCAGGGCTGCTAGTGCAAGGGCCACATTTCGGAAATCCACCAAACCCTTGGCATCCTGGAGGGCGACAAAGCAGAGCAACATGGAGACCACAGAGGTAGGCTCCTCCTACCCTCTGGCCTTTGGTTTCTCTTCACCAGGCTTAGAAATGAGGGTTGTGGCCACACTCCTCAGGACTCTGGAAGTGTAAGCTTCCTCGGGATCCCTTACCGAAATAAGCTATACCAAAGCCGCCTGGTGACAAAGTCATCTAGTAACAAAGCCCTCCCACAGAGATCTAGGAATGGCAGGGAATACCCCAGGAATTCTGAAGTTACCACCTATTCTGATAGACCACAGGAGAGCAATCCCGGTTTCCAAGCCAGACAAACTGGTTTTCCTCTGACTCAGCCTATGTGGGAGAACTGGTCCAACAAATTGAAAGGGGGCCCCTGGCCTAATTTTTTTTTTTTTTTAAACAAAAAATCCAAACAGGATAGATGCTATGCCAGGTCTATGGGGGACATGTTAGCTGAAATGGGGATAGTCTTCTCCAATCTAAAAAATCCACACATGCTTACACTTAAAATTTTTAATTATTTTTACTTTTATAATTGAGACAATATCTAACTATATATCATGTAGACTGGCCTTATGTATGATCCTTCTGCCTCTGTCTCCTGAGTGTTGAGGATGTTGAGACTCATAGTCTGTGTCTATGCCCTTCCAGAGGCTAGGGGTATAGCTAAAGTATAAGGCCACCTGCCTAGCAGAAAAACCCGAGTCTATTCTGAGCACTTAAAAAGAAAATACAAACACTATAACTGTAATCTGACAGGATACTTGATTATATTTCGGGAAATACAGTCTACCAAAATTCTTGAATTAGTTCAGGAATCCTCCAGGAAGGGTACAGGATATTGGAAAAGAACCTGCCTCTGTATTGTAGCAATTGTGGGTCTCAAATTCTCAACTGTCTAACCTAATTAGTTTCTTCACCTTCTGCCTACCTCTTCACAAGCCACCCATGTCCTGCATGCTCCCAATTCCCCATCTTTGCCAATCTCTAAAGAGGCTCCAGGTTCTAGACTTCCCTGATGGAGTCTCTGTCTTTTGTTCGTCCTTCTAGGACTACACTGTTCCCTCAACGTACTGGATACTCTGGAAAAAAAAAAGTATGTCCTGGTACATCTTGTAGCCAGCCATTTACAGGGTTATTAGACTATGCAGAACAGACTTGCAAAATAGAATTACAATCTGACAGGATACTTGGTTGTATTTCTGGAAACACAGATTGCCAGAACCAACATGCTCACTAGAACTTCATCTCTAAATCCTGAGCTTGTTGGCTTGGAGGGCAAGTCCTCCATTTTGCCCTGGGTTCTAGCTCCATTACCTCCTGGAAGTAGCTGAAGGCACCAGCCACTGTCTGAGGATCTGAGAGCTGTAGCTGCTGGGCAAATGCCTCTTGGCTGATCATTCGACTCCGGCCTGGCTCTGCCCCTGTGTCCACACAGCCAGGGGACAGCCTACGATGGAAGGGACGGCAGCGAGCTGACTCGGTTTCTTTCTGGGTCCGCCATGCACCACCTTGCCCCCAGCACTAGGCTCCCAGCATGGGCTCAGCGGCTGTCCTCCCACCCTCTGTACTAAGGATCCAATCCAACACAGCACTTCTTCATTCTCCCTTTGGAACTTTCTCTATCTGGGGCACACTGCTCATACCCTCATCTTCAAGGGAACTTACCCAGCCTTCTGTAGCACCTTTCCCAGTTCCCAGAGCCGTGGCTCCAATGCTACCTTCAGCTGGCCCACCACAATCACAGGTAAGCTCCCTACAAACTCACATTCGGTGGCTGGGATGCCCAGGGCCCTGCAGGACAAAGAGGGATGGAGATCAAGGGGGAAGGCAGCGCAAGAATTGCTGAGGTTTCTTACACCCTGTCTGATGAGAATGGTCGCCTCAGCTGTCGTATGGACAGCCCTTCCCTACTACCCCTCATCTTGGCCTCAAAACCTCCTGCCCCTTCTGTGGTTCTTCCGCTCTGCGTAACTGCTCCAGGAAATACTTTGTGGAATACCAGGAAATACTTGTAATACTCACTGTGCCATGACTCTCTGCACATTGTTGGCATAAAGGGTGGGGTCCTTACTCTCCTCAGGGCTGGGCTGATAGACTGGCAGGAACTGAAACACAGACACAGCTCTCATCAGGACCTGGAAACAAGGCACGGACGGGCACTACTATTCTATTCCCTGCTCCTCACTCAGGGGGCAGGGGGCAGGGTTGGTTATACCTCTACGTCCACGATGCTGCAGGGCTGAGAGGCTGTGAGCCAGAGAACTTTGAGTCTAAGGGAAGAGAGATGGGTGTGACCACTCTTCAACTGTGATGGGCAAGGCAGTGGGATATTCATTCTCTCAGTGACATGAGAAATGGGACCCTAACTAGGAGACTGTGAGAAGGGCCAGAAGGGTGATGGGGAGAGAGAGAGAAGCTGCAGGAACACAAGGGGGAGTCTGGGTACCAAGGAGAAGGGAAGAGGCATGTCTAGTGATGTAGGTTCTCCAGAAAAGACCACTGAGTGAGGGACCCCCCCCAAACCCCACAAACAAGAAACAAACGCAGGACAGTAAATAAGGAACTGTCATCACAGCAGGAGTGGGGGGGGGGGTTGGCTGGAAGCACTGCCAAGTTATAAAGGGGGGTCAGAGGGCAATCTCCTCTAGAGCTCTCTCAGTCCTACAAGGTGGGGCCATCCATCTCTTCTAGAGATTGGACCAGGGATGCTTTGATGGACAGGACCCCACACCGTTACCCCCACAACACTAGAACTCACACGCCAGGGCCCCTCCAGGCCCAGCTGGTGGTGTCCTGTGGGAAAAGCAGAGGGAGGGGCAGGTTACTTTTCTTTCTGGAAACCTCCTTTAGCAGAGGATCCCCCCCCCCCTCACGCTTTGCCCCCAGATGCATACTGTAACATGCCACCAACAGTTTTCACTGGTTTCTCTTTAGGAAGGATTCATGCTCCCTGCTCCCACCCTTCTTCCACTGAGACTCACCAGACTGTTGGGGTACCGGATGAGGACAGGCTGCACAGGCACCCCAGCGATGAAGGCTCCTGAGTCCCATTTCCACCCCACCCCACAAGGCAGAAGTTAATACATGGATGTAGGTAGCTACATGGTGTAAGAGTCTGGGACAAACGACGTGTGTCTTTGCTTTACTGACATTTTTCTCTCTGACTCACCTTGTCAGCATTAGGTAAGAGGCTTCCTGACGCCTTCACCCCTTACCTTCCCCTCTACCCCTTAGATCCTCCTCCCCCAAAGCTGGAGCTCCTTTTCCTGCACCACCTTATCGCCCACCATCATTTTACTCACCTGGTTTGAACTTCAGCAAAGCCTTCTTGTTAGAACAGGTGCCTTCAGGAAAAAATAGTACCTGCGTGGAAAAACAAGACGAAAACCCCAAAGCGCAGAGTGAGGTGGGAAGCAAAGAGCAATCCCTCAGCACATAAGACAAAGAGAGGGTCCCGATACCCTTACCCACCTGAGGCCACTTGCCTCCTGAGGTAGCCCGCCTCCGCACCTCCTCAACCACTCTGCGGCGAGAGGCTGGGTCGTGACGGGACACCAGGATGGCTTGATTGAATCGAAGAAGGGCTGGGTTGGGAAGGTTACAAGGAGGAGTCAACTTGGTTCTGACCCCGAGGCACTGACATCTGGCAGCCTCTATTTCCTCAACAGTATACGGTATTTCAACAATCCATTTATTGCTACAATCTATTTATTGTAGGCTGTCTTTCTAGTACCTTGTCTCTGGCCCCAGCCTTGAAGTCTGAGATCAGTTGATAAACGGTGTTGATCTGCATTTCATCTGCCAATAGTCAATACCCCTCCTAACTTCCCTCTCTAATGTTCCCATTTCTGACTTTTAGGGTCCAGAGTTGTCATCCTCCCCTTCCTCCCCTACACCTCTTGAATTCTCTCACCTCCAATGACAGGCACAGAAAGATTCTCAGCTCGAGACACAACCTTGGGCAGGTCACAGGGTAGCAGAACAATCGGGTCAAAGAAAGTTGAGTGGGGAGCAGCAACCAAGACAGGGGCTTCCAGGCGAGAGGCCCTCTGTCCCCGAACACGGATCCGGAGGAAGCCAAGCAGGAAAAAGAGCAGGCGGCTCAGACCAAGAACGCCGTTGTGGCATACAGTCCTGTCAGGGTAAGGCTGGGCGTCAGTGGAGGGCGTTCTGGTCCTTAGTCAACTCTGTCCTCCATCCAGGCACCTGGGACAGTAGGAAGCACCCTCCCCCCTTAAAACACGTTGGCCATAGAGTGGAAGTATTTGGGACATGACACTCAGAGAAGTGAGGTTCTGAGGACAAGATCTGGGGTTGGTTGACAGCCCAAGTAACAGATTCAGGGTCCCCCTGGGGTAACGTGAGAGGTAGGGTCTTAGGAGTTGGGTCTCACTTACTTCCTCCACCCAGTAATGGGTTCCTGAAGCTGCTCTTCAGTGAGACCTGCTACTTGGAGCCATGCAAAGGGCCAGAGGAGGAAGAGGACGATAAAGGCTAGAAGCACTCGGATTGGGGCCAGCAGCACCCCCAGGAGGCAGCACTGCAGAAGGGCAGGAGAAAACATCCCTTAGGGCCGGGAAAGGCTCATTCCACAGCAGCCATCTCCTACAAGGACTGACCCAGGGGCAAAGAGTTATCACCTTGCAGGTAACAGTAGAGGCTGGCGGGGCGGTGGTGGGGCACGCCTCTAATCCTAGCACTCGGGAGGCAGAGCCAGGTGGATCTCTGTGAGTTCAAGGCCAGCCTGGGCTACCAAATAAGTCCCAGGAAAGGCGCAAAGCTACACAGAGAAACTCTGTCTCGAAAACAAACAAAAACAGAGCAGAGGCACAGGGATCCAAGTGGGATGAAGACACGAGTGAGGTCAGGAGGAAAAGATGAATACCACTAGGTGCCATACAGTCTTGCTCTCAGTTGACTCCCACCCCACCTACAAAAGTTAATGTCATAAAATGCATCTAGTGCTTGGAATGGCTGTTAAGAGGATTTAATGAGAGAATGCAGTGAAGGTGTCCAGCACTGTGTTTGATGTAGGTTAGAGACAGGTCCTCGTTCCCAACATCCCATTCCATAAATAGCTCCTATGCCAAACAAACCCGGTGCGGGGGCTCTTTCCACACTTTGGGCCCAAGGAGAAGATGGTTGGAAACATAGAGATCCACTTTTCAAGCCTCAGGTCAATCAATCCCTAGTACTGCAGAACAGCAATCCTTAGTACCACTCAGCCCTATTCCGCAAGGTGAGGGTTGCCAAGAGCCAGGGTGACTCCAGAGGCTTCTCCTTAGGACGGAGCAGGTAAATAAACCTAGCCCCCCGGGGGCCGGCCTCAGGGGAGGTGATCACAACAGAAACCTTGGACACTTCCTTCCCACATCACCTCCTGCCTACCCTAGGGTGGTGCGTCCCTCTACTTCCTGTAGCCAACCCCCCTCCCAGCCTCCCTGCCCCCACCAGTAGGTGCTGCAGTGAGGGTGTGTGTGTGGGGTGGTGGTAGCGGAACGAGGAGGTGCTGGAAGGGCACAAGGACGCAGTCTCCGGGTCCAAACCGTTTAAGTCGAAGCCCGGAGAATCGCAGAGCACGCCCCTGCCCCCACCCCGAGCTTTCCGTAGCCTCCAGCTCCATCCTAGCCCGTCAACCTCCGAGGGATGTAATCCGCATTCCCCAGTGTCCTCCATCTCTCCTACCCGTGGGTCCCCTTCAATCCTTCCTCTTCACCCACTCGTTTCTTCCACACTTCTGAGCCTGTCTATCGCCTAAGCGCGACTCCTCCCCAGGGCTCCTCGCCCACCTCCGGCCGCCCCCACGTGCGCACCCCCGGACTCCCTCTCCCAAAGCTTCTCAGCTGCCTCTCCCATCCCCGTACCCATCTCAGCCTCGGCTCCTCAACACCGGGTCTACCCCATCCCAGCCAGTGCCCCCGCACGCCCCCTGCCCACACCTCACCTTAACCCTCTGGAGGCCGGAGAGGTGTAACTCATGCACGAACGGGTTTGGGGGCGCTGAGGGCCCGGAGGTGGGATCGAGGGGGGCCCAGGCCCCGGGACTTCCTTGGCTCATGATGGGAGAAGGTGGAGCGAGGGCCGCGGCCCCCCCCGCCCCCGGCCCGGGCCCCGCTCCGGGTCCCGGTCCCGGTCCGGCTCTGCAGAGCAGCTCGGCTCGTGCGGCGGCGGCAGCGGCAGCGGCGGCGCTCTGGTCCCAGCCCCGCCTGGTGCCGGCCGAGGGGCGGGGAGCCGCGGCGCCGCCCGGGCCGCTCGCGTTGTCAGGGCGCCGGCCGCGGGGCGGGGCTTGCGGCGCCCGGGCGTCCCCGCTCTCCCGCGTTCTCGGCGGCCCCTCGTGCCATTCGGAGCGCGGCGCCCCGAAGGACCTGGCTGTCTCTTTCCGGGGGGTCACGGGCTGGAAGCCGGGCGACGACGTAGGCGCGCAGCCGAGCGCCCCGGTCACCTTCCGGACGCCGCGGGGCCACCCTGAGAGCGCGGGCGGCGTGGAGCGCTTGTCGGGGCAGGGTGCCGAAGCCCGCGGCTGAGGAAGGAGGCTGGGCCCCCTCTCGCCGCTGCTCCTCCGTCCCAATTTCTCCATCTCCCAGGCGGACCACCTCTTTTCCTTGCCGGCCGGCGCGCCGCCATAGTGGAGCTCGCGCCCTCTTGCGGCCGTACCGCGCGTCGCAGCTCTCGGCGTCCCCGCGCGCCGAGGGCTGCGCTGCGTGGGCCACCGTCACCCGCGCGCCTGCATCGCTCCAGGCTTAGCGGATGTACGTCCCCCGCCTCGCCCCGCAAAGCCTCGCTGGAGACAGATCACTCTCTGTCTCGGCTTCTATATTGGTCTCCCTCTGGAATATGGAAGGCACCCTAAATGCCTCGTCCCCTGCCACCCCCTAAAGCCTCCCCAAACAAACTGCACAGCAGCCTAACTGATGGATTACCAGAGAACTGAATGGACTCGGAAACCCATAGCCGAAAACACTATCAACTATATAGTGCACGGAAAGAAGGAATTAAGGGCGTTGCTTGTGGAAGCAAGCCAGGTTCAATTCACCCTGTCTTCCGTCTGCCTACAGGAAGGTAAAAGCTGAACGGTTGTTGAAGCAAGACAATGAAGGGGGAAACTTCAGAATTAAGGATGTGTGCCCCCAATGCCTCCTTGAGTTGTGAGTTCACTCCGGGATATGTTCTGAGGCCAGGCTGAGGGTGATGAGGGCTCACAAGTTCTGATGTTAACAACGAAAATAAAACATGGGATTCCCAGCACAAACCCACAGGTAATCCCCGAACCTCGACAAAAACAGAATAGGAGATACTAGTTTCCTACATTCTCACCAAAAAAGAGAAGAGTACAACCTTACTAACTTCCCTTGCCTTGGTTTCAGAGTGCCGGAGTTCGTGCGCGGGTGTGCGTGTGTATGTGTGTGGTCAAAGGACAGCTTGCAGCAGTTTTCTCTATTTCCACTTTTTGGGTCTCAGGAATCAAACTCAGGTTATGGGACTTGGCGGCAGCGGCAAGCAGCTTTACCGGATGAGTCATCTTACAGACCTCCTTTGGGACTTTTAAGAAATGAGGCTCAGGGGATAGGGGAGAGAAGAGAAAGGACATCGAAAGGGGTAACAGATACGAACCAGGAGTCACTCCTGTTTAGAATCTGCCTGAGTCCCTATAACTTTATTACACACCACTGACTGTGTCCACAAGGAAAGGAACGGCCGTCAGTGTCCGGGAAATAAAATCCTAGTTAGGATTTGCTTCTGCCCATATCTGAAAGTTAGTGTGTGTCTCCTTTCCTTCTCCTAAATATGCTGAAGTCCTAGTCCCCAGGTGGTGGTTACTTGGAGGTTAGACCTTTGGGAAATGTGTCTCCTTGTTGTGGTAAAAAACTGGACAGAAGCTGTTTAAGAAAGGAAGGATTACTGTGACTCACATTGAGGGTTACCGTCCATCGCTTCAGGGAAAGCAAGGAGCCAGAGTGTGGGGCGGCTGGTCACATTGCACCTGCAGGTTCAATGAGGCAGAGACACAAATGCTAATGCTCAGCTCATTTTTAATCCCTTCTAAGCCCAGCCTATAGAATGCTACCTACATTCTGGGTGTGTCTTAGCGAACCTTTCTTCAGTTAAACCTTTCTGGAAACACCCTCAGAGACACACTCAGAGCAGTGTCTCTGTGATGATTTAAAAATCCCCTCAAATTGACCCCGATGCCTAACCATCACCTGACAAGACCCTTGTGATCACAACAGTACCCTTGTAAGGAGAGGAAGCGTGAGAGAGTGATAAGACCAAGTAGATTCCATAACAGGCTGTCAGTCTTCTCTCAGAGATCAGGCCTCAATTTCAGTTTCCTGAGACTTAAGCACGCAGTTTCTGGGAGGGCTTATGACTTAGTCCTAACAGTAGCTCCATTTTTGCACGTACTCTGACTGCTCAAGGTTCAGGCAGTTGTTTACTGTCTGGGACCCCTCACCAACTTAGAGCTCCGTGCATGGGTCAATGTGAACGTGCGAGGCCAGCCAGCCTCCATGGCAGCTCAAGGACAGAGCCTGGGATTTGTCCAGGCCTGCCCAAAAATGATAACTGTAACCACCCCCCATCCAGTAAATTCAAAGGTTACATACCCTCACCTAATCATATGATGACAATGTTTGTACCACCCTGTTTGCAGTTTTTCCCTTTAAAAATCCCTCACCCTGAGAGCTTAGGGCCATCCTCCACCACCCGCTGTGACTGGTGTTAGACACAGACCAAGACCGGGCTTGCTTGTTATCAATAAACTCCTTTGTGTTTTGCATCAGATAAAGGCTCTGTGGTGGTCTTGCTCGGGGTCTCTAGATGTGACCACAACAAGAGATTGTGCCTGCTGAGAGCTCCTGGGCAGAAAAGGTTATATGAGACACAGCCAGATCCCCTAGTCTACAAGCCAAGAAGCTGACCCAGCCTGCACATCAAGTCTGTGGGCACCTTTATCTTGGAATTCCCAGGCTCTGAAACTGTAAGAGTTGCTTGCTGTTTAAGACACCTAGTCTATTACACTCTGTTGCAGTAGTCTATGAAGACTAAGACTTTTGTTTTGTTTTGTTTTGAGAGAGAGAAAGAGAATATGTCTGTGTGTAGTCCACACTGGTCTTGAACTTGAGATCTTATTGTGTCAGTTCCCAAGTCCTGGGATTTTAACTGTGTGTCATTATCACATCTGGTCTCAAACGGTTTTTTAAAGTTAATCTTCAAGAAGATTCTATTGCTTTCTTTTATGGAGTACATAAAAGAAGGCAGGTTTTTTTTATAGCACATGTGTTCCAAAATAGTTTCACTCTTTATAATCTCATATTTCAGTTTAAGATGCTTCATAAATGCATAAACATCATTTGATTTTTATGCCCTTATTTATTGTTATTGTTTTATTTATTTATTTTTTTGAGGCAGGGTTTCTCTGTGTAGTGTTGGTACCTGTCCTGGATCTCACTCTGTAGACCAGGCTGGCCTCGAACTCACAGAGATCTGCCTGCCTTTGCCTCCCTAGTGCTGGGATTAAAGGTGTATGCTATTACTGGTTCAAACCCTTTTTCTGTTTTTAAAAAATATTAATTTATTTTTATTTTAAGTACAATGGTGTTTTGCCTGCATGTGGGTATCAGGTCCCCTAGAACTGGAATTACAGACAGTTGTGAGCTGTCATATGGGTGCTGGGAATTGAACCCAGGTCCTCTGGAAGAACAGTCAGTGATCTTAACCACTGAGCCATCTCTCCAGCTCCTCAAACCCTTAAAGTATGATTTTTAGTTAGCTTATAAAGTAGTAGATTTCTATATGACTCCTTTCATACATCCTTAGTTTTACTCCTTCCCTTCCCTCCATATTTTCCCCTACCTCTTGTCCGCGTTTTTATTTCATCTTACTGAACGTTCAGTGAGAAGGGAAGAAAGACCAACAAGAGAATGGGTGTTTCGTGACAGCTCAGGCCTTTATTTTGGTGGGTCCCCTTGCTGAAGAGTGGGAGTCTGTAAGAATCAAAGCCTGCTGTCAACTTACAAGCTGTCCCACTGTTGGCCATTGCTGGAAGTAACCAGTTAGTCAGTGAAAGAGTATTAGATAGTTGATACTTATCTTTCCTGACTGGTTATTACTTGAGGTCCATGCATCAAGGCAATAAAGGATCTAGACAAACAAGTTAGTTTACTGCTAGAAACCAAATTGTTGTAGTTACTGGAATTGACACAGCTCAGCCAAATTGGAAGAGTTTACAAAATGGTGTGGCCCTTGCTAATGCTTTCCGTACCTTGTAGTTCTACCCCTCTACTTTCAAACAGTGGTTTACTGTTCTCCCTTCAGCCTCTTTTTTCATGGCTTATTTCTTTTTTCCTCCTCCTCCTCCTCCTCCTCCTCCTCCTCCTCCTCCTCCTCCTTTTTTTTTTGGTTTTTTGAGACAGGGTTTCCCTGTGTAGCTTTGCGCCTCTCCTGGAACTCACTCTGTAGACCAGGCTGGCCTCGAACTCACAGAGATCCACCTGCCTCTGCCTCCCGAGTGCTGGGATTACAGGTGTGTGCCACCACCGCCCAGCTTATTTCTTGCTTTATAGAGTCTATAGATGTTTTTAATGTTAATATGGTGACCTCTTCATTACATTTCATGAAATACCTTATTAATCAATGACTGGGGATTTATTAGTTTTTACTTCAAGTAGCTATTACAACATTAAAAATCTGAATGAAGAAAGTACTTTTTTATGCAGAGATAAAAGCTGAAATACATGTCAGTGTCTATCTATCTTCCTACCTACGAATTTTTTTTATCTTTAGTATTATGTATGATATTTCAAAATAAAAGAATCCATTAAAACAGAAACAGAAACAGAAAGTCTGGGGTTTTAGCTCAGTGTTAGAACACTTGGCTGGCATGTTGGGAGGAGGAAGGGAAAGATGAGGAAGCAAACAGCATTATTTAACATGGTGTCTTAGCAAGGGTTTCTATTTCTGTGATAAAACACCAAGACCAAAAGAAACTTGGGGAGGAAAGGATGTATTTCAACTTACTGTTTCACATCACATTCCATCACTGAGCAAAGTCAGGGCAGGAACTCAAGCTGGGCATGAACTCGGAGGCAGGAACTGAAGCAGAAGCCGCGGAGGACTACTGCTTACAGGCTTACTTCTCATGGCGTGCTTAGCCTGTTTTCTTATAGCACACAGGGCTACCAGCCCAGGGTGGCACTGCCCACAGTGATCTGGACTGTCCCACAATAACCATCCATCAAGAAAATGCACCACAGATTTGCTGGAGGCAGCATTTTCTCGATTGAAGTTTCCTCTTCCCAAATGACTCAAGCTTGTGTCAAGTTGACATGAAACCATAGTACACATGGACTAATGTAATGAGATTTTTAAAAAAGATTTATTTATTATGTATACAGTGTTCTGCCTGCACGTATGTCTGCAGGCCAGAAGAGGGCGCCAGATTTCATTGCAGATGGTTAGGAGCCACCATGTGGTTGCTGGGAATTGAACTCAGGACCTCTGGCAGAACAGCCAGAGCTCTTAACCGCTGAGCCATCTCTCCAGCCCCCATGAGATTTTGAATAGAGGAGAGAGCTTGGGCTCAAATGCTAACACAAGTAGGAAGAATGGACATTTGTAACCAAGAAGTTGTGTAGAGGACAGTGGATAGGGCGTTATGGAGAGGAAACATCAGGCTAAGAGGAGTTCTAGCTGAAAAACTCATTGTGCTAGATAGTTTTATGTCGACTTGACGCAAGCTAAAGTCATCTGAGAGGAGGTGACTTCAGTTAGGAAAATGCATTCAGAAGATCAGGCTACAAGCAAGCCTGTAGGGCAGTGGTTCTCAACCTTCCTAATGCTGCAGCCCTTAAATATAGTTCATGTTGTGGTGATCCACAACCATAAAATTATTTTCATTGCTACTTCATAACTGTGATTTTGCTACTGTTATGCATACAATGAAAGGGTCATTTGATATCCAAAGGGGTTGCAACCTACAGCTTGAAAACCACTACTATAGAGTATTTTCTTAACTAGTCATTTGTGGTGGAGGGCACAGGGCATTGTGGTACCATCCTTGGGCTGGTGGTCCTGGGGTCTATAAGTAAGCAGGCTGAACAAGCCATGAGGCACAAGCCAGTAAGCAGCACCCCTCCATGGCTTCTGTGTAGTTCCTCCTCCAGGTTCCTACCCTGTTTCAGTTCCTGTCCTGACTTCCTTCCATGATGAACTGTGATATGGAAGTGTAAGCCAAATAAACCCCTTCCTCCCCAAGTTGTTTTTGTGTCATTGCAGCAATAGTTTTTTGGTTTTTTTGGAGCTGAGGACTGAACCCAGGGCCTTGTACTTGCTAGGCAAGCGCTCTACCACTGAGCTAAATCCCCAACCCCTCATTGCAGCAATAGTAACCCTAATTAAGGCACTTATCTAAAGGATTCTCAATGATGGCAGGCCACAGTGGTGGAAAATAAAGTTGATCAGATATCAAGGTTGGGAGAGTACTGCCTTTCCATAAGTAGTGAAGACCCACAGTCTGTTTGTAACTAATTGCAAGGCTGAAGACAGACCAGTGGCAGGGGCTCTATACTGCCCATAAAAAACAAAGAGGTAAACTGAAGACAATAAATGAAATTGGCTCCTCTTTCCTGGCCCAGAGCTAACCAAATCAAAAGGTAAGCTGACAGTAAAAACAGTTCCTATTTGTTCTTTCCTAGTTGAACCAATCTGGTATTTCTAGCCACACAGAGCAACTCTGAGCTAACCACAGTGGGAAAACAAGTAATATTGAGGTTAAATATTTCCTCCTTGCTTGGCTTGGAAAGATGAGACACTCTTTTGTGCCCAAGGTCTATGTCACCCTAGAATGAGGGCTATTTTGTGCTTCTTCAATGAAAATGTTTAATGTGTGATCTGAGGGTTAATATTAGCAATTAAGATTGAAATAAAAGAATCTGTGTTTGCCGGTAGTCAATTGTCAAAGGACATCAGGATTACTTGGCCAGTTGCTGCAATGAAACTGACATAGCTTGTGAATTTATCTTAGTTACTTTTCTGTTGCTGTGATTAGACACAGTGACTAAAGCCCAAAAGAGTTTATTTGGGTGTAAGCATAGTTTCTCATTGGCTGCCAGCCTGCAAATAACAGCACAAAGACTTATGATTACTAATTATGAAAGCTCAGCCTAAGCTTAGGCTTGCTTGTTCCTAACTAGCTCTTCTTCTTCTTCTCCTTCTTCTCCTTCTTCTCCTTCTTCTTCTTCTTCTTCTTCTTCTTCTTCTTCTTCTTCTTCTTCTTCTTTTTGAGCTGAGGACTGAACCCAGGGCCTTGCTCTTGCTAGGCAAGCTCTCTACCACTGAGCTAAATCCCCAACCCGCTCCTAACTAGCTCTTATAACTTAAATTTACTCATTTCTATTAATCTACATTTTTTTTTTTTGAGCTGAGAACCGAACCCAGGGCCTTGCTCTTGCTAGGCAAGTGCTCTACCACTTAGCTAAATCCCCAACCCTTAATCTACATTTTACCATGTGACTTTTTACCTTTCTTTCATTCTGTATGTCTGACTCCCTCCGTGTCTCATTGGTGTCTTCCTTATGCCTTGATTATTGCCTTCTCTTCCTTTCTCTCCCCAGAAATCCCACCTATACCTTCTGCTTAGCTATTGGCTGTTCAGCTTTTTATTACACCAATCACAGCAACACATTTTCACACAGTGTACAAATATCCCACAACATTTCCCCCTTTTTGTCTAAATAAAAAAGGAGAGATTTTAACTAATACAGTAAAACTGTATACAGTAAGAACAATAATTAAGTAAGAATTACATTCACAATGTCCAGTCCATTTGTATTTCTCAAATTTGAAGACATTATTATCTAGCTTATCTTGATGAGCCCAAAGTTTTATATCTAAACCATTTTTTTTTTTGATTAAAGCCTTAGAGAGATCAGGGAAATACCGAAAGCCACCAGACCTCACCTCACCAACTCCACAGCTTCCAAGGAGCACGATTTCCTATCTACCCAGGCTTATATACCTTGCTTTTCTGCCCTCTCACTGGCTCTTAGCCCAGCTACCTCACTTTCTCTTTTTACACAGCTCTACCTAAACCATTTTTTTATCATAACTTGTATTATCATCCAAAAATATCTTCAGATGTAAAAAGATCTTAGATAAACAACTTAAGCTTTTTATGTTTTTCAACCTTATAATCTTTATATCTCATGTATTTTTTTTAATTTGGTAACAAGGAAAACTGTATACTATCTAGTCTTCAATCCCCATCAGAGACCTGAGAAGGATATAATATTACCTGAGTAAACAGAAAGTGCAGAGCAAGCAACTTCCAAAACTATAGGAACAACAGAGACGTCTGGCTGCCTGAACAGTCACCCAAAGTTCCTCTACAACATTGGGACATCCATTTTTGCCCTACAGGTCTAGAATATTGGACAGACTTTTCTGTGAAGTAGGAATTTTTGAAGGACTGCCCTACTTTTCTTGGCAAAGTTCATCAGTTACCTTTTTTGTGTCCTGCTTGTCCAATTTAGACAGCATACTGTCAGCAGTTGAGGCAAGGACATTTTCTTGCCAAGTGGCTAACTTTACCACAATGAAAGCAAACTCCATATGTAAGTTTTTCAATGCCTATCATCCTTTTTTGAAGTAAATTGGTGCTGCCACAAACAGACATGTCTCATTGTCATGAAAAGCCTTACACTATTAAAACATCTTAAATGTCTCTGAAGTGTTTGAAGACCACCCATCTAAAATATATGTTTAACCTTGAAAGCATACCTAATGTGACAGCAAGTTTGATTATTATTAATGACTAACTACTAACCTACATTTTTTAAAGATTTATTTATTTATTATGTATACAGAAGAGAGTGCCAGATATCATTGCAGATGGTTGTGAGCCACCATGTGGGTACTGGGAATTGAACTCAGGACCTCTGGAAGAGCATTCAGTGCTCTTAACCTCTGAGCCATCTCTCCAGCCCCGCTACATTTCTTAATTATCCTAAACAATTTGTAATAATAGCCTTTAAAGACGAACTTTACATTACATTTTAAAATAAGCTGCATCAGTACACTATCTTAAACAAGTGTAGAAACATATATACAGTATAAACAAAAATGACCTTAAAATTGTATCAATATACAAAATCCCTACCAATGTAAAATATTTCAGACTAGTGGTTGTTCAAAAGTAGACTCAACAATCCATCCTTTTATCCCATATTTTTATATTATATCCCCTTTTTCCCTTAAGAAAGAGATCCCTGAATTTAATCTTCTTTACTCAGCTTTTTCCCTGACCATGACCAACAACTTGTAACCAACCACCCTAAATGATGACAAACATCCATAACCCACCAAATGATCAATACCACCCACCCCACCTCTTGGGAATATGGGCATCATGTTCTCTGTAGACTGCTTTCTGTTGTCAGGAGGTGATGGCATCTTTAGGGGATGCAAATGGATTTTTCTTTGGGCTGCAAGCTCTCACAAAAAAAAAGATACACAGACTTATATTAATTATGAAAGCTTAACCTTAGCTTAGGCTTGTTTTAAACTAGTTTTTATAATATAACTTAAATTAACCAATATCTTTTAATCTTTTTTTTTTTTTTTTTTTGGTTTTTCAAGACAGGGTTTCTCTGTGTAGCTTTGCACCTTTTCTGGAACTCACTTGGTAGACCAGGCTGGCTTTGAATTCACAGAGATCCGCCTGCCTCTGCCTCCCGAGTGCTGGGATTACAGGCATGTGCCACCACCACCGTGCTTAATCTACATTTTTTATGTGGCTTGGTTATCTTTACTCTGTACTTCCCATCCCTCTTCCTCTCTGTCTCCTGGCATTTCCTTTCTTCTTCCCAGTGTCCTCTCTGCCCAGGAATTTTGCCTATCTATTGGCCATCTAGCTTTTTATTAAACCAACCAGAGTAACACATTTTCATAGTGTACAACAAGAGAACCCTGAGAAAACTGGAATAATGATGAAATCCTGGGAGAGGACTTATTTTTTTGTTGTTTAGTCTCTGTGTTATGGAAAAGTGTAGTGCTTATCTGACATCTTGGCTGGATAGTCTGTGAGGCTGGACCATCTCAGCTAGCAGCTTTGAAGTTGTTCTGGATGTAGAATTTTGAGGAAACTGCCACAGAGGCATTCTGAGAGTCTGGATCACATTAGCTACTTGTCTTTATTGGTATCTGGTCCTTTTTTGCTGAAAACACCTAAACTTTTAAAGATAACATATATATCTGCATTAACACAAGTATGGAATGTGCAGTGTACACATGTCAGTTAAAGATGATTTTTTTGTTTTATGCTTGAGCAAGTAAAAGACATCTGTTAACTTTATAAGTCCATTTGAACTGTATAACCAAGCTGTCATGAGGATTCTGTAGCCAACAAGATTTATCATGTCACATCCAGTCTTAGAGCTGTTCCCATGTTGAAGGATCAGTTGTCTTGTAGTCTTTCTTGGCCTTTTCCTTGTGTGCAGCCAAGATCCTCGGGAGGTCTCCCCCAGTCAAATCTGATCTCAATTAACTTTGAAGGAATCCATAGCTTTTCATTTCCTGTGGAAACAAAAGCACAACGTCTCCTCCAGTGCAACATATTTCTTGACTTTCATTCTGAAGCAAAGACATCTCTAAAGTATATAGGCTGGTTTAATTCATCAATCCCTCCCATAATCCAATGTCTCTCAGTAGCTGTCATTTTTTTTTTTTTTGTTCATTAGCTTTCAAAAAATTCAAAGTCAACAAAGCATTATACAGGATCCAGATGCCCTGTGTATTTTCCATCTCTACATGGCTTTTTTCTTTTATATCACTGTACCCTCTCTTTAAAGACTTTATTTTTTTAAAAGTATTTATTTTTTCTATGACTGTCTATAACCATTTTCTTTTCTTTCTTAGTATCTAAGCACATTATTTTATTTTTTTATTAAGAAAAATTTTCCATTGATTTTACACACCAAAGATCCCCCTCTCCCTCCCAACAAGCCTTTCCCTTCCAACCAACCCTCCATTCCCTCCCACAAGAAGGCAAGACCTCCCATGGGGAGGCACATCCAGTAGAGGCAAGTCCAAACCCCTTTCCTTGCCTCAAGGCTGTGTGAGGTGTCCCATCATAGGTAGTGGGCTCCAAAAAGCCCACTCATGCTCCAGGGTGGGTTCTGATCCTAAAGCCAGCCTCCCCACCAAGCAGATCAAGCTACATGATTGTCTTACCATGCAGAGGCCTAGCCCAGTTCCATGCAGGCTCCACATCTGTTGATCCAACTTTCATGAGTTCCCACTAGTTTGGTTTGGTCATCTCTGCAGGTTTCTCCCATTATGATCCTGATGCACTTGCTCATAGAATCCCTCCTTTCTCTCTCCAATTGGACTCTTGGAGCTCAGCCTGGTGTTTGGCTGTGGATATCTGCATATGCTTCCATCAGTCATTGGACAAAAGCTCTGTGATGACAGGATATTCACAAATCTGATCACTGGGGTAAGCCAGTTCAGTTCAGGCACCCTCTCCACTATTTCTTATAGTCCAAGCTGAGGTCATCCTTGGGGATCCTTGGAAACTTCTTTAGCACCCGGTTTCTCTCTATCCCCATGATGTCTCCCTCAATCATGGTGTATCTCTTTTATTGCTTTCCCAATCCATCCCTGTTCCAGCTTGACCATCCCATTCCCTTATGTTCTCATTCCCTATCCCCGACACTCCATTGTCCATCCCTCATCCCCAGTTTACTCATTGAGATCTCATCTATTTCCCTTTCCCAGTGGGATCCATGCATCCCTCTTTGGGTCTTCTTTGTTAGCTAGCTTTTCTGGAGTTGTGGGTTGTAGTCTGGTTATCCTTTGCTTTATATCTAGTATCCACTTATGAATGAGTACATACCATGTTTGTCCTTCTGAGTCTGGATTACCTCACTCAGGATGCTATTTTCTACTTCCATCCATTTGCCTGCAAAGTTCATGATGTCATTGTTTTTCTCTGCTGAGTAGTACTCCATTGTGTATACATACCACATTTTCTTAATCCATTCTTCAGTTGAGGGGCATCTAAGTTGTTTACAGGTTCTGGCTATTATGAATAATGCTGCTATGAACACAGTTGATCATATGTTCTTGTGGTATGATTGAGCACTCCTTGGATATATGCTCAAGAGTGGTATAGCTGGGTCTTGAGGAAGACTAAGCACATTTTAAAGCATACTATATCTGCTCTGAACTGTAAGCCAGCCCTAATTAAATGGTTTCCATTGTAAGAGTTGCTGTGGTTATGGTGTCTCTTCACAGTAATAAAACCCTAACTAAGACAGAGTCCATGAGCATCATGGGGCAAAGCAGGTAGGTAGGCATGGCACTGGAGCAGTAGCTGAGAGCTCACATTCTGAGACACATTTAGGAGGCAGAGAGAGCACACTGGGAATGGCTTGGGTTTTTTGAAACCTCAAAACCCACCCTCAGCAACAAACCTCCTCCAACAAAGCCACACCTTTTAATCTTCTCAAATACTTCCAACTGGGAAACTAAGTATTTAAATATACAGCCTAATAGAGCCATTCTAATTTCACCTGCCACATTATTGTTACTCAAATTCTGACACTGTGGGAAGACACAAACATGTCTGTCTGTGCTGCTGACACAGTACATTCATGAAACCTGCTAACTTGTCCTCAAGTTCCCATCTGTGTCTATTTCTAAATTCTTTCATCTAATTAGACCAAGAGCTTTCAAATAAAGCTCTGTGCCTCCAGTGACAGAGAGAATCTGTCACTATTTTTAGACAGAGATTCTATTTGATGCAAAAAGTCCCTCACCACATTAGTTTTCTACCACTGTATAATAAATTGTCATATAATTGGTGGCTCAAAATTGTTAAGTTTCAAAGAAGCTCATGACAGGACTCACTCAGTTCCTGTGGCTCCTCCAGCATGTCTAGCCCCCCCCCCACCTCTCTCCCCCAGGGGCTGGGTTTCTGCTTCTCTTTCCTCAAACTGATCCCTATATAACTCAGCCATTTTGGCTACTCTGGCTTCTTGCCCTAGAGAGTGATGGCTCCTCTCTCCACTTATGGTCTGCCAGCCATGTTCAGCCTGGACTCTTCTTCCCTCTGCCCGCTTTCTCCCTTATATCTACAATAAAAATCTTTTTCACATGTTAGGAGTAGTCTTGTCCTCCTCTTTTTATTTCATTTTTTTCAAAAATACTTTAAAAATACATTTTTAAAATTTTATGTATATGAGTGTTTTGCCTGCATTCATGAAATGTGTACTACTTGTGTGCACTGCCTGAAGAGGCCAGAAGAGGGCATCAGATCTCCTGGAACTGGAGTTAACAGATGATTGTGAGCCACCATGTAGTTGATGGGAACCGAACCTGGTGTTTTCAACTGTTAGACAATTTCTCTAACCTCATCAAAGTGATACCTTTTTATTGTTACAGTTTCTGCTGAACAGAAGTCTAGACATCCTTAGCTAGGTCCTCTGTTCAGGTTGAATCACGGTGTTAGCCAAACCATGTTCTCATCTAGTAGCTTGACTAGGTGCCAATCTACTTTCTAACCCCTCAGTTACTGGCAGATTTTATCTCCTTTAGGCTATAGAATTCATGGCAGTCTGTTTGTTTGTTTATTTGTTTGCTTTGTTTTTGTTTTTTGTTTTTTGAGACAGTGTTTCTCCATGTAGCAGCCCTGGCTCTCCTGGAACTCAATTTGTAGACCAGGCTGGCCTTGAACTCACAAAGATCAGCCTGCCTCTGCCTCCTGAGAGCTGGGATTAAAGGCATGTACCACTAGGCCCAACTGGTAGTTTGTTGGTCCTGGCTGCTTCATCTCTAATTCCATTTTAAGGATTATGTCAGTCTAAATCAGTACAATACTTCTTTCTATTAAATGCAAGGTCAACTAATCTAGGGACTCTATTAACATTTGTGAAACTCATGACTGGCAAACTGTTGATCCTACTGGATGAGAATAAGACCACTACCACAATTTTTAAAAATTTATTTATTTAAAATTTTTTTTCATTTTACATACTAACCTCAGTTCCCCCTCTGTGGTGATATTTTATTTGTGCACCCCAATAAAGTTTACCTGGGGATCAGAGGAAAAAGCCAACCACTATATTAAACATAGAGCCAGGCAGTGGTAGCACACACTTTTAATCTTAGCATTTGGGAGGCAAAGACTCATCTGGATCTCTGTGAGTTCAAGGCCACACTGGGAACAGAGCCAGGCAGTGGTGGCACATGCCTTTAATCCCAGCACTAGTTAACCATAGAGGTCTGGAGGTCTGTACAGACAGACAGGAAGTGATAGAGCTGGGTGGAGAAAGGAAGTAAGATGGCAGGGCACAGAAAGATATATAGGTAGTAGCTCTCTCTGGAGGCTGAGGAGTTGGTGAGGTGAGGTTGGCTGTGGCTTGTCCTATTCATCTGATCTCTCAGTTTTCACCCCAATATCTGGCTGTGGGTTTTTTTTTTTTATTATGACCAATTAGCAATTTGTCTTATACTCCTCCCTCCTCTCCAGCCCCATTCCTCCATCCCCCCCCCCCCAATCCATTCCTCAGAGAGGGTAAGGCCTCCCTTGGGAGTCAATATAGTCTGGCAAACTTAGTTGAGGCAGGACCAAGCCCCTCCTCCCTGTGTCAAGGCTGAGCAAGGTATCCCACCCTAGGGAGTGTGCTCCAAAAAGTCAGTTCATGCAGCCAGGATAAGTCCTGGTCCCACTGCCAGAGCTCCCCAAACAGATCTAGCCACCTAACTGTCACCCACATTCAGAGGGCCTAGTTCAGTCCCATGCATGTTCCCCAGCTGACAGGTCAGAGTCCATGAGCTCCCATAGGCTTGGGTCCGCTGTCTCTGTGGTTTTCCCCATCATGACCTTGATCTCCCTTGCTCCTGTGATCCCTCCTCCCTCCCTTCAGCTGAAGTCTAGGAGCTCAGCCCAGGGCTTGGTTGTGGATCACTGCATCTGCCTCCATCAGTTATGGATGTAGGTTCTATGATGACAATTAGGGTAGTCACCAATCTGATTATAGAAAAAGGTAAGGTCAGGCGCCCTTTCCATTATTGCTAGGAGTCTTAGCTGGTGTCATCCTTGTGGGTTCCTGGGGATTTCCCTAGCACCAGGTTTCTCCCTAACCCCCAATGGGTCTCTCTACCAAGATATCTCTTTTATTGCTCTCCCTCTCCGTCCCTCCCTCCACTTGGCCATCTCAGTCCCCCTGTTCCCATCTCCCATCCCTTCCCTTATACCCCACCCCCCAAATTTACCCAGGAGATCTTAACTATTTTCCCTTCCTGGGGCCTTCTATGTGTGTTCCTCTTAGGGTCATACTTTTTACTTACCTTCTCTGGAGTTGTGGATTGTAGCCTGGTTATCATTTGCTTTGTGTTTAATATTCACTTATGAGTGAGTGCATACCATGTTTGTCTTTCTGGGTCTGGGTTACCTCACTAAGGATGGGTGATTCTTTCCAGTTCCATCCATTTACCTGCAAATTTCAAGATGTCATTATTTTTGACACCTTGTACAGGCTTCAAAAGGCAACCCCACAAGGCCACCATATTTCCCATCAGGTCCAATCAGGGGTAAGCACATTTCCTGCCTACATCTCCCACCTCCACCTACATCCAATCAGGGGTGAGTAAACATCTTGACGTATTTCCTGCCCACATGTGATCAAGCACATCTGGGGCAGGTGAAGATGGATCAAAAAAACTTGTTTAGGGAAGTGAAAACATAAATAGCCCCCGGCCTTTAACTATGGTTCTCACACAAGCACATCCTGTGCAGTTGGAACAACCACATTTGTTTACAGAAGTAAAAACATGTAGCTTGTTTTCTTACATGAACAAAGGCCCTAAACATTCTAGAAAGTTATACATCTTTAGGCAAATGGGGCTTACAGGTTAGAGACATTTTTGTTCTATAGATTTCTTTTTTTTTTAAACTTTCTTTTTATTTATTCTTTGTGTCTTTCACATCATGCATCTTGATCCCATTCACCTCCCTGTCCTTTCATATCTGCCCTCTGCCCTTGCAACCTATCCCCCCAATAAAGTAACATGAAATTTGAGAGAAAAAAAAAAAAGAAAAGAAAAATCTCGTCACGAATCTTGCCCTGGAAGCTGCAGTGTGACACTGTGAGTCATGCAGTATACCATTTGATCCATATATCTTTACTTGCAAGTGTTCATTGCAAAGTCATTGATCTGGTTCAAGGCCTCTGGTTTCTGCTACACCATCGATCCTGGGCTCTCCCTGGGGCTCCTCTTGGATATCTACCATGCTTACATTCTTGGCTCACCCTCGCCCCTGTCAACAGGGTCATCTCCATTGTACTGCCTAGATACAGGGCCCACTTCCGCCAGTGCTGCAGCTGGTAAAGGGGAGGGTCAGTTCCCTGGCCAGCTGCAGGTGATGGGCGAGGGAGGAGAGCATCTTTCCCTCACCCTGGCCACCACTCTGCAGTTAAGGAGAGCAGTAGTAGCTATCCAACTCTCATGCCCACAGGGTCAGCTCAGTTGTGCTGCCCAGGTGAGGCACAGGACCTGAGTACTTCCGCCAGTGAGGGGCGGAGCCAACTCCGTAACACCCTACCTGCTTGGACTGGGGTGGTATCCAGCCCCATGGAATCAACACAGACCTTGGCTGCAACAGGGTCATGAACCCAGACATGGGCCCTGGCAGCAAGCAGCCCAGGCCCAGGCATTCCCATAGCCCTGGATGGCAACAAAAAAGCCACACCCACTCCCCCCCCCCCCTTCAGATATGCCTCTGTCCACTGGACCACTCTGTCTCTTTCTCTGTTCCATACCACACCATACATTTGCTCACCATAATAGTGCCTGAGTGCCTGACCAAGGTGCCAGGCAGGCCCAAGTTTTCTCCTCAGAGCCTGGGGTTGACCTCCCCAGGCATGCGTGTGGGTCGTCTGGCCCCACCCACGTTCATCATGGCTCTGGGCAGAACCATGCTTTGTCCTCAGAGCCCAGAGTGGACTGCCTGTAGATTTTTTTAAACATAGTAATTTAAACTTAAAACATAACTTTAGTCCTCACAGAATGTGGCTCAGTAATAAAGTGCTCACCTAGTACCGTGGAGAGATCTGGGTTTAGTCATCAACACTGCCAACACCTACCTCACAACATCCTGCCATCCCAGGAAAGCAATAACATCAGTTAAAATGCATTCATTTTCGCCAAGTAATGCAACACAACCAGGGTAAGTATATCCCAGCATGCTTGCCATATTGTGTTAGGATTAGGTAGCTAGCCAGATATTAGCAGGCTTCAAGGTCACTGGAAATGTCCTCCTCCCTCATAACTGAGAGCTTACAAAACCAGGAAGGGCCGGGCGGTGGTGGCACACGCCTATAATCCCAGCACTCGGAAGGCAGAGGCAGGTAGGATCTCCGTGAGTTTGAGGCCAGCCTTGGCTACAGAGCTAGTCCAGGACAGGCTCCAAAGCTACAGAAAAACCCTGTCTCGAACCCCCCCCCCCCAAACAAACAAACAACAACAACAACAAAAAAAACAGGAACGGATGGAGCATTGCCAACGCCCATTTGCATCTTTTGAGGGTGCCACACACGCACTGTGTCACAAACTCTGTTCTACATCATCTTTATTCTTTCTACGGATATTACAAGGACCGCAGAGCTGAGAGTGGACCAGAGGGAGATTCCAGGAACGTTAGCACTCAGTCCTGTCTGTACTCATCAGGAAGAACTTTCTTTTTCTCTTTTAAGGGAGAGTTTATATAAAGATACTGCATACTAGGAGACAGGAATCTCAGTGCTACCAAAGGGTGTGCTCATCACATTCTGAGTCAGTGTAATTTGGAGTCCAAGACGACTGCTGTTCTCACAGTGTGGAAAACGATATTTATTTCTCCTGAGTCAAAGAAAAAACTGCTCTCTTGTTCTTTTTAAAAGGACATCTCAAGCTCCTGATTATGTGAGCTATACAAAATGCCTAAAGCACAACAAAGGGAACAATTAAGTTGGTCATGGTGACTCATGACGAACTTCCCCAAAGAGAGTCATTTAAATTTGATCTTGCCCAGTGAATACAAGTTTGTAAACAAGCTGGAGTTGGGGGTGGGTAAAACCCATGGATAAAGACAGGAGAAAGCAAGCAATGGTATGAACTAACACGTGTGGCCAGGTTGTTGGGAGACTAATATTCAAAAGGGTTAGTTAACTACCCTATCCCCATCTCTGCCTCTAGAGTGCTGGGATTAAAGGTGTATACTTTATTTATTTAGTTTTTTTTTTTTTTTTTTTTTTTTTTCTTCCTGAGACGGGTTTCTCTGTGTAACAGCCCTGGCTGTTCTGGAACTCACTCTGTAGAACAGCCTGGCATTGAACTCACAGAGATCTGCCTGCCTCTGACTCCTGAGTGCTGGGAAAGTCACGCAACATCACTGCCTGGCTTACTGTTTTTCTTTTTTTTTTTTGGACAGGGTTTCACTATGTAACTCTAGCTGTATTGGAACTGGCTATACATATAGACCAGGCTTGCCTCGAATTCATAGAGATCTGCCTACCTCTGCCTCTGGAGTATTGATATCAATGGTGTGTGTTACCAAGCCTGGCTAGTTTATTATTTTTAAATGACTGATGCAGATGTTCTTTGACTTATAATTAGATTATATCTCAAAAAATCCATTGTAAATAGAAAATATCTTAAGTTGAAAACAGAGAGTATTGCTACTCCCTCACCCCTGTGATCAAGTTGTTGGCTGGGAGAGTTTCTCACGACCACTGCCAGCATCATGTGAGATGTCATACCACACATCGCCAGCTCAGGAAATGAGTAAAATTCAAAAGTAAGGGCCTAGAGAGATCCTCAGCCAGTGAAGTGCTTGCCACCCATGCATAAGGCCCTGAGTCTGGATCCATAGCATCCATATAAAAGTCGGGTATGAAATTGGACTCAGTGGGTTAAAAATAAACAATAACTAAAAACATTATAAAGGGAAAATATGAAGTTAGGAGGGAGCTGTGATGGGGAGGTCCTTGGGGAGCTGAGGAGGGGAAGCTGGGGAGGATATGATCAAGATTTATGTATGACATTTTCAAAGGATAAAAACCAAAGCAAAACAAACAAAGCTAGCTGTGTTGGTGTGCCACTGTAACCCCAGCTCTGTGGCAGAGCAGAGACAGGCAGATTCTGGGAGCTCACTGGCCAGCCAGTTTAGCTGAAGTAGTCATCTCCAGGTCTAGTGAGAGACCATGTCTCAGAAATGAAGAGCAACTGAAGAAGACACCTGATGCTGCCCTCTGGCCTTCACATGCTCACACGAACATGCACACGCATGTGTACATACATACACAAATTTCAAAAGTCAGCATCTAAGTTTTACTGGGGGCCTGTTGCTGTTGCACTACTGTAGAATAAAAAAAGGAAACATTGAAGTTGAATCATGGCAAACCAGGTACTGCTGATAGAGGAGGGGAGCATCCTGGGGCTGTTATAACAACCTACCATGAACTAACCGAGCTGCTTAAAACAGCAGAAATGTGCTATTGACCGGTGATCCCACTGCTGACCACATAGCCGTCTCCATTCCATGTTGACCACCACTAACCATTCCCATGCTGCCGTTATCACCACTGCCACCGTGGCTGCCTGTATCCCTGGACTCTTCGGCTATTGAGTCGGCTTGGATCTTCAAAGAGTTAACTCATTCCTCAGTTCTGTGGTCTCGGTCACTGGGACCAACATCTGACAGAAGAGAGGTTTATTTTCGCTTGCTGTTTTAGGGCGTATAGTATGGTCCATGACAGCCTGGAGGTGGAAGTTGGCCAGTACACAGAGGTGTACTGTAGCCACGGCTTCTTCTCATGCCTTGGCAGCTCAAAAGAGAGAGCTTAGACCCGGCAGTGGTGATGCACGCCTTTAATCCCAGCAGCACTCAGGAGGCAGTGGCAGGCAGATCTCTGTGAGTTCGAGGGCAGTCCGGGCTACAGAGTGAGTTCCAGGAAAGGCGCCAAACAAACAAGAGAGGGGTATGGGGGGAGGAGAGGAAGCTCAGGCTGGAGCTAGAGGTGGATATAACCTTTAAGGCTCACTACCACCTGTTTCTGCTAGCCAGGCAGCAAGTCACAAAGGTCCCACTGGTCCTAAATGGTGCCATCTAGCTGGAGGCTAAGTTCAATCACAGAAGCCTGTGTGCAGGGCATTTCACACTGAATCCATAGCGCTCACGCATTTACGGAGATTCTGAAGGGCGGTGATTACTGGCAGGCACCGCATGAGCTCTACACCTAAGAGTGACGTGTAGAAATTCATTACAACTCCATGCAGAAGCTCCCATTGCATTTTACAAGAGTTCTGACCTCTGACCCGGGCAGGGTAAACCTCAGGGAAAGTCTTTTTTTGAGTGGGAGGTGGGAGGGGGAGGGACCAGGGAAAGAGGAAGGAGGAAGGCAAATATAAGCAAAATATGATGATCCGCATGTGTGAAAATATCATAACACCCCCCCCCCATTTTTTTTTAACCTTTGCTAACAAAAGTTAATGACAAAATATAATCTCAAGCTCCAAGATGGAGGAAAACTATTATGGAAATGTCTATGTGTGTGGTAGGTGGATTGAAATCGGAAGTAGGTCTCCCGTATACTTTTGGGATCATATGTATTTTCTGCTTATTTCAGAGGTAAGTTAAAACAAAAAAGAACTCTCCTGAGAAACTGTTTTGTTAATTTTTAAATTTAGTTAAAAATATTAGCCAGGTGGTGGCGGCGCACGCCTTTAATCCCAGCACTCGGGAGGCAGAGCCAGGTGGATCTCTGTGAGTTTGAGGCCAGCCTGGGCTATCAAGTGAGTTCCAGGAAAGCTACACAAAGAAACCCTGTCTCAAAAAAACAACAGCAACAGCAACAACAAAAAACGATACAAAACAACAACAACAACAACAAAAATTAAGTGAATAATATGTAACAGACACCGTTCTAGGAATAAACACTGAAGATAGATAGCCCTGGTTGGAATTTGAACTGTGGCCTCCTCATCCGCTATCACTTTTAGTATATTTATATTGAGCTGTTTTTGAAATCTCGATAATGGAAGCTGCTCACTTACTAACAATCTTGACTCTTTTTAGGGAATGAATTGGTTGGATTTCTCCGTGTGGTATTAATTATATAACACACCTTTTTCTGCTTTCACTCTAGGTCCCTAAGAGTGTCCTTGGAAGAGTTTGAGTTTAGAGAAAACATCTGTTAATTTCATCCTCATCACCTTTAAAAATATTTAATATGGCCTTGGGATGAGGGTTGAAGTTTAAAGAGAGAGAGTTTAACTTCTGCGCAAGGATCCACGAGATCCGGAGAAGGCGGGGATCCATCCCCGTGGCTCCAAGTGTGTTGTGTGCTGGTTATCAGTTTTATCAATATCTTCTGTTGTTTAAAAACTCCGATTTAAAAAAAAAGAAAGCAGTAGCTGTTGTAAATTCTTATCATCCTTTGTTCCTCCACAAGTAACCTCAAACCAGAGGCCTGGGATAATGGTCCCTGACCACTGTCCGAGTGACTATTGAGTATTCCATTTGCAGTGAACTTTGTGAAATGTGAGAACAGTAAAGAACACAGTCTTTCCTATTTAAGAACACCACTGTTGTCTGGGCTGTTTTCTTTTGGCATTCTTTAGGCGTGCACATCACTAATAATGACGTGAATTTGTGTGGCCACGGTGAAGGATGGTAGTAGAGAATAAACATCTTTGAATTTGGCACTATAACCCTGTTCACGGGGGCGTTAGTCAGTAGCTCCTTGGCTTGAAGCAGGCACCTACCCATCCTCCCTCACACCACTGACTAATTTCAGCTGTCTTGAAGTCATTCCCTCTGACTACGTAGTCCGGGGGATTTGAGTTTTCTGATGGTTAAAGAGCTCTGCTTCATGTCCTCTTCTTTTCATTTCAGAAACTGCTATCTGTGTTTTGGTGAAAGAGCCAAGAACAAGCACCAGAGCACAGGGAAGAACTAGACTGGGGACCGTGTGCGTGGAGACGGGGATTAGCAGTGCTGTGCAGGACACGGAAAGAGGCCACGTAGAGACCTGTTCGGGCATTAACTGTGTTCATAGGGCCCAGCACAGGACCTGGCATCAACTAACTGCTTCACAGTTACTCGCTGAATGCTAAGTCATTTTTATTGATTCTCATGCCATATTTTACAAAAAGTATTTGCACACCATCAGAACAAACAGAATAAAAGTAAGATGCAAAAATCAGAACCAGGGAAAATATAAATAAGGATGAGTAAATAAGTTAAGAGGTGAATTAAACGTTTGTTTGGCTCAAACTGTTTCGGGGGCACTCAGGCAGGGGGATTGGGATCTGTCCCTGGTGCATGGGCAAGCTTTTGGGAATCTGGTACCTGTGGTGTGACGCCTTGCACAGCCTTGGTGCATGGGAAGGGGCTTGGACCTGCTTAGGCTCAGTGTGCTGGGCTCTGCTGACAACCCATGGGAGACCTTGATTTGGGGGATGTGGGGATGTGGGGTGGCTAGGGAAAGAAGACTGGAGGGTAGGAGGAGGGAGAAGGGGGGTCTATGGGTGGTATGTAGAGTGAGTAGAAAATTTCTTAATAAGGAAAAAATGAAAAAAAAAGAGGTGAATTTAAAAATGAGTTATTCTATAAACCAACTTTGCTGAAGCATAGTCTACTTTGCAGTTTTTTTTTTTTTTATTATTGAAAAGTTTTTATTGTAGTGGTTGGAGAGATGGCTCTGTGTGGTTAAGAGTGTTTACAGCTATTGCAGAGAACCCGAGTTCAACTGCTAGCATCCATGTTGGGCGGCTCAGAACTATGGTAACTCCAGTTCCAGGAGAATCTGATGCCTCCGACTTCTGCAGTACCAGCACTCATGTGTACATACAAGGACAGATAGACACACATCCACAATTAAAACCAATACATCTTAACTTTTCTATTACATCCATTCATTGATTCTGCGAGTGTGCCAACAGTAGGCATATAGAGGCAAGACAGGACAACTTGTGGGTGTTTGTTCTCTTCTACCACGTGGGTCTCGGCAATGACACTCAGGTCATCCGGCTTGGCTGCAACTCACTTTAACCACTGAGCCATCTTGTTAGCCCATAGTCTGTCCCTCTCAGATTTGCCTTTTTCCAAAAAGTTCACAGTAAATTTCAACGTATCAAAGAACTCTGTGCCCTTCTCAGGTTCCTCTAAGGGCTACATATTTCATAATTGCCGTGTCATAATAAAATCAGGAAAACAGCCTTGTTGGAATATGTGTATGGTTCTTTCTTGTTTTATCATGTGTGTGGACTTGGGAGCCAGGCAATTGAACTTGGGTCCTCTGCAATGTCACCGAGTCATCTCTCCAGCCCTGTAATAATAAAAACTTCTTAATAAAAAATGGCAGAGTAGACTCTGCATCAGTAAAGCTGGTTTTCAGGACAACTGGGGGTTTTTAAATCCATGTCTTATTTGCTTGTCCTTATTTATAGTTTACTGGTCCCACCCCAGTTGGGATGCAGAACTGTCTGTCTCTCCAAAGACCTCTTTGTGCTTCCTCTTTAAAGTTACAGCTGTCTTCCCCGCCCACCACCGTTCATCTTGGCAGGCACTAGCTGGATTAGCCTGTTTTCCATCTCTGGAATTTGCCATATTAAGAATGTTGTATGAACAGATCATACAGATAGATAGGACTATGTTTATGCTTCTTGGCTTGTTTTTCACTTAGTGTAATACTCTCCAGAGATATGTTCTTCAGTACTGGATTTCTTCTTTTTTTTTTTTATTACCATTTAGTATTCCACAAAATCGAATTTAGCACAGTTTATTTAACTATGCACAGAATAAGGAGCTTGTTGGTGGTTGCCAGGTTTTGGTGGTTATAAATAAAGCCATGGTGCTTGTATACAGGCTTTTATACAGAGGTGATTTTCACTTCTCTGGTATTTGTACCCAGGGATATAATTGCTGGGTGTGTGTGTGTGTGTGTGTGTGTGTGTGTGTGTGTGTGTGTGTGTAGTTATTTTGTGTATACGAAGTACTATCAGATCAGGCTGGCCTTGAACTTGTGATCCTCCTGCCTCAGGCTCCCAAATAATTGGGATTGGTGTGTTTAGTTTTATAAGAAATTGTCTGGCTGTGGTCATTCTTTTATGTTCCTTCCCTCAACAATCCAGCCGTTCTCTGTCTTTGACAGTTTTTGGTATTGCATTTCTTTTCTTTCTTTCTTTTTTCTTTTTGGCCTTCTGAGACAGGGTTTCTCTGTGTACCCCTGGCTGTCCTGGAACTCACTCTGTAGACCAGGCTGGCCTCAAACTCACAGAGACCTGCCTGCCTCTGCCTCCTGAGTGCTGGGATTAAAGGCTTGGACAACCACTGCCGGGCTGCATTTATTTCTTTATTTCCTCTCCCTCCCTCCCTCCGTCCCTCCCTCCCTCTGTCCCTCCCTCCCTCCGTCCCTTCCTCCCTCCCTCTTTGCTTCCTCTCTCTCTCTCTCTCTCTCTCTCTCTCTCTCTCTCTCCCTCTTTCTTTCTTTTTGTCTTTCTTTCTTTTATGGGCATGTGTCTCTGTGCATGTAGAGGTCAGAGGTGGACCTCAAGATTCTTCCCCTATGTCCCTCCATCTCATCTTTTGAGACAGGGTCCCTTTACTGAACCTACATTGCAGCATTTCTTGGCTAGACTTGTTTGTTTGTGAACTCTGTGGCTCTGCCTGCATCTGTTCTGCAGTACTGGGGTTAAAGGCATGGGCCACCAAACCCATTTTTTGTGGGTGTTGGGGATCTGAACTGAGGTTCCTCATGTTTGTGAAGCAGACACTACTCACAGAACTATTCCCCCAGCCTGTTTGTTTTGATTTTAACTGCTATAATAGGTGTGTGTGTGTGTGTGTGTGTGTGTGTGTGTGTGTGTGTGTGTGTGTGTGTGTGTGTGTGTGTTTTGTTATCACCTTGCGATCTTATTTGCATTTCTTTAGTGGCTAGTGATATTGATATCCTTCATTGGTTTTAAATATTTCCTCCCAAAATTTCTTCCTTTTGAATAATATATTTCTTATGCTTATTACTTAACATCCTTCTGTCCGAGGCTGCCACCGAGGCAGTGTGAGGGCATGTGGTCAGGAAGAAACCCTCCCACTCCCAGGTCTATGTCCTTTCTTGTAGGCAACATGGAGGTCCTTGTGCTCATAGGGCTATGGAAATCAGGAATGTTAAACACGCAGGGCTGTCTCTTTAAAGGGCGAGATGTACAACCTGTTTTCTGCCCAGAAGACTAGGAATAGAGGTGATTAATAGTTTGGTGATCTTAGTCCTAAAGTATGACCCAGACCACATCAGATCCCCCCCCAGACCCTTAAGATGTTATATATAATCAACCTATAGAACCCATTTTTTTTTAAAGATTTATTTATTATGTATACAGTATTCTGCCTGCATATATCCCTACAGGCCAGAAGAGGGCCCAGATCTCATTATAAGTGGTTGTGAGCCACCACGTGGTTACTGGGAATTGAACTCAGGACCTCTGGAAGAGCGGTTGGTGCTCTTAACCACTGAGCCATCTCTCCAGCCCTGGAACCCATCTTTATGGAAGATGTCACATGTACTTTACAAAGAGTTTTGGTGGAGTCATACCTTAAGCTTTATCGTGCACATGGGACTGAGTTATTTAATCACCAGAAAATTTTTTCCTAATTGTGCTGTACTTAAATATGCCTAAACTAAAATGCTGTTGTCATACTCCCTAATTTTGAACCAACACTGGCCACTGAGTCACGGTGAACCAGACTTCTTTCTTTCCTCACTTGGATGACACTCGGCTGGTCACGGTGGTTACAGAGCCCACCCCACACCTTCTGAAGCCCCCTCTCCCATTCCAAAGCTCTGTCTTTTCTGAAGCCCTCCATCCCCAGGTCTCTGTCCTTTTTGATTTCTCATCTTTAGACACAAAGGGTCCTATTGTTTAGGATGACTTGGGTCTCATCGAGATAAACGATAACATCAGGAGTTGGGGCTCCTGTCACAGAGCCTGGGCCAGATTTCAAGCTCTCTTGAGGCAGCAAACATGGACACTTCAGCTTCCTGGAATCATAAAGATAAAACATCCAAAGGTATCCTGCCTGGGGTCCGTGGTGGAGAAGTAAGGTAGACCAATGATTCAAATAATTTTCATATTTTTCTTTTTTCGTAATATTTCTCACTTGTGAGTTTTGACTTTGTTGTTGGTTGAATGTTCTTTTTTTTTTGTTTTTGTTCTGAGTCGTTTGTTTTTGAGACAGGGTCTTAGTTTAGGCTGCCTTCATACTTACTGTGTAACTCAGGCTGCCTTTAAACTCCTAATCTTTCCTCTGCATCCCAAATTCTAGGATTGTAGGCATGTGCTATCATCTGCAGTTAGTGGGTAACATTTTCAAATCTGTACACAATGGTGCCTTGTGATCAGTTCCACCCCCATTCTCCCACGTCTTCTTTTGCCTCCTCCTTTCCTTTCCCTCCTCTCCTCTCCTCTTTTCCTTTTATGTTAAATACATTTAAATCTAAATTCACATAGTGATGCAAGACTTGCAGCTTTATGAGCTCTGACCCTTCGGACAGCTGATATTGTTTTCTTTCTCTTATACCAAAAGCCACACAGAGGAATCTCAAAAGCAACCACCACAAAGACCAGACATAGACCCCAACTCTGATGGACCATCACCAGGGCCTCCCACAGACCTGTGCTGTGGATATCGCTCTGTGTAAATAAAGTTCTGATTGGCCAGTGGCCAGGCAGGAAGTATAGGCAGGACAAGAGAGAAGAGAATTCTGGGAAGTAGAGGCTGGGGAGAGACACCGCCTACCGCCGCCATGAGAAGCAACATGTAAAGACACTGGTAAGCCACAAGCCATGTGGCAAAGTATAGATAAGCAGAAATGGGTTAATTTAAGATAGAAAAAGTAGATAACAAGAAGCCTGCCACAGCCATACAGTTTGTAAACAATGTAAGTTTCTGTGTGCTTTCTTGGTTGGGTCTGAGCGACTGTGGGACTGGCGGGTAAGAGAGATTTGTCCTGACTGGGCCAGGCAGGAAAACTCTAGCTACAGACCTGCTTCTCTCACTGTGGTCCACATGGCAACTGAACCAGCTCCTTTCCTTGGGAGCCCTAGCAGTCATCCAGCTCTTGTACATCTCATTCTAGCAGGGCATGACGCCCTCACATGGATGTCCATGCTAAGGGTGCAGGCCAGAAAGGGAATTTCAGAATAGAAGTTGAGGGCCCAAACATGTGATGCTGATGATGCCTTTCAAGGCCATGCTGCAGGTCACATCCACTGCTGGGGACTCTATTATCTTCTTGAAGCCAGCTCAGGAAGACAAGTATCTCTAGAATCTTCCACACAGTTGTCCTTGACATGAGCCTGTTGGGACTTACTTCAAATGACATCTGTGTCCCAGCCCTTCTGGACTCTCATAGTTGAGGTTTGAGGTGTAGATAAAGTACCATCCAGATGTGGGTTAAATAGTTATCAGAAAGGTTGGGAATAGAAGAGGACAGACTTTCCATCATATGGAAAGCCCAGAATCCCCTGGTGTAGTTTTATCTTGAGTCTTACAGCCCCAAATCTTCTGGAGAAAATGGCGCTCCCCCTTGGCCATGATTTTACAGCCCTTTTTCACCTTCTTCCCCTAACTGAGAAACTTCAGCCCAGAGCTGAGCCCTCTAGGCTCCCCCCTCCCCACGCCTCTATGCCTGCTGAGTCATAATTCACTTTGGCTGAGTCTTACAGACCCTTTCTCAGCTCCCCCGTTGAGAACATCGAGAAGAGCCGGATGCCACCCTTCCAGGAAAACTCTCACATTCTTTCTGCCTGCCCACACTTACCTCTTCTGCTCTCTCCCAGGGCACGGCCATCTGCCAGTGTTACTCCTAGGTTCTCATTCTCTGCCAACTCTTGGGTCTCTGTGTCCTAGGTCAGCACCCAGGTATGTTTCTGTTTGGTCCCTGAGCCCATGCCCTACCATTTTCTGTGTCAAAATGAAGGAAGGCTTGATCATCCAAATGGGAGAACTGCACAGATTCATCTTGAGATTTCACTGTGAGGCTGTAAGAAGAGGTAGGACCCAGTGGCCATTCCTAGCGGTGCAGAAAAGCTGGTCTGTCTAGGAGTAGCAGAACATGGGACAGTCCCACAGCAGCCTACAGTATCATGTCCAAGTTTTTCTTAGGAAAAAAGGGACCCTGTTGGTTGGTCATTCACAAAAGTTCCACTAGGTGGCAGTCACACTCTGTCATAAACAATCCTACAGGTGTGCTAAGGAATTAAGTCAATAGGAAGGCAAACTGAAACCAGATCTCCACGGGGAAGCAACTACTTTCTATGATGTTGCATAATTCTGGGGTCAGCAGTCATGCTGTTTAGCTCATTCTGTACGTGTTGGTCTCCTCCATTATAGTAGGAAGAATCTGCAATACTGAAACAAGGATATTGGGAGGAGCAGTTCTGTAAGAACATGGAAGCTACTGTACAGTAATTGCTGGGCAGATGCTAAGAATGCAGAATTATTATCCCAAATTTTCAGACAAAGAGTCTATACTGAAGGTGTTTAGGGGAGTAACTGAAATTCATCTGCTGGGATGCTCTGTCTGAATTGCTGCAGGAAATTATCCAATTGAGCATTATTTTTTCTAAAAAGAGAGAATAAAAGGATGAAAGGAGGTCTCACCCCTTCACCCTGTCTAGGGAGATGTGGGGATGCACATAAGTATTAGAAGGACTGCTACATGAGTGCAGGTTTCCTGTGTGTAGCTGTTGGGCCCTGAGCCAGGGGCAAACTGCAGATGACACATCACAAGCAGAGTTAGAGCAGGATTGAGTCTCTAACACTTAGAACAGAAGGGGATGATGCGGTTGATGAAATTGAGATCCTCTGTGCTTAGAAATTCTCTCTCAATTGCTTAGTTATGTTCTCATTATGACAGCAGCAGCAGCAGCAGCAGCAGCAGCAGCAGCAGCAATATCACCCAGCAACATCAAAGCATCATCATCATCAACATCAAACATTATGCTAATTATCTGGAACTGTCACTTGCCAGCCTGTATTTGGAACAGTATTGCTAGGTGGGACTGCTGCAACAGTCTTGGCACCAAAACAGCCACTTGGTTACACATACTAGCAACGTGACCTGGGTCAAATTACTGAACTTAAGTGGTTTTGGTGTCCCTTCTCTACATGGGGATAGTTATAGCATATATTTCATAGGGTTGTCTGATATTCATGAGTTAGTCTATGGTTAACAGCAAGTACTAAGTGAGAACAGTAATTAAAATGAAGAAACAAGGCACACAGAATGTGGGTTCTAACTTGCTCAAAGTTATGGAAGTAATGATAAGTTTAGGGCTCTAAACTCACAGATCTATGCCTCATCCAGTCATCATTAAAGAGGCTTACTCTGGCAGCTGATGGTAGCAGATGCAGAAACCCTCAGCCAAATATTAGGTGGAGCTCCTGGAACCCCATGGAAGAAGGGGAGCAAGGATTGTAGGAGCCAGAGGGGTTGAGGACACCAGGAGATCACAGCCCACAGAATCAACTAAGCAGGGCTCATAGGGGCTCACAGAGACTGAAGCAGCAGCCATGGAGCCTGCCTGGGTCTGTGCTAGGTCCTCTGCATGCATGTTATGGTTGTGTAGCTTTATATTCTTTTGGGACTCTGAACAGTGGGAATGGCAGACCTGCTCTTGAGCCCCTTTTCCTCCTACTGGGTTGTCTTGTCCAGCCTTGATGTGAATGTTCATACCCAGTCTTATTGCATCTGGTTGTGTTGTGTTTACTGATATCCCTGGGGTGTCTGTTCTTTTCTGAAGGGAAATGGAGGAGCGGTGGACCTGGGGGAGAGGGGTGGTTGGGGGAGGGGCTGGGAGGAGAGGAGGGAGAGAAGGCTGCTGTCAGGATGTATTGTATGAGAGAAGAATAAATAAAAAGAAAAGGGGAAAAAATGAAGATTTGGAGTTAGGGCTAGGCAGTGGTGGTGCATGCCTTTAATCCTAGTGCTCGGGAGGCAGAGGCAGGTAGATCTCTGTGAGTTCAAGGCCAGCCTGGTCTACAGAGTGAGATCCAGGACAGGCACCAAAACTATACAAAGAAACCCTATCTCAAAAAACAACAAAACAAAACAAAACAAAACAAAAGATTTGGAGTTAGGATCCAGGAGTTTCAGTAAGCATGAGGTGTTTGTCTTGGGTCTGGGTTCCTTCACTCAGTATAATATTTTCTTATATGGTCTATGTACCTATAAATTTTATGATCTGATTTTTTTTACATGTGACTAGAATTATCTTATGTATATGACCCATGTTTTCATTATCTACTCATCAGTTCAATATTTAGGTTATTTTCATTTCTTAGGTCTAGTAACAATGAAAAAGGTTGAGCAAATTACTTGTGGAGTAGGATGTCAAGTCTTAAAATCTTAACAAGATTTCTGAAATCTTATTCAGAAAATTGAAATATTTCTGTGTAGCTTATTTTACTATAATTCAGTAAATCATAAAACAAATCTCAAGTAATTATAAAAACTCATGAGGATTAAATAACACGGTACTGAATAATGAAATCAAGAAATAAGGACTCAAACAAGAAATAAAGCTATTCCTGGAATTAACTGAAAGTGAGAATACAGCACAACAGAACCCCTGAGGACACGTTAAAGCAGTCCTAGGAGGGAAGTTTACAGCTCTAAGTGCTTCCATCGCAAAAAAAAAAAAAAAAAGTCAGAAAGAGCACAAGTAAGTGACTCAGTGGTGCAACTCAAGAATCTGGAAAAAAAGAACAAACCAAACTCAAACTCAGTGGATAGCAAGAAATAGTAAAAATCAGAAGGGAAATGAATGCAGTGGAAACAAAACAGGACTCAGAATCAATGGATCTAAGGTCTCGTTCTTTGAGAAGATAAATGAGACCAACAGGTCCTTGACTGAATTAACCAGAAGAAAGAAGGGAGGTCCCAAACCAGCAGGATCAGAGATGAACCAGGAAACATCACAGCAGACACCAAAGAAGTCCGGAATATTATAAGGGAGTACCGTAAGACTTATACTCCATCAAGTTAGAAAACCTGAAAGAAATGGATGAATTTCTCCATTAATCAAAACCACCAAAGTTAAACCAAGGAGATAACAGCAACTTAAACATCCTTATAACAGATAGGGGGATGGAAATCGTAACAAAACCTTCTAACTCAAAAGAAAAAAGAAAAAGGCCAAATGGACTCAAAGCACAATTCCTTTCTTTTTTCTTTTTCTTTGTATTTACTCTTTTTGTTTTTTACATCACGCATCTCGATCCTGTTCTTTTCCTGTCTCTGCATATCTGTCCTCTGCCCTTGCAGCCTGCCGCCACCCCCCCCCCCCCCCCGATAAAATTTAAGAGTAAAAAGAAATAAGAAGAAGAAGAAAAAAAAGGGGGGGGGGGAGAAATCTCATCATGGAAGCTGTAGTGTGACACAGTGAGTCACACAGTAAACCCCTTTGTCCAAATATCTTTACTTGCAAGTGTTCATTGCCGAGAGTCATTGGTCTGGTTCAAGGCCTCCGGTTTCTGTTACACTATTGATGCTGGGCCCTCACTGGAACTCCTCTTGGGCATCCTGTTGTTGCCCTGTGTTGGGGAAACCCTACAGCTTTGGATCTGCAGGTCTGGTCCCTTCAAGTGCTCCAGCAGATCACAGATGGGTGGATATTGGGGTGGGACAACCCATAACCCTAGTTCTGGGCCTGGGTAGGTACAAAGTTGGTCAGCCTGCCTGTTCCCCTTTGTCCTCACCACCAGGGTGAGCTCTCCTGCATTGCCTTGGCAAATCCTTCCTTTACAGCAGTGCACAAGAGGAGGGGGCAGGTGTCCAGCTTTCATGTCCTTAGGATCAGATCTCCCACACCTACAACTTCAGGACCAGCACAGGGGCCACTCTCTCAAGTGCTACAGCAGATGAGGGGCAGGGACAGCTCTCCTGCTCTTATGACCTTAGGGCTGGCTCTCCCATCTGCCTCAGGCATTGATGGGTGGGTGGATGGGGGAACACATCTCTCCCCTGCCCATGCCACCACATGAAAGATGTGGACAGTTCTCTTGTGCTCACAAATCCGGAGCTGGCTCAACCACACCTTTGCCAACAGGATTGGCTCTATTGTGCTGTCCAGGTGAGGGGTAGGGACTACTCTCCTGAGTGTTGCAGCTGGTGGCAGGCAGGGTCAGCTCTCTCTCCCTTCTGACCTCAGGGTCTGCTCTCCCATATTGGTGAAATTATTATGGCCACTCCACGTAGTTAAAAGGGAGGTTTATTTTGTGGGGTAACTTACAAATGAAGGAATAGGTAGGTTGCAGGGTCTGGGAAAGGTATGGCACAGTCCGGCGGTGTTGTTTGGAGATTTCTGCTCGGTCTACCTCCAGTGTCCAGGGTCCCAGAACCAAGAGAGACCTCTCCTCTTGATCCTGGGTCTTCCGCTTCCTCCCTCAGCCCCGCCTTGTGGGCGTGACCCTTACCGAAGCCTCAGTGGAACTTCCAGGCCAAGGCTGGGATGGCTACCTACCACATCCTTTCCTACACCTGTCATGTAGGGTACTACCTATGTTTTCAGTTCACAGTTCCACTCTCATGTTTAGGCCCGCGATCCATTTGGAATTATTTTTTGTGCAAGCGATAGATAGAGATCTAATTTCATTCTGAGTGTGGACATCTAGTTTTCCCAGCGTCATTTGTTGACGATGCTTTCTTTTATCCAGTTTATGTGTTTGGCACCTTTGTCAAATATTAAGATGAAGTTAGGTGTACTCATGTTTGGGTCTTTTATTTTGTTCCTTTGCTGTACATGTCTGTTTTTGTGACAGTACCGTATTTTTTTTTTTTTTAGCTGAGGATCGAACCCAGGGCCTTGCGCTTACTAGGTAAGTGCTCTACCACTGAGCTAAATCCCCAACCTTCAAGGTGTCTTTTTTTTTTTTTTTTTGGTTTTTCAAGACAGGGTTTCTCTGTGTGGCTTTGTGCCTTTCCTGGAACTCACTTGGTAGACCAGGCTGGCCTTGAACTCACAGAGATCCGCCTGCCTCTGCCTCCCGAGGCGTGTGCCACCACCGCCCAGCCCGTATTATTTTTATCATGATGGCGCTGAAATATATCTTGAGACTTGGCATGGTAACGCTTCAGCTTTATTCTTTTTACTCGGGATTGTTCTGGCTGTCCGGAGTCTGTGGTTCCATATGAATTTCAGGATAGGTTTTCTGTTTTTGTGAAGAATGAGATGGGGATTGCATTGAATCTGTTAATAGCTTTTGGGTGTTGTTTTTTATCTATGTACCGAATTCTTTGAGGAGGTGTTTCTGCCCTCTTCTCCCTTCCTCTGTTCTTTCTCTTCTGTATACGTTCCTTGTATAACAGAGCTTAGTGTATTAGAGTTGTCATTAGTGTTGGAGAATCCATAATTCTGTCACTTTTTAATTTAATGTCTTACTGAATAGCCTACAAATATTTTATGAACAATATTTTGTCAAGAACACTAACTAGACACTGGAAAGTCCCAGTTGATAAAGTGATTATAAATATTTATTTGGAGCTGACCAGTGCTGTGGATATCACTCTGTATAAATAAAGTGCTGATTGGCTAGTAGCCAGGCAGGAAGGATAGGGTAGGCGGGACAAGGAAGAGGAAAAGGCTGGGAACAGGAAGGCTGGGAGGAGACACTGCCAGCCACTGCCATGAGAAGCAACAGGTAAAGACACCAGTAAGCCACAAGCCGTGTGGCAAAGTATAGACTAACAGAAATGGGCTAAATATAAGAGTAAGAGCTAGACAATGGTAGGCCTGAGCTAATGGCCAAGCAGTTTAAATAATATAAGTGTCTGTATGATTATTTTATATGTGGGTTGTGGGACCACGGGGGCTTGGTGGAACCTGGAGAGAAGCTCTCCAACTACAGACCATGGTAGCACAAGCCTTTAATCCCAACACTTGGGGAAGGGGAGCAGAGGCAAGTGGATCTCTGTGAGTTCAAGAGCTTTACAAAGAAAGTTCCAGGACAGCCAGAGCTGTTACACAAAGAAATCTTATCTCCAAAAATCAATCAATAAATCATAAATAAATAAATATTTATTTATGTGATAGAATGACATTTCTTTTACACAGAGGCAAGACCACCAGTGGAAACTGTTACATAGATTAATAGCTGCATCTGAGACAGGACCAAGAACAGGTTTACTTTTCGGTGGCTCTTTTTCTTGGACTCCCTTTGTATTTGCTTATTCTTTTTTTCGACCTATCTAAATATAGGTATCTGGAAAATAAATATGAAGTAGGTATTTTTGTGTCTGTCTTGTGTGTGTATAGGAGTAAACATGATTTTATTCAAAAGTAGTTAGAAGCTGGGTGTGATGGTTTGTGACCTAGCACTTAAAAAGTCAAAGCATGAAGATTACAAAATTTGAGGCCAGTCTAAGCTACTTAGTAAATCCTGACTAAAAAAAGAAAGAAAGAAAGAAATTGAAAAGTATTTTAATGAATCTTAGGACTTCATTTTGCCATAAGCCCTAAGGTAGAAAACAACCCAGTATTCATGAGGGATGATCACTTCCCCTTGGTGACCCATTAGCTACCTTCTCTTCTGCTGTGGGGAAATCATCTAAGAGGCATCCTGCATGGATTGAAGTCACACTGGCCTTTATTTTTTCATTTGTCACTGTTTTCTTTTTGCTACCATCTGTATTGCTAAATAGCTATATGTTTTCTACGTCTGGAGAGCCACAGGGGTAAACCTTCTGGAGCTGCTGTCATCTCAGGCCTGCTGGAAATCAGGTGGGTGAGAAAAGATGGGCTGCATTTCAGTGACCAGGATTTCCTTCCCTTCCAAAAATACATTTGCTTATTTATGTGTAGAAGCATGTGGGTGTGTGCATAACACAGCACACCTGTAGACATCAGAAGACAACTTGCAGGAGTTGGTTCTGCTTCTTCCATGTGGATCCTGGGCATCAAACTCAAGTCACTGTGCTTGGTGACAAGTGTCTTACTTAACTTGCTGAGCCATTTTGCTGGCCATGATCAAGATTTTCTGGTAGCTCACAGCACAATTTGAAATCACTGAGTAGAGAAGAAGGGGTATTGAGACCATTGAGGACAGTGGTTGAAGACACTCTATGAGAACAAAGGCTGGTATTTAAGATGAGGAACCATGCTGTGAGAGGTAGGTTGTGAGTCAAGAAAGAGCTCCCTGGAGTGTAGGTAGTTCTGGGATAGTTGGATTTAGCTGTGGATTAAGATTAGTTTGGCAGTAAACATCTACGAATTGATTTGTTTTTGACAGTAAAAAACAGCTTTGTAGATCAAGCAGACACAAGGACATAAATCAGGCAGTGTGACATAAAATAAAGAAGCAGAAATGACCCAGTTATTAAAAAAGAAATGAGAACAAATCTGAAGTGATTACTAAAATATTATATTCCTTCTAATTTGCTCAGTTGGACTCCTGTCCTTTTGAAATACTGAAAGAACCTTAATTTCCAGTTTAGATGGTTTTATTAATTATTCATTCAGCGAAGACCACTTCAGCTTCTATTGTGTTCCCACATTTGTGCTGGATGCTTAGCATTCCTGTTCTTCCCTCATGGACCTTGTGCCTGCTTATGGGAGACATAGCAGAAGGTTGTAGTGTGCAGCTGCCTATGGAGAGCCAGATGGGAGGGCCACTGAAGGAGGGGTGCTCTTCAGAGAGGTGCTGAATTGGAAATGAAAAAGTGGGGCGCTGAATTAAGGGCCTGCCATTTTCTATCTATCAGGTTTGGGTCAAAGATTCCCTGAGAATGAAAACTCATGGTGTATCTGTGTGAATAGCTTTTCCTTGTAGGGACTTCTGCTTAGTATGTGGGTAGAGCCCATCCAAACTGTAAAAATATAAATGAGTTTTTAAAAATTTATTTGTTTATTTTACATCCGGGCCACAATATCACCTTTCTCCTCTCCTCCCAGTCCCTCCCCCCTTCTCTTCTGTGCCCCCTCCACTCCTCCATTTCTATTCAGAAAAGGGCAGGCATCCTATGAGTATCAACAAAGCATGGCATATCAGTTGCAGTAAAATTAAGCACCTCCCCCTGTATTAAGGTTGGGCAAGGCAATCCAGTATGAGGACTAGGTCCTCAAAAGCCAGCAAAAGAGTCAGAGACAGCCCCTGTTCCCATTGTTAGGAATCCCACAAGACCAAGATACACAACTGTAACATACATGCAGAGGGCCCACCCAGGTCAGTCCCATGCAGGCTCCCTGGTTGTCAGTTCAGTCTGTGAACTTCTGTAAGCCCAAGTTACTTGGTTCCGTGGGTTTTCTTATGATGACCTTGACCCCTCTGGCTCCTACAGCCCTTCTTTCCTCTCTTCAGTAGGATTCTCGAGCGTGGCCTAATGTTCCACTGTGGGTCTCTGCATCTGTTTCCACCAGTTGCCGGATGAAGCCTCTCTGATGACTGTTGGACTAGGCACCAATCTATGACGATAGCAGAACATCATTAGGCATCATTACACTGACATTTTCTTTACTCCAGTTGTGTTTGGTTCTATCCTAGGACTCTGGGCCAACCAGCCTCTGGGTCCTGGCGCTGCAGGCAGTGTCAGGGGTGGGCTCACTCTCGGGGTATGGCTCTCAGACTGGACCAGTCATTTGTTGGCCACTCCCACATGCCCTGTTTCACCTTTACCCCAGTACATCCCGTAGGCCAGACAGACTGTCGGTGGAAGGTCATGTGGCTGGGTTGGTGTCCTAATCCCTCCGCTGGTGGTCTTGCCTGGACACAGGAGGAGGCTAGTTCAAGCTAAATATCCTCTTTTTCAAGGAGTCTTAGCTGGGGTTATCCTTGTAGCTTCCTGGGAGTTTCCCTTGCACCAGGTTTCTACCTGACCTTGAAATGACCCCCTTTCCAGTTGGCTCTTTCAGTACTCCCCTCCCCATACCTCATTTTCCCGTCTCCACGCAGGAAATCTCTTCTGTTTCCCCCTTCCCAGGGAGATCCGAGTGTCCTCCGTGGGTCCTCCTTGTTACCTAGCTTCTCTGGGCCTGTGGATTGTAGCATGGTTATCCTTTACAGCTAATATCCACTTAGGAGCACATACCGTGTGTGTTTGTCTTTTTGGGTCATGGTTACATCACTCAGGATGATTTTTTTCTTGTTCCAGCTACACAAATGAGTTTTAAAGTTTTTTTTTCTCCTGTCTTTTTGTCTGTGAATGTGAACATCCACTCTCAGAACCTGAGAGCTTTTTCTTCCTCCCTTTGCATTTCTTTCTGTCAGTACGCTCTGCCTCGCCTTTGCTCTCTTTCTTTGCTTTCCACCTCCACCTTTCCTGTTGTAAAGACAGAACTTCATGTAGCCCAGACCCTTGAACTTTCTATGAAGCCGAGGATGACCTTGGATTTCTGAACTTCCTGCCTTTGCCTCCAACTGCTAGGATTACGGGTACATGCCATCATATCCAGTTTAGTGAATGAATACCAGGGTTCAAACCCAGGGCCTTGTGCATGCTAGGCAAGCACTTTGCCAACTGAGTTACACCCTCTGTTCTGCATTTTCTACCTATTTTTTTTAAATGTCTCCTTTATCATCATCACCCAAAGTGATCTAATTTGGAACAACCACTCAATATTGCAAAGAAATGAATTTGAATTAATCAAATGCTTATCTACTTCCCTGAACTGATAATTATGCCCTGCCATACATCCTTTGATCTGGGGATAAAGGCACAGATGACCAATGCAGGGAAGTCATTTTCTAGTGCTTAGAAATAGAGAAAATACTCTACACACAGCTCTATATACCACAGGTGAAAGACATCAAAACAGAACTATGGGAAAGGGAACATAATTTTTTTTCTAGATAGGAGAATTGAGCAGGCATCATGAGGCATTGTCTGGGGCTCTGAAAAATGGGGACTATTCCAGAAGAGATGAGACAAATGTTTTATGAGGAGGGGGGAGTTTTAACCAAAGAGGAAAAGGAAGTCCTGGGCTGGTGAGGGCACTGACTTGGCTGAGGGCAACGGTGAACAACTTTGATGGTGCTGATGCCTGGAGGCCTTGAGGCTGCTTGATTTTTCTTTAGCTGGTGGGGAGTGCTTTGAGCAGTAAGGAGCGCTAACTAGAGTTTTCAGAGCACTAATGTGCTGGGGAGGGGGCTGGGGAGCTGAAACCGCTGGGATTACATTGGGCTTTTCAGAACCCGTTTCCCACCTTTTGGTGGTTGATCCTTGCCATGTGTCCTTTGCAACTTCCAGTCTTCTGGGCCATTCCATAGTTTTGATTTTTGGACCTCTTCTTTCTCCCAAAGTGTTGCTCAATCCCGACCAGACCCCAAATAAATCACAGACAATTTTGTCTTTCTTTTCTCTCTAATATCCAAACTGAAGGTTCACCTGGTGACCTTTTACTTGGTGTTTGGATTTATTTGGTTTGATTTATTCATTTATTTGATATTGACATGATCAAAGGGAGCAAAGGCAGTAAGCAACAGAAAGATTTTAAGCATCTCGTTGAAAATCTAAAGTTATACAATTTATTGACAGTGCAGCTTCTAGAGACCTCCACAACAGTTAAAATCCACCCGTTACTATTCTAGTGTATTGTTTTCTGCAAGAAAAGTTATATGTAACACTCTAAATAGCTTGTTACATAGACTTCTTTTGCCTCTCTTGAGTCTGGTGAATATATAAAGCAGGCTGGCTCTTCTTATGTTTATTGTGGCTTCATTTGCTTCTGATTTGCCAGAACTTTGTAACAAATGGTCTGCGCCTCACATTGTCCCCTCTTTCGACTCCAACAAAATGCTCACCGATTCTTTCCAGCTAGTTGTCAAAAACTCATTTTTGAGAGATTGTTTCTGCATTCTTGTCTTTCATTTTGCTGGTAGTTGTACAGCATCAATAAATGTGTGTGTGTGTGTGTGTGTGTGTGTGTGTGTGTGTGTGTGTGTGTGTGTGTGTGTGTGCATGTGTGTGTGTGTGTGCATGTGTGTGTGTGTGCATGTGTGTGTGTGTGTGCGTGTGTGTGTGTGTGTGTGTGTGTGTGTGTGTGTGTGTGTGAGTGAAAGCGCATGGGTGGGATTGAACAATGGCCTTGGGCATAGTAACCAAGTGCTCTACCACTGAGCTATGCTTTTAGGCATCAGTAGACGAGCTTTCCAAAAATCACCTTTACCTTGATTTTAGAGATTCCAAAATCAAGCTCTCATCCCCCTATGTTTAAACATTTATTGACACCTTTGGCTTAGTCGTTATGCTCCAGCCACTGGAATTACGTAGGTAGAGCGTTCCTACAAGGTCCTTGTTCTTCCAGCAGCTGCATTCTTACTAATGATCCCATGAACACAAATTCAGTTCTTATTCTTTTTTACTTTCCTGTGAATGATACCCTCCACTCTCATGAAATAGTCTCACATCTTGAGCTCTGGGGATCTGAACTCTCCTGTTCTTTGATGCCGATTATCTGTCTTTACCATTCTTTCTGTTTCCCTTTTCAGACTCTCAGTCTTGAGCATTTCTGTCTTTTCTCTGAATATATAATTAACTGTGGCTCATATTTAAACACATGAGATCCATGTTCTTCCTTTATCTTAACTTCATCCTAAAGTGCTGCATTACTTGAGGTAAAGAACCCTCTGCCATCCAACCTAAAAACTCCAAATAAGCTGAGCATGGAGGCATACACCTTTATTCTTAGCACTCAGATGGGTAGATCTCTGAGTTCAAGGCCAGGTTGGTCTACACAGTAAGTTCCAGGCTAGCCAAGTCTACACAGTAAGATTCTGTCTCAAAAAACAAAACAAAACAAAACCACCACCCACCCAACCATCCAAACAAACCTCCGAATAACTTCTTCTCCACTTTTCTTTCTTTCTTTCTTTTTTTTTTTTTTTTAAAGATTTATTTATTTATTAGGTATACAGTGTCCAGCCTGCATGTGTCCCTGCAGGCCAGAAGAGGGCACCAGACTTCATTACAAGTGGTTGTGAGCCACCATATGGTTGCTGGGAATTGAACTCAGGACCTCTGGAACTCTGTAAGAGCAGTCGGTGCTCTTAACCACTGAGCCATCTCCTCAGGCCAAGAACTTTGTTCCTTTTAGCTCAGCTTTTGAGGGTCTCTGAAGTCATTTACATTTTAATGCCTTATGTTCCTCCTACACAACCTTACTGTGAAGCCCAGAAAGTGCTTTTGCTTCTGAGCTACCTACTGACTCTTTCTTCTATATCTTTTTACATGTTTCCTTTCTCTCGAATGTCCATACCTATTTTTATTCTTTTTACTGTTATTTAAAAATTTGTGATATATATTCTATAACCAAAGAATATGTTAAAAACCCCTTTGCATATTAAGGACAATCAATGGGGGGCTGGAGAGATGGCTCAGCAGTTAAGAGCACATGCTGTTCTTCCAGAGGATTCAGGCTTAATTCCAAGCACCCATATGGCAGCTCACAATTGCTTGTAATACCAGTTCCAGAGTATCTAATGCCCTCTTCTGGTCTCTGTGGGTACTGCATGCATGTGGTGTACATAATTACATGCAGGCAAAACACTCATACACTTGAGATAAAAATAAAAACATAACCGGGCGGTGGTGGTGCATGCCTTTAATTCCAGCACTCAGGAGGCAGAGGCAGGTGTATCTTTGTGAGTTTGAGGCCAGCCTGGTCTACAGAGAGAGATCCAGAAAAGGCCAAAGCTACACAGAGAAACCCTGTCTCAAAAAACCAAAAAACCAAACCAAAACAAAAAAACCCCCAAAAACAAATAAGAAGAAAAGACAATAAGATGCATAGCATTCATTAACTAGGCTAAAAGGTATTGCCTTCAGAACCTTAGAGAACTTCCATGCTCTTATAATTTTATCCTCTGTTCTAGGGTTAAGACTATTGTGTTAGTAATCTCTTACGTTTTTTTTGGAAAAGCAAAACAAATCGAGTAAGGATACATGCATTGGTCTTTGCATGTCCATTTCTTCACTTAGTTGTGTAATTATTATTATTATTTTCTTTCTGGAACTGAGGACCAAACCCAGGGCCTTATGCTTGTTAGGCAAGCAATCTATCACTGAGCTAAAGCCCCAGCTCAGTGATATGTGGGTGAAAACACTCATCTCTTTTTTCTCCCTGCTGCCGCAATTTTCCTTCAAAACAGGAGGTGCTGCTTAGCTGAGGAAGTAAGCAGGCAGCTTCTAGATGGTTGCCCCTTTGGTTCTGCTTTAGCGGCAGTGAGCCCCAAGTCCACATCCTTCCTGGGACGGTGCTTAAGGTGTGGATGGCTGGGTGAAAGCGTGGTAACAGTGGAATAAATGCTCAACAGTTTCCAGCTCAGGTGGAATCATTTGATGCAGAAAAACTCACTAAAAAATCTCCCTCTACTGGAGGCTTTTTTTGGCCTGGATTACAGTCAGACATATGCTTCTTTTCCTACCCTCCCTTGAAAAATACTTGCTTTCGACTAGGTAGCTTGTGTCCCAAACTCATTAGAAACGTGTATTTGGGGAATCAAAACTGCTCTTTCTTATTTCCATCTTCTTGTCAGTATGATGTTTGTTAAATTTTCATTTATATTCACAGATATATTACATTTTCTTTGTTTTTCCCTGTCAAAACTTAACATGGTAGTCATACAGTCTCATAAAATCAGACAAGGGGAAATATCTTCTTTTTTCCTATAGAACTTATACAAACTTAGTTATCTTATGAGTTAGTAACTTGACTCTTTGCTGGACCGTGTCAACAGGACAGCAGTCACTTATGTGGGATACTTCTTGCACTTAGTTTACAAGCCAAGCAGTGACTAAATTTGAAATGACTGATTTTCCAAATGCAGTTATGAGATTATTTAGCCTCTTATTTTATCAATAGTCATATCTGTAGGAAACAGCATACATGACTGGGTGTTACTGACACATCCTGTAATTGCAGAACTCCAAAGGCAGAGGCAGGAGTACAGTGAGTTTGAGGCCAGCCTGGGGTACATAGTGAGACCTTGTCTCAAAACAAGGGACAGCGGTGACAAAGAAAAAAAAAGAGAAAACAGGACATTGAAATGAAGTAACGGGACAAATTAATATCAAAGGGACTAATGATGAGGTGACAGTTTAATAAAGTAAGGCTAGGATTATAGGAATTATGAGGGATTGATAGGTCAAGCACATCAAGGTTGTTGACTCGGTAAAGAAAGATCTGAGTTGCTGGGCCGTGGTGGTGCATGTCCTTAATCCCAGCACTCGGGAGGCGGAGGCAGGTCGATCTCTGTTTGAGGCCAGCCTGGTCTACAGAGTGAGTTCCAGGACAGCCAGGGCTGCACAGAGAAACCCTGTCGTGTGAGTGTAGGAGAGGGATAGTCTTGTGAGAACCTTGAGCAAGTGAGCACCGCCGGCTGATATCTGTAGGGAGCAGGTCAGGACACTAGCTACCCTTGTCTTTGTCTTTGGCTCCTAGCCTCCCTTTTCTCCCAGCATCTCCGTTTGCCAAAAAACTAACCAGCAGTGGTGGAGCAGGAGGTACCAGCTCCTGGGTCCTCAAAGGGCAGGCTCAGGGCTTCGAGACAGAGTGAGAGGCATCCTGTATCGACAGCCCAGCAGAGTAAGCTGTGCTAAGCTGTGCTCAGCTACACAAACCAACCCTAGTGGTGCCTTATGGCAAATCTAGCTGTGTTTCCTTTAGCTAGTGCTATTAGAGTTTAGTTGAAAATTTGAGTTTATGGGCCGACATCTTCCCTCCATTTGTAAGATTTCTAGTCCTCATCTACTCAATATTATCAGAACTTTGACTAGATTCATGTCATGCTTTTCTCATGTCTCTGTGTCTTTACTTTCTCTTTTATGCTTCCCAGCTCTGCTTGCTATGTTGTTCCTCCAGATGTAACTTCCACGTGACAAATTCTATCCTTGACTAAACTTTCTGGGATATTGCTTTGAGTTTTGACTTTATTTTAAATTTCTAGAAGCTTTGTCTATTTTTTTTAAGCATGTGCTTCTTCAGCCTTGGCATTTTCTTTCTGCTATTTATATTTTTGTTTTCTGTTCATTAAACACATTGATATGCATGTGATCATTCCAGATCTTCAAGATTAAAAAAAATGTTTAAATAAGTGATGCATTTAGGAGCTGTGTTTACCCTTCGGAAAGTTTGAGAATTATGGGAGCCCTTGGGTTAAGATTAAGATTGAAGTCTTAAGGTCAGACCTCAGGACCAGCAATATATGACGAATGCAAAATGAGCTCAGTGACATGTTTGAAGGTTCTTTGTCTCATCAGAGATTTTTTTCCTTTTCCTTTGTGTTTATATTTCGGTTTCCAGTTCTGTGTTTATAATGGGATTTCTTTGTTTGTGAAGGTGTGTGTCTCTGTGCCTATATGTGTTTCTTGAGCTTTGTCTTTGGCTCTTTTTTTCTGTTTGTTGGTTTATTTTGTCCTAATCTGGTTTGTTTGTTTTTATTTAACATAATATATAATGATAGTAATAACAACAACAACAATAATTATTATTAAGATGCCTGTTTGTATCCTAATAAGAGAGAGAATATTTGAGTGGATGGGGAAGTGGGGAGGAGTTGGGGGATGGTAACCATATCAGTATATATTATACTAAAACTATTTTCAATTAAAAAAGACTCATAACAGAATAAATCCCAACCATAACCTACTGAAAGATAAGCATCTTTGGGTCTGTTCTAATTCAGATGTCTATTTGTTCTCCTTCTGAAAAATTTTTATTAAATGTGTTCCTTGACAATCTAAAAAAGATTGAAAACATAGACCTGTTTGCAAGCTCACTGGAGTGTGAGGTGGGTGGTTTCCCCTAGTTTATCTGTCAAGAATTGAGGTCTTTGATATTCCCAGATTTATTGGGAGAGATTCTTGCACTGGACCTCAATCTTAATTGGACTCAAGTCTTATGTTCTTTATTTTATTCTTTTATCCTGGTATTCTAACAGATTTTGAAAAGGGTAAGCTCAGATTTACTTGATATGGTTTAAGGTCATAAGTAGAATCCAGGATCTATGCTCAGTTTTATTTATTTATTTTTACCATATGCAATGATTTACTAAGAAAATTATCACTAGATATTAAAATATTTTATATAGAGAAGTTATTCAAAACAGGACAAACAACACTGGTAACATGCTTCAGAGGGTGAGCACCTGCACAAATATTTACAAACACATGGATCAATAAATGTTTAAAAATTTAAAAGCAGGACAAACAAAAATTGTATTACTATTATTTATTGAAGTCTTAGAAATACTTTGTTCTTTTTAATACTAAAACTATTTCTTTGACAATTTCATCCAAGTACATAATACGTTTTGGTCATGTTTACCCACAATACACTTCTCATCATTCCCCATGTCTACTGAACCGTTCTTTTTCAACAGTTCTCCTGCTGCTGTCATGTTTTGTTCTGATTAGTTTAATTAGTTTAATTAGGGTTGTTTACCTCAGAATGGGTAAAGGGTATTTTACAGGATCTACACTCTAACTGTTGGAGTTTCCACCTTCAATGAGTTTTGACCAGATTCAGTTTTAAAAATTTTATTTCTGTTTACTAATTTATTTAAGAAGTGACTGTTGCTGGGTGGCAGTGGTGCACGCCTGTAATCCCAGCACTCGGGAGGCAGAGGCAGGCGGATCTCTGTGAGTTTGAGGCCAGCCTGGGCTACAGAGTGAGTTCCAGGAAAGGCAAAAAACAAAAAACAAAAAACAAAAAACTAACAACAACAACAAACAAAAAAACCCCCAAAAACCAAAAAACTGAAGAAGTAACTCTTGACTGTTGTCCAGCAGTTTTCAATGGGGTCTTGCTTTTGATAAATATTTGTTTATTTGAGTATTATTATTCTACGAGACTGTGCTGAAACCTTAAGACTTGTTTTAAGAATCGTAAATATAAGGGTAAATATTCTTATTCTCAGGCCCTAGGGACCAGTTTGGTTCTTTAGATTCTTGGATCCATCTATTAGGAATAAGCAGTAGTTTACATCCATGTAGTTTATTCAAGGGTGTGCTGACTCTATTTTTCTATTTTGTAGCATCTATTAATTATGCATTATTTCCTTCTGTGATCATTAGTTCTGGGACTGTACTCCAAAGCTACAATAAATTTTTCATCAAAAGAATACCATGACTATAATGAAACTGAGTAATAGTTATATAGTTAGCCAGTTTTGTTTTACTACACTTAATTTTTTTATTGAAAATTGATTCTTCTCTCATAAAATACCTCCTGACCACAGTTTCCTCTCCCTTCACTCTTCCCAGCTCCTGCCCCCAACCTCTTGTCTCCCCCAGATCCACACCCTCTCTGTTTCTTCTTCAGAAAATAGCAGGCCTCTAAGAGATGACAGCCAAACAGGAAAAAGGAAGATACAACAAGGCAAGGCAAAGCCCTCATATCGAGGCTGGTTAAGACAACCCAATAGGAGGAAAAGAGTCCCAAGAGCAGGCAAAAGAGTCAGAGACACTCCTGCTCCCTGTTAGGAGTCCCACAAAAACACCAAGCCAACAGCCATAACATATATGCAGAGGGTCTGTCGTAGACCTGTGCAGGACCCACACTTGCTACTTGAGTCTCTGTGAGCCCGTGTGAGCCCTGCTTTGTTGCTTCACTGTGCTGTGTTCTCCTTTTTACCACACTTTAAAACTGATTATTCAAGAGGTATATAATAAAACTGAGCATGATGGCTTAAGCTAGTAACCATAGTACTCAGGGGCTGAAGTAAGAGGATTCCCATGAGTTCGAGGCAAGTCTGGACTCTATAGTGAGTTATATGCCAGTATGACTACAGTGAGACTGTTTTAAAACCAAAACTAAAACCACAAACAACAAAACATGAATAGAATCAGGATTCTAAGCAAAGTCCAATGTTATGTGATGGAATTAAAAAACAAACAAACAAACATATTTTTCTTGTAAAAAGTTGATGTTGGAAGCCAGGCGGTGGTGGCGCACGCCTTCAATCCCAGCACTCGAGAGGCAGAGGCAGGTGGATCTTTGTGAGTTCGAGGCCAGCCTGGTCTACCGAGTGAGACCTAGGAAAGGAACAAAGCTACACAGAGAAACCCTGTCTCGAAACCACCCCCCCCCCAAAAAAGTTGATGTTGGCTAGATATGAAAAATAGCTTCAAATATTTGAAAGATTGGTATAAGAAAGATGGATTTGATGGTTCTGCTTGATTTCAAATTGCAAAAGTAGACCTATGAGTAAAAGTTAATGAAAATAGACTTCTCATTAGATGGAAGAATGTTATAATACACGTGTCCAACCATAGGTGTTAAATAAGGAGCTAGCTTGTTCTTCATCAGTAGAGTTGATCATAGATGGCTACCTACCAGGAATTCTACAGAGAACATGTCTGCTAATGGATGTATTCAGTTTGCTTCTTGCCAATATGAACACCTAACTTACAAACTTGAGTCTTCCTATACTCTGCCAGTAAGATATGAACCAGCTTCCATCTGTCTTTGTAGACTCTCGATCTTGCTTTTGAGTTCAGGCTTATTTTTGTTCTGCTCAAGTTTACATTGGTACTCTCTCCTTTTCTGCCCATCTGATAGACTTCAAGGTACAACATTACAGACTGAAGTTAAAGACTGCTGAGCAAACTGCCGTGATAATGTGAGGTCAACTTCCTGTAATAGATCCCTCAGCATTTATGTCCTAGAGGTTGTGCTACTCTGATGGCAGCCTGAATGATATATCCAGTAATTCTACTTTCTTATTCTGCTGTGCTTTCAGGAAAATCTGCAACCAGAAGTAACTGAGGTCATGCAGGGAGAAAATCATTCAGTGGTGTCTGAAATTGTGCTGATGGGATTTGCCAGTTCTTTGGAGATACGCCTGGTCCTCTTTCTGGTTTTCTCTATGTTCTATGTGGCAGGCATTTTAGGAAATTTCTTAGTTGTACTCACTGTGATCGCTGACCCCCATTTACACTCTCCCATGTACTTCCTGCTCGCCAACCTCTCCTTTATTGACATGTGTGTTCCCTCCATTACAGTTCCCAAGATGATTTCTGATCTTTTAAAGGAGAGAAAAGTAATTTCCCTTCAAGGCTGCATCACTCAGATGTTCTTCATTCATGTTAGTGGAGGAACGGAGATGGTGCTCCTCATAGTCATGGCCTATGACGGGTACAGTGCTGTCTGTAAGTCCCTCCACTACCTCACCAGCATGAACCCCAGGACATGTATTTTACTCTTAGCAGTAACTTGGACCATTGGAATCATGCACTCACTGATCCAAATTGTATTTGTTGCAAACCTTCAGTTCTGTGGCCACAGTGAAGTGGACAGCTTTTACTGTGATCTTCCTCGGTTTATTAAGCTTGCCTGCACAGTCACGTACAGGCTGGATCTCATGGTCACTGCCAACAGTGGCTTCATCTCTCTAGGGACTTTTATCACTCTGATGATCTCCTATGCCCTTATGCTGGTCACTGTTTGGCAGCATTCTTCTGGAGGTTCGCCCAAGGCTCTCTCTACATTGTCAGCTCATATCACAGAGGTGGTGTTGGTTTTTGGCCCATGTATCTTTGTGTATTCATGGCCTTTTCTCACAGTGCCTGTAGATAAATTCCTTGCCATTTTTGATGTGATAATTACCCCATTTCTGAACCCTGTAATCTATACTTTTAGGAACAAAGAGATGAAGGCAGCAATGAGGAGGATATTCAGCCAAATGCCAAGTTCCCAGAATCTATTTTAAAACTGTGGTATCTATCAGCAAAGACAAGTGTCTCTAATGTTTCCTAAATTACAGATAGGAGTCTAAGGACACACAGCCCTACACATACTTTACTTACTAGTCAAATTAGCAAAACACAAGCTTTTCTTGATGTATTTTCTATTCATAACCAAGGAAGATATATTCTTTTAATGTAATGTGTTGGAATAGAATGTATTCTGTATTTTTCTACCCTCTTCTTGATAAAGAGGGCTTTGGACTGACCTGTTACATACCATCCTGCACTCTGAGGAAGCATTTCTCCTCTTAGATTTTCTTCTTTTTCTTTTTGATTTTACAATGCACAATATGAAGAAATTGTTCTGCAAATATGAGAAAATTTGCAATTGCTACACATAAAAATTTTTTTTTTAAACAGAAATAGAATCACAACACTTTCTCTCTCCTTTTCTTCCCTCTACCCCCTCCCAGGTACTCTTCCTCCAACTTTTCTCAGCTCCTCTATCAGATAGCCTCTTTTTCTTCAATTATTATTGCTACATATATACATATATATGTGTATATTCATAACCGTATGTACAATTGACTTGATCCATTTTTTCTGATTTTTTTTCCTGAGACAGGGTCTCTCTGTGCAGCTTTGCACCTTTCCTGGAACTTACTTGGTAGACCAGGCTGGCCTCGAACTCACAGAGATCCACCTGGCTCTGCCTCCCGAGTGCTGGGATTGAAGGCGTGCACCACCACCGCTCCGCCTGATTTTTTTTTTTTTTAAATTGATCTCTGGGTGGGACATTGTGGAATCAGCTGTGATAAATGAGGAAACATACGCATAGCAGACATTAAAGCAGCAGCACCTGCCTCATCCTTCAGTGCACATTGCCCTTGTAAAATTACCACTGTATATTTTTGAGATGGTCTCTTATGTAGCCCTCGCTGTTCTGGAGCTCACTCTGTAGACCAGGCTGTCTTCAAACTCACAGAGATCCACCTGCCTCTGCCTCCTGAATGATGGGCTTAAAGGTGTACATCATCACGCCCAGTCCTTGAAATAGCTTTTTACGTTAACCACAATAGCATCCTGAAATTGGATCACTGAATCACAGCTTTTTGTGTATACCAGCCAGTGCCTATGGCAAGAACAGATGAGGCCTTACAATCACTTTGCCCCATTTGAAGACTGTGTTCCAGCAGTGCCAGGTGATTAGACCAACAGAGACCTGGGAAGGAACACAGATGGCATTGAGCTTATTACTCCCCTGTGCTTGTCCCTAATGCCATGGCTGTAATTTCCCTATAATTTCTAGAAGACAGAATCTCACAGCAGACTTCCTGGTCCTCTGGTTCTGGCAATCTTCCCACCCTCTTCTGTGATATTCCCTGAGCCACAAGTGCACTAGTTGTGTTGTAGATGTATCCACTGGGACTGGGCACTCAAAAATGAGCTGTTCTCCACATCATGCCCACTTATGGCTTCTTAAAAATGGTCTCCATCTACTTCTTTGATGATGGGTAGAGCTACACTGAACTGTGGGTATAAGGACAGGTTTTAGAGTGCAGTTAGGAATTATGCCAGTCTAGTGAAGTGCCAGTAGTAGGTTCTTCTCTAAGACCCATGACCTCACTGGCCTTGCTCAGTTGGCTAGGCTTACAGTACATGATTTCCCTCCTGTTAAGCAGGCTTTAAGTACAATGAGATAGCTGTTGGTTACTGTCAAAATAAGAGAGCCACTGTTGCACGTTTAGGGATAACTTGACATGCTGGTCATTGCTGTGATCAACAGGCATTACAGCTGGTTAGGACTACTGTTTGCTTCCCTCCTTTGGCAGCTTGCCCAGCACCGTCAGGTACTAGGAAAGCTAGAGCACAGGAGGGAAGCTGTCATGTTAGATCCAGCTCTAATCTTCTGAGTCCTGTGTCAAAAATGTATGGTGTCTGCAGTAACAGAGACTTACCTCAGCCTTCGAGGGGCAACCCAGGGCAATAGCAATAGCATAGCCAAGGGTATTTAAAAGACCAATGGTCCATGTCCTTCCTCCTCCTCCTCCTCCTCCTTTTTTTTTGTTTTTTTGAGACAGGGTTTCTCTGTGTAACAGTCCTGGCTGTCCTGAAACTCACTTTGTAGACAAGGTTAACCTCAAACTCTCAAAGATCCGCCTGCCTCTGTTTCCCTGAGTGTTGGGATTAAAGGTGTGTACCACATGTTCTTTCTTACTATTGGAGTGAACATAATAAATAATTTTGTAAATTTCTGGACATGAAAAATAGAATATAATATGTATTCATGTATTTTTATAAACTAAATTTCTATTTATATAATTTTATAAGCTAATCACTTTGATAATTTCTATCATATTAAACTCATCACTTCGGTAATTTCTTCTAGCATATCAAAATGCATCATTGAAGAGCCATGTGTGATGGTTTATGCCTGTAATGTCAGCACTTGGGATGGGGAGGCAGTAAGAAACTGTTGTGTGTCTAGGTCAGTGGTTCTCAACCTCTCTAATGCTGCTATCCTTTGATATGGTAACTTGGGTTGTGATGACCCCCAACCATAGAATTACTTTCGTTGCTACTTCATAATTGTAATTTTGATATTGTTATGAATTGTAATGTAAATATTTTGGAGATAGAGGTTTGTGACCCACAGGTTGAGAACTACTGGTCTAGTTCTAGGTCAAAGGGAGTTTCAGACATTTTAACCCTTCCTTCATGCAGGACACTAGACTTTATGCATGAAGAGGTTAAATAGTTTGAATTAGTGAAAGAAAAAGCTAAGATTAGAAGTCATGTGTTCTGGGTCTCATATATGCATGTCACTGAATGAAAACAGATTCTACTTGAGGTAGAATTGCTGGTGTCACTGTTAAAATTTTTGACACTTCTTTTAGATACTTTTCCTTATTCACTTACTTAAAAAATTGATTGCAAGAACTGGGACTGGATTTAATAGTCAGGTGTGCAAAATTAGGCAGCTCATTTGATGACTTCAAGTCTTTTATTATTTTTATTTTAAAATAAATTTATACCATTTGTTTTATATATGTGAGTGTTTGTAAGTGTGCATAGGCCATGGTGAATGTTGGTGGCGAGAAGAAAACTTTTGGGGTCATGTCTCTCCTTCTACTGTGTGGGACTCAGGGACTGAATTCAGACATGACCTCAGGTCTTCAGTTTGGTGTCAAGTGCCCAAACCTGCTGAACCATCTCTCTGGCTTTTGAGTCATTTAGAAATATTTCTGCAAAACATATCACTTTTCTTGGACTATTTTTCACAGTCTGTGAGCAATTAGGAATAATAATCCTTCAAGTTCTAGTACTCTTCTACAAAAGTACAAATGATTGGAAATAGTTGGGGAGGTAGCTGAGTTATAGAGACCTTGCCTATTGTGCACAAGGTCTGGTTTGATCTTCAGCACTGCAAAAGCAAGGAAAAATCAAACACATCAATAGAAATCAAAGCAGAGCATTCCTAGTTCCAAAGCCTTGGAAGAAATGTTCTTACTTGCAACCATGTGTGACACCAGAAAGACTTTCTGATGAATTTTTAACTTATAGAACTAATCACCTAAAGCTGTAGAAGCTAGGTTTGAAGAAAGCCTCAAATCTGAGGATGGAAGGTTTGATTAAGCACACACAGCAGGTGATGAGTTGGAAAACATGACAGGAAAACAGGGAGGGTAGACACACATGACACTATAAATAAAGCCAGTAACATTTCCAGAAAGAAAATTTTTTTTACTGGTTTGTTTTCAATGGGATGCAGAGGCAGAGGGTGGAGAAAGGAATCCTAATGATGTCATTGTAATTGGTGCTGAGGAACAGTAGGGAAGAAACAGAGGGTATTGGTAAGGAAAACAGTTCATGTATTTAAAAAAGTGTATCATTATGAATGGGATAGTAACCAAGAAAAGAAAGAATAGTAAGGGTTCAATGTTATTAGGATTATAATGTAATTAACACTACATACACCAGCAGTAATTCAAAACTCTTCTTTTATTAATGACCTAACTATAAAACTCAGCAACCCAAGACGCATCAGCAAAGTGCTCCAGAGTGTAGTGGGGTGGCTGTGTACAGCAGACAAAAATAAATGACTCTATTTTAGTGTGTTTCCATTCTGTAGCAAAATTCCAGTGTTGAATTTAGGAAGCATGACTCTCTACTTCCAACTTGCCACTCCTTAAATTCTTAGATGCCTTTGTTTGTATAACTCAATTAAGGCTGAGGTTATATAGACAAATGGTCACAGAGATTAGGCATGCAAATAGGCATGGAAAATTTGGCTACTCTCTGTGAGTAAAATGATTTGGGTAATCCTTATATTGTTTATTTTTATTTTTTATTTTGTATGTGGGTGCACATACCTCTGTGTGTGTGTGTGTGTGTGTGTGTGTGTGTGTGTGTGTGTGTGTGTGTATGCATGTGCATATGTATGTCTGCTATCAAGATGATTACCTTTTTCCATTGTTTTCCATTTTATTTTTTTTGGGAAAAAATGAACTATGAAATGCCTTCTGAAGGACTCTATTTTTAGGGTGGTCAATTCTTTTGATGGAACACTGGCTCTAAGGATCCTGAAAATAATGAGGAGCAGTGAATTCATCCTTAGATAATTGCGATTTTTTCTTTATCCTGTCTGTAGTTTTCATTTTTTCTCAATGTCCAGGGACTGAAAGCTGTTACAGTTCCTGGGTAAAAAGAGGTCTGCCTGCTTCTCCCTCCCAAGATGTAGGATTGAAGATATGCACTACCATGTCTGGCCTGACCTTGTACTTTACATATTCTAGGCTGGCTTCAAACTCACAGCAATCCTCATGCCTCTGTCTCCCTGTTTCTGAGTTTACATATATGTGCCACTACACCTTGTGGAATTTCTTTTTAATATAATTTTCTGGTTACAAATTATGTAATTATGCTAAAGAGCCTTAGAAAATATGCAGAAAATCTCAGTATTTTATCAAAACTAGTAACAAAAAGGCATGCATATACTGCAGCATAAGAATTAATAAAATTATAAATATGTCTATTTCATAAGTACATTTCATGGCTCTAGCAAGACCTCAAACTAAGGCTTTTTAAAAATTTTCTTTTATGGTGTTACGAATCAAATCCAGGACCTCCTACATGCTGGGAAAATGCTGTGCTACTGAGATATGTCTCTCATTACAAGACAAAAATTAAATTTATTTGTAGTTTAGTTTTATAAAAAAATTTATTCAATATTCCATCATATTTAAGCATGGAGCTATCTTCATGCTTAACCTATTGCAAAGTTTAAAATACATTAATCAAGGTATGAATTAAAATAAATACACATCTATTTCATAACCTGAACGTACTCAGCCGGTCTCTCCCACTCTGGTCTCTGAAATAGCCCTGACTGTAGAAGTCTGCTTCACCGCTGGTGGTGACTGCCCCCTAGCGGACATTTGGTAGTATTTAATATAACTGCTTGAAATTAGCATGGGCGCAGGCAGGTATTGTGATGCTTTTAAACACGTCAGTACACAGGTGGACCCCACCACAAAGACTTCTCCAGACCAGTGCTGATTGTGTTAAAGGATTTACTAGCCCTTGGAAAATAGGAATCAACTCCCGTTTTATGAGTAGTTTCTCTTACAACTCTGAAAACAGATTTTACCCACCCGAAAATAATGATTTAAAGGAGTTTATCATTGCCAAAAATAAGTGTAGCGAATTTCATGTTCACCACAGATACCGTTAGGCGATGCTTTGAAGTGAACTTGTGTTCTATGATTAATGTCTTCTGTATGAACCTCTTCTCAAGGAATCTGTAGTCCAGCTTTTAAATCTATGACTTGCTCAACCTATACCAACGGCATCGTTTTCTTCAAGCACGACTGAAACCTTAATGCATGACTGAAGTAAATTTTGGTAAAGCAGATAAGTTTTGGCTTCTGATATTTCTTTTATGGAGCTCATTTTCAATATTAACTGAGAAGATGCTAGAAGCTTCAAGTGATATTCTTGTCTTAACCTTTTCTTTCAGGTGACAGTTCTGTGTGGTGTCAGCCTCAAGTTATTGCACTTTACTCAGTGAGAACACATACTTCTCCTAGGAGTTGATCCCCTTGTTCATCATAATGTATGGTGTTGCTAGGAATGGTGGTACACGCCTATAATTCCAGTGCCTGGGAGCTGAGGCAGGAGGGTCAGGAGTTCAGGGTCATTCTCAACTACACAGTGAGCTCAAGGCTACATGAGACCCTCTCTCACAAAACCAGTGTTTGATATTTGTGTCACATTTAGTTACAAAATATCTGATTTTCTGCAGACTATCGGGCTCCTCACCCGTGCATATCTGGAAGTCAGTCTCCTACTTCCAGGTCGACATTACATTGTTTTTACTTTGTACATATGACAAATGTGGAACTTTTCTTTCTTGTATCTAGCTTGTTGACCTAATATGATGTCTTCCAGCTATATCTGTTTTGCTGTAAATGACGGGATTACATTCTTTTTTTTTTAAAAAATGGCTGAATAATTCATTACTAACACACATATTTTATATATTAATATACACATATATGTAGTATTTTCAGTATCCACTCACCTGTTGGTGGGCAACTAGATTGCTCTCATAGCTCAGCTGATGTGAATAGTGCCATAAAGTCATGGATGTGCAAACATCTTTGTTGTAGGCTGACTAAAGATCCTTCAGGAACATAACCAGGAGTGGTATAGTGAATAATATGGTAGTCCTGCTATATTTTTGTGTTAAAATTTTTTGCTATTATAGCATGAATGTGCACACTCATGTGCGTGTATGTTTGTGTAGTGTGTGCCACAGCCCATGTACCAGTCAGAGGACAACTTTTGACCTGTGAGCTTCCAGATGATGTGCCTGTCTCTGCCTACCATATCTCCACAGGCACAAGTGATGAGAAGTTATCATAACTTTACCATATGAAAAAAGTGTCAATTAATAGGCTCCTTTCTAATTCTTAGTAACCATGTTAGATAATTAGCTATACAAGTTTTAAACAAAAAAAATTTTCACACACACTTGACTGACATCAAATTTCTATTCACTTTTCTTAGAAAGAGCTGTAATGACTTATATGATTTACACAGAATAAACATTAGACCATCACATTTCCCTCAGAAAGGGATAATCTATCCACAGTACATGATTCATGGTAACATCAGTATATATTGTTAATATGTACAATTAATGTGAATAAAACACATATTACAGTGATTTAGAAAAATATACATGGAAAGCTGGCCTTTTCAGATGGTGTGTATGGTAAAACTGGTCTTTATTGCAGGATACTTGATCACACTGTGAACTCTGAGATTGCATTAATTAAATAAAATCGACCTTGAGTCGAGAGGTGGAGCCAGCAGCTAGTTGACAGGAAGCAGCCATAGAGAGTAAGAGGGAGTCCAGAAAATGGATAGAGAAACACACAGGAAGTAGTGAGGAAGGATTTTTGAGTCTGGTGGCTCTTTTGGTTTGGGACAGTAGAAGAGAAGGCCTCTTTCTGAGATGCTGTCTAAGGAGGAAGGTCAGTTGGTTGCTCCCCTGCCTCTCTGAGCTAGCAGGTTTTCACTCCAGCATTGACTCTCAAGTATTTATTGGTAAAATCTTAAGATTGAGATTTAGTATAAAAACAACAGACCATTAATTTACAATCATCAAGCGAGTATGGTATATATTGGGCCTGGAGAGATGGCTTAGTGGTTAAGAGCACTTGCTTTTCTTCTAGAGGGCCCAAGTGTGGTTTTCAGCATCCATATCAGGCAGCTCACAATAGTCTAACTTATAGCTCCTTTTTGCCTCTGTGGGCATCTGTACACATATGGCATGTGCATGTGTGCACCCACACATACACACACAAATAAAAATAAATCTTTAAAAAAAATTAGATAGTCAGAGCAATAGACCAATAAAACAAATTTCAGAAATTGATCCCAATATACATAGTAATTTAATATACAAAGTACATTGTTTCACTTCAAAGGAAAGGAATGGAACAAATAGCTATTCATCTAAAGAAAACTAAATAGAGATTTTTCCTTATATCATAAAAGATTCAAGATGATTAGGTGTTGGTAATTTAAGGAACAAAAAGTATTATCTATTTAAGTGTACAGAGGACTGCAGGCTGGTATAAAAGATTTTGATAGAGAGTCTCTGAAAACCACACTCTAGGTGAGAGAATATTGCTTAATATGCAGGTTTTCCACTTTCCAGAATTAATGCAATGGTTTAAAATTCACCTTTCACAGGGCCCAAGCAAGGAAAAGTACGGTAGTTGGGAGAAGTTAGGAATTAGAAATGACTATGACATGCCAAATGAAAATAACTTGACAGGAAGGGAGGGATGCAAGGGATGATGTACAGCTCTCCCACAACTAGGCCTACAGAAAAACTTCAAAGAGTGAAAAATGAGCATCATTTCAAATACATAGCTGACCTGAAAATGAAAGGGTACGGATGTAGTTGTCAGCATCAAGGTTTCTTGAGCTTGGCTCTCCCTGGTTATTTTATAACTGTTTTTTTTTTCCTAGTAAAGTTCCATCAATTCCTCTTTTAAAATGTAGGCTTCATCCAGCAACTGATGGGAGCAGATGCAGAGACCCACACCCAAACATTAGGAAACCCACAGAAGACAGTAAGGAAGGATTGTAAGAACCAGAGGGGTTGAGGACACCAGTAGAACATGGCACACAGACATCAACTAACTAGGGGTCATAGGGGCTCACAGAGACTGGAGCAACAATCAGGGAGCCAGTTTGGGTCTGGCTTAGGTCCTCTGCATATATGTTATGGTTGTGTAGCTTGGTGTTCTTGTGGGACTCGTAACATTGGGAGTGGGGGGAGTCTTTGACTTTTTTGCCTGCACTTGGGAACCTTTTCCAGTAGGGTTGCCTTGTCCAGCCTTGATATGGGTATATGGTTAGTCTTATTGTAACTAGTTATGCCATGTTTGGTTGATATCCCTGGGAGATCTGCTCTTTTCTGAAGGGAAATGGAGGAGGAGTGGGTATTAGGAAGGGAAAGAGTGGGGAGTGCCTGGAAGGAGTGGAGGGAGGGCAGACTGCAGTCTGGATGTGATATATGAGAGAAGAATAAATAAAATTTAAAACATGTATTCTTTATTTTAAATTTTAACTTAAGAAGATTGGAACAAATGGCGTTAGTCAATCACTCCAACCTTCAATTCTAATAATCTACACACAAGACCAATAATTTTCTAGACTGTAAGGTGGAGGAAATTAATAAAGAGGTGAAATATACAGAGACTAGAACAATGGAAAGCAAACAGATTAAAAACAAGAAACTTAATATCAGAAAAGATAGTGAACAAATTAGAGAGTATGTGACTGACTGTAATCTATATTTTAATAGAATAGTCTGTCTACTACAGAAAACTGATAAAATATTATTCTTTGATTTATGGCATAAAATTTCCTTAGATCATGGACTTCCAAGATGGTAAATTATAAAGGACACTGAATTGATCTTAATACTCTGATGTACAGAGTGTCAGTTATTAACACCATTTCTATTAGCTTAACCAATGCCACAACTTCATAGCAGATTTCTGGGCATGCAGCATTGCATACATCTCAGGAACATCTCTGACATTTCCTGGGACCTTTTCTGCAATGAGCACGATGGAGCATCTATAGTTCTGTCATCACAGTCGAACCTTTCATGACACTTTCCTGTAGTGCCTAAGATAGCTCCACAGTCTCCCCATTGCCACTTTCATGTCTTTGTTCCTGAATGTATAGATGACTGGATTCAAAAATGGAGTAATAAATGCATCAAAAATAGCAAGATATTTATCCAGGTGTGATGTTGGTGATGGCCATGTATAGAAAAACATCAGTGGCCCAAAGAATAAGACCACCACAGTGACATGGGCTGAAAGGGTGGACAGGGCCTTAGACAATCCACTAGAAGAATGTTTCCAAACAGTGAACAGAATGAAAATATAGGAAATGACCAGTAAGAGAAAGGAGCCCACAGAAATGAGCCCACTGTTGACAGTGACCATGAGCTCAAGCTCTTGAGTGTTTGTGCAGGCAAGTCTGAGGAGTCGGGGGAGGTCACAATAAAAACTGTCCAAGGTATTAGGACCACAGAAAGGCAAGTCTACCACAAACACCAATTGTACCACTGAGTGAATAAGGCCAATGACCCAGGAAGTGACTAAAAAGAATAGACACACACGTGGGCTCATGATGGTCAGGTAGTGCAGAGGCTTACATATGGCTACATATCGGTCAAAAGCCATGGCTATGAGCAGCACCATCTCCGTGCCCCCAACTGCATGACTGAAGAAGATCTGAGTGATACAGCCCCAGAAGGAGATGGTTTTGTGTTTCTTGAAAATGTCACAGATCATCTTAGGAGCTGTAATTGAGCAGAATATCATATCAATGACTGAGAGGTTAGCTAAGAGGAAGTACAGGGGGTTGTTTAGATGAGCGTCCAAAGTTACAGTGAGCACAATGACAAGATTGCCCATCATGCTCGCAAAGTAGAACAACAAAGTGAAGACAAAAAGTAGAAACTGAATCTCCCAAATATTAGTGATCCCGAGGAACACAAACTCTGATACCACAGAGCGATTCATTCCATGCATTGCTTCAGATGTCAGAACCAGCATTCATATTTGCTGAGGGAAGAAGGACAAAGAGAACAATTTACTTAGGCAAGAGTTAGTGTTTGAGAAAGAAAGCTTGTAGCTACAGAAGTAATTATTACATCCAAATTATGTGCAGCAAAATATTCTTTATCACATCCATGTACACTGGCTTCCTCTTAGATGGGCCAGTTGATTTCCACATGGTGTCATAGTTTTCAAAGCTACTACCGCTAAATTATTTCCACCACTAGACCTGTTTCTTCTCTGTTGTTGCTTAATATTAAGTGGATATTTTCTATTTTCTCTTGTCCAGGATAATCTACTTGGATGACAAAAAAAGTCATTTTTAAATCCCTTTGACCACAATTTCCAAAATTTCCACCATTGTATCATGCACTACACAAAGTCTAATTCTCAAACTCCAGGTGAACATGCCTTTGTTGGTGAAATCACAGCCTGGTGGAGTCTTCCCACACTCAACACTAGTTTTGATGTTAACTCGACACAAGACAGTCATCTGAGAGGAGCGAACCTCACTTGAGAAAATGCCTCCATAAGATCAGGCAGGAGGCAAGCTTACAGGGCATTTTCTCACTTAGTGATCAATGGGGGAGAATCTAGCTCATTGTGGGTGATGCCATCCCTGGGTTCTATGAAAAAGCAGGCTGAGCAAGCTATGAAGAGCCTCCATGACCTCTGTTCAGCTCCTGCCCTGTTTGAGTTCCTGTCCTGACGTCCTTTGATGATGAATAGTGATATGGAAGTATAAGCCAAATGAACCTTTCTTGCTTTCAATCATGCTGTTTCACTACAGTGGTGGTAACTCTACCTAAGACAGCGCCATTAGTATTTAGTTCACTTTGTCATTCATAATTGTATAACTGTCCATCTCCTGAACTGAAATGTAGCTTCTTGCTGTAGGTGTTGCTCAGTGGTAGAGTACTTTCTTAGCTTGTGTGAGGCCTGCTTGATCCCTGCAACTGCAAAATAAAACATAGTTTAATTTGATATGGAAATCATGTTTAGTTCACATGTATTGTTTCTACCACCATCATGTCACTAACAGGGACTCACAAAGCCTGATGACAAGTGCTTCACGCCTGCTGAAGGAAGGAAGAAATTCAGGGGACTGAGGGCTGACATTAGAGTTGAGAGTATGTTATAAGTCAGTTGTATGTAAATCAATAGTATGTAAATAGTATGCCAATTAGCGGCTATCACAAGATCCCAAGGTCATCCTGTACTTGTTTAACCACACAGAGAAAAGTTGTTTGGGAAACCTCTGTTGTAAAAATAATTATGAAGCCTCAGTGGTTCATTTAAAGAAGTCAATAGAAGGCATCTGATGTTTTAAAATGGAAGAAGTCATTTTACTTTATACCCATCACTTTATAACTATCGTTCACTTGCAATAAAGTCTATGTCTGGTCTAAAGGGTTGTGAGCTGAGACAAAAAACACCCTCTGCATACCCATTTGACTCCCAAAGGCAAGAATTACCTCACATAAAACAAAATACACTTGAATTGGGTAAAAGAAGAGCAAATAAAATATTGGGCAGAAAGAGCCACATTGTCTGTGTGTGTGTTTATGGACAGGGTGGATACTGAGTTATAAAGAGCATCAAAGCAACTAAGGACAGCGGTCAGATCACAGTACTAGGAAGAAGAGGATGACAGAGTTCTTTAGGGATAAGCATATCAGGTGCTGCAAGTGGACAGTGAGGTGATTTACACAGGAAGCAATTTCACCAAATATCGTGAAACTTCACACTAAGATCAAGATTTCCAGACTTGCAGTAAATGTTCTTCACAATAAACAGCTTTTCAGCTCTCTTTTTACTTATTTAGCATGTCTGGGGATCGAACCCAGGTTCTTTGCATGCTTTAAAAACAAGTGCTTTACCACTGAGTTATTTCTCAGCCCAATAAGCAGCTTTTATATTGGTTTCTGATTGCTGTAGTAAGAAACAGTCACAAATTTTGTGGCTTAAAACAGCTATCATAGCTGGGCGGTGGTGGTGCACGCCTTTAATCCCAGCACTCGGGAGGCAGAGGCAGGTGGATCTCTGTGAATTCGAGGCCAGCCTGGTCTACAGAGTGATTTCCAGGACAGGCACCAAAACTATACAGAGAAACTCTGTCTTGAAAAAACAAACAACCCCCAAACCCTTAAACAAACAAAACAAACAAACAAACAAACAAACAAACAAAACCCCAGCTATCCTGCCCTCAGCCCATTGTCCCAACCTCCACATCATTCACCTACCTCCTCATCCTCACTTACCCCACCACAGTTATAGTTTCAAATCAGGAAAGCTTATATGAGTCTTTGAATATAAAATTAAAGTATTGCCAGAAACTTTTTCTTTCTGAAGTTTCCAGAAGAGAATCTGTTTCCTTGTCATTTCCAGCTACAAAAGGCTGCCTGCATTTCTTGGTTCAGGGCACCACAATCCCAGCATCTACTATGAATCCTCTCAATCCTCCTCTCTTATAATTATCACTGGATTTGCATTGGACTGATCAATGATAACCTTAAATATTAAACTTCTTGAACCAATTATAGTCACAAAGTTGCCTTTTCCCTAAGGTAATATACACAGATCTGTGTTGAGGACATAAACATCCTTGAAGGACATTATTCTGTATGCCACACTATTCTAATGTGATAATGACAATGTTACAATGAAGCAATGAGTCTTATACTGTGGATTTCAGGTAGCTTGTCAGGATATTAAAAAGGATATTGAGGGGTGAGAAATATATAATGCATCCTATAATGCATATGCACTGTGAATATGCATAAAGAGTTTCTGACTCCACTAACACACAAGATGGACAACAAATGGCCATCAGGGATGAGTCAGTGGTAGTCAGTCAACCAATATGTTATCAGAGAAATTGTTGTGAAAGGTATGCAAATGACTTCTGAGTTTTTCTATGACTTTTCCTTGTTCATTAATTGAATAAATATTTTGAATACCCAGAGTGCCAGATACCATACTAAAGTTGTCAGGTGTAACACTGACATGAAATTCTTGACTTTGTGGAATCCATATTTAGTATAGAAAAAAAATGCAGTTTTAATATTAGATCTCCCTTTTTCAGAAGAGATAAGTACAGCGGAAGGAAGAAACTCTGTAATTCATTACCTGGGCCATCTCAAATCCTCTGCTTACATCAGAAAGTCTCTTCTAGGTGTTCTGACTTCTTTTTATCTGAATTCTTATGTGTATAGTTTCTATTACATGCTTTATTTTTCAAGGTCTCTATTTAATAATTGCGAATTGGTCTCTAGAAATGTCAGAAGCTACATCTATAAATCCTCACCTAACATGAACTGAGCAAGGATGATACCAAATAGACTTGCTAATGATGTGGAAAAGGGAAAGCCCCCGGCCGCCTCAACTGTACACCGAGAACTACACACAACTAAGGAATGCTGAGAGCAGGGGATATAATCTTCCCCAGTGAAGAGCACACCAACTGGATGCCCAATGGTCATCCCTGCAAATGCATACAAACAAGTAACATTGTATGCACTAAGCAGGTTGTGTTTATGTATTTAGGAACAAATATATTAAATAGAAAGAGGCCATGAATTTGAAAGAGAGTGGGTGAGAAGAAAGGGAACACTGAAATGATGTAAATATATTATAATCTCAAATAAATAAAAAATTAAAAAACTAATTTATGATTTCTATTCAAACTTCCATGTGATGTGCTATAAACTAATCAACACTGTCCTAAAAAATAGAAAATTTAAAAGTCCCCAAAGAATTCCTTGTGATTACTAAGAAAAATATGTTTTTACTTAAAAAAAATTAGGCTTTATGAAATAAGCACAATGAGAATATACTGTGAGGTGGGAACATATATGATGCTCTTTACAAATTAAAATTTGGACAGCAAAAAACCAAAAGAACGGGAAGTGGTGATATACACCTGTATTCTCATTACTTGGGAGGCAGAGGCAGGAGGCTTACTATTAGTTTGAGTTCAGACTATGCTCCACAGTGAGTTACAGCCAGCTGGGCTATATAGAGAGACTCTGATAAAAAGGACAAATCACAACAGCTGAAAAAAAAATGACACTCAACTGTTCATGGATTTATAAGGGCAAGATCAAAATTAGGATATTTATGGGGTCATTTAAAGACAAAACTATGATATTTCATATACAACTTGTGCAAAGATAAAGCCTAGGCAGAGGACAACTTGGACATTTTAGGGCAATTAAATATACTTTTAAAACGAGAAAAGAATTAGATGGAAAAATTAGAATAAGAAAGAGGAAGATAAATTAGATCATTGGATGTGTCAGGAGATGAAGTCGGCCAGTGAGGCGGAACTTTACGATAGAGAGGAAGAGACGGCAGAAAAGAAGTTTAGGGGTGCACTTTTCAAAACAGCAGCACCCCAAATAACCCTCTGCCAGCATTCCAGCGGAGCTGTGCCATTTTAGGCTAACACGTTGCAGTCCCCCGTCTGCATACACTGCTGTAAGAAGGGAGTCCTCTCAAGTTATTACAGATGAGTTTCCAGGCGGCTTTCCTGACACAGTATCAGGAGGTTTTTTTTTTTTGTTTTTGTTTTTTTTTGTTTTTGTTTTTGTTTTTTTTTTTTCATACAAGGATGAGGGTTCTGTGAATGAATAATATAATTTCCTTAAACCTGAGTCATTATCCAAGGAGGATTAGCTTGGATCTCGGCTGCAGGAGACAGGATAAGAGAGGAAAGCGTGGGTAGGGAGCGAGACAGTGTGCAGGAATGGCGGCTGGATAGAAGAAGGGGAGAAGGTGGATGGAACACATCTTTCCCCCTTTCATAATTCCTTAAAAGCCAAAGAAGATAAAGTGACGTGAGCAGTAAATATCAGCGTATTTAGTAACTTACTGTCTTTTTGCCTTCAAATCTTCAGATTTCCGGAGTGGCTCACGTCCACATCTGAGAACTAGTCACTTAAAGACTTCCACAGGGAGACACTCGGTTCTGAGTGCTCCATCACGTCCGCGCCCTCCCGGACCGGGTGTGCCCTCTTCTGTGAAGAGGTGCTGTCAGGGGTACTCTGCTTTGAGGTGACTGGCTCTGTCTTCATTTATACGGAATTGAACAACACTTTGGAATAGATTAATAATAACCTGATGTTCAGGAAAATTTGAAAAAAAAGTTATGTTCATTATTAAGTGGTGGAATTTCTGAACCAGAGGACTGAAATATGTTCTGAGACTGTTCCATTTATTTTTCTACCTGGGACATAACGTTTCCCTCAGTTTACAAAGTTTGAAGATTAGTTTATTTCCTGTTTTGTTTTTGTTATTTTTGTTCATATAGTAATCTGAAGTTCTTTGCATAAATGAAACTTCTGTCTCTCTCTCTCTCTCTCTCTCTCTCCCCCCCCCCCCCCCCTCTTTCTCTCTCTCTCTGTTTTTTCGAGACAGTGTTTCTCTGTGTAGCTTTGTGCCTTTCTTGAAACTCACTCTGTAGTTCAGGCTGGCCTTGAACTCACGGAGATCCTCCTGGCTCTGCCTCCACTCGGAGATCGATCGGCCTGGCTCTGTCTCCCGAGTGGTGGGATCAAGGTGTGCGCCACCCCCGGCCCCCAGGCCGTTTCTTTTAATAGAGCCAATGTGTTCTTAGTTTCCCTGCTGTGGACATGAAGAATTGCCCGTGAATGTATGCTCACTTCTGCTATGGACTCTGATAAGAACTTGCCTGTGAGTCTTTCGGTAGTTAACATCATTCATGTTGGTAAAAACAAATAAAATCAATTCTTTGTACTTTTAAGTTTTTAAAAACGTTTTTTTTTATGATTAAAAAACCCCCTAGTACTTGTGTACAATTTATGGCCACTGGCAGGTGTTCACGTTCCAGTGAACGGCCACACACGCTGTGAATGCGGCTCTTTAGTGTTAATCCTCTGGGTTCCTTTGGTTTTTCCTCAGAGCATTCATTTTCTGTCCACCTTTCTGTGTTGCTGCTGCCCAATGACCCCACTTCTCCTTGAGTTAACCTAGAAAAATTATGATAAATGTTTTAAAAATAGAAATGACTAGAAGATTGATAAGTTGAAAATTTAACATTACATATTTACGTTTCTAGCCCTTTTTCTTTCTTCCAGCATGCAATTTTAGCTGATCCTACAGGATTTTAGCTTGGAGTAAATTAGTACCTTCGATAATTTTCTTTTAAGCACATTTTCAATCACTCTATTACCACATTTCTTATAGGACATTGGCTTTTTTATTTTTTTAAACTGCACTTGTCACTTATGAATTTTCTCTTTATATCTTAGCTCCTCTCTACAGAAAAGTAAACAGAATTATTTGAAAGAGATAAAGATATTTGTCTTCATTTTCAGTGATAATAATTTCCCTAAAGAGACACAGATATAGTTACTAGCCTGCATCCTACTCCAGTCCTGAGCTGAACCAGGGTGAGGGCTATACTGCAGTGCACCTTAGACGAATCTTGATTCTCTAAGTGACTTCAGTGGAGATTACTTCTTGTCTCTGTAACCACAAAGATTCATAGTCATTCTTCTTATCATCATTCCTCCCATCATCCATTTCTTCCTCTCCACAAGCCAAACCTTAATTAATGTATGCAAAAAGCAAACTGTTACCCAGGTCTTCCTTGCTGCTGAAGCTTATTTAGCATAATGTCTTTCTGTTGTGAACTTCATGGCCTCCCTTCTTTGTGGCTACTTGTAGGCTATTACTTCAAGCATAGAGGTATGCAAAATGTTTTTATAAAAAGAGAACTCAACTTACTCACTGTGGGGAGGATAGTGACCAAACAAAGCTATAATGACGAGGTCCTGCAAAACTAGAGTCAATTAGCCAAGGAAATTGTCTTCTACGTGTTCATTGTGGTCAAGGCAACAAGGGGAATGTTGATAATGGGTCACAGGAGGGCAAGACGGCACCAGGATCTGCACAGAAACCAATTTCTACCATTTGTCATGATGAATCCAAATATTTCTAGACACTTTGTAATATTCAGTTTCCAAGAAATTCATAGAGATGATGTCAACATCCTTGAAAATAGAATTTTATTTGTACATTCATGAATTACACAAATTAAACAACTACAAGAATATTTTAAAAATTTTTATAATTTAATTTAATTTTACATATCAGCCACGGATTCCCCTGTCCTACCCCCCCCCCCCCCCCCCCCGCCGTCCCTCCCCAGCCCAGCCTCCATTCTCATCTCCTCCAGGGCAAGGACTCCCCTGGGGATTCAGCTCAACCTAGTAGATTCAGTCCAGGCATGTCTAGTCCCCTCCTCCCAGGCTGAGCAAAGTGTCCCTGTGTAAGCCCCAGGTTCCAAACAGCCAGCTCATGCACTAAGGACAGGTCCCTGTCCCACTGCCTGGGTGCCTCCTAAACAGTTCAAGCTAATCAACTGTCTCACTTATCCAGAGGGCCTGATCCAGTTGGGGGCTCCTCAGCTATTGGTTTATAGTTCATGTGTTTCCACTACAAGAATATTTTAAATGATCTTAAAATGACTTTTATAAATTATGAGTTTAATACATTGTGATAAGTGTGTAAGTACACTTTGTCTAACTCAATTTGTGTCTTGCAGGGCAACTTTGTTTCACTATTAAGGGTATCCAGATCATATTTGTTGCATTTAACAAATGACTTTTGCTGTTCAAATGCCTCCAATGTCCCTCACTGTACCTGCTATTTGGAGTCAGGAATAATATGACTATAGAGAACATACTCATCCTGGTGTTTAGAAATCTATGATGCCTACAAGCCACATGAACCAGCAGCATGGCATGGTAACCCTAAGGGTGCAGTAATGGCACACATGCCTTAAGTTGGTAACCGAAAATCTCTGATTGGAGATAGAGCTTTAAATTAATGGTGAGGGAATGAGCCAAGAGAAGAGTACAAGTAGACATCATGTGCACATTTTTCCTCAATAGTCAATCAAATTGGAATGAGGTTGAAATTAACTTTTGCTTGTACTCAAAGTATCCAAGCAATAATATTTAGAAATTATAATGTGCTATCAAGTTTATAGATAAGTTGGGAAAAGATTGATTATCTAAGTAGGATGGGAGAATGCACGTGGCATAAGAAGTCACCTCTTCCCTTTAAAGTTGTTAGAACAAATTCTCTTTATGTGACCATCATCCATATGACATCATATGGTTGTTATAGACCCAAATATTATCCAATAAAGAGTTTTATTTTCTTGAGTATTCCTTACAACATCCAGAGGCCAAATCTACTTCTGATGAAAAAATTCAGAGAAGCTCAAGTATTTCAATGAAGTTTGAAATGTCTAATGTACAGCTATGGAAAGAACCAGATTAAATACTGTCAGATGAAACTCAGAAGACATGCTAAGTATGACATAGTATCTAGTATTGAACGTGGACAGAAAATAATTATAAATGAAAAAAAAAAAGACCAAAGATGAGTGAAATCTGAATAAACTGTAGCTTTTAGAGTAATGTTATTGTCTTAGTGATTGGAAAGTATGCCAGGAAAATGAATGTTAGCATCAGGGGAATCTGAGTTTAGTTTAGATAAAAGTCATAAGGACACGCTGCACCAACTTTGAGTGTTTATGAATCTGAAGTAATTTCCAAATAAGGTTAAAACCAATATAAGCCAAAAAAGTAACATCTAGCTGATTATCAGTAAAAAACCGAGTGAAAAGCCAATGTGAACATTCGTTGGAATTCAGTATTTGAATAACATGAAAAACACAAGGAGAATAATATATGTGGTCATGTTAGTGAAGCAGCAGTTGGACAACACACAAGACTGACTAAAGAAATGTGATCTGGAATGACAAATGAGAGCAGCTGGGCAGCATAGTTCAATGTTTGGACTGTCCATGGGTTACTTTAATCACTGTGGAGCAAATACTTAGGGTTGGGACTTAACAAGGAAATTAAATAAATTTATAACTTATTTTAAAACAGAACTCTATGATCTCTTTTAAGTCAGTAGTTTTCTAAGAAACTACTGTTTGCAGAATTTCAAGTCAAAGGAACTTTTCTTCCTTCTCTGTGGTATGGGAGCTGGGTTTGCCAACTTTCCATTCTTAGCAGTTCCTCCTTTTAGAGTCTATTACAGTGGTTCTCAACCTTCCTAATGCCACAATCCTTTAATATAGTTCCTCATGTTGTGGTGACTCCCAACTGTAGAATTATTTCATTGCTACTTCATAACTGTAATTTTGTTACTGTTACGAATCATAATGAAAATATCTGATATATGACTTCTGTGGAGTTTGTGACTCAGTTTGAGATCCACTGTTCTATTACAACTATACATCACCCCAGTTTCCTTGACTCCCTTCCAAAGGAACAGTCAAACCCTCCTCAGAGACACGTACTGGGTGTGGCACCTCTGCCTCAGGGTTGTATCCTGCCCTGTAGATCTTTCTTTAAACTGACACACTGGCATCACCAGATAGCCCAATCCACCTGTCCTTCTTCTAAGCTTTTAATCATTCTGCTGATTTAAGTTTTAATAATTCTGATATTTTCTCCTTATTTATTTTCCTAGCCCTAGGTGTACATTTGGTTTCCCACCTTCCTAAAAATGCTGCTTCTGTGATCATAGATTTACATCTCTCTCAAACAACTACTCAACACTTGTTAAAAACAAAAAGGTAATAAATTTTGTTTGCTTTTATTTAAAACATAATTAGTTTTTATTTGTGATTCTAGAATTGGGCAGCACCTTATGTGTAAAGTGTAATGAGTGGTTTGATGATCCTAATGGAGAAAGCTTCATGAGAAGAAAAATACTGAATAAAACATGACTCAGAGAAAAAGAATGATGGGAAGAGGACGTGTTCTCATTGCATTTGCTCTGTTTTTTCCTTTCCATCTCCTGGCTTTTGTTCCTTTTGCTTGGAAACTGAACTGTTTTGAAGTGGAGTTTAACCAGGAAAGGTCCCATTAGCACTGTGAGCTTCTCTGGTCTGGTCTGCGCTGCTGGGAACTCATTTAAAGCAATGGCGTCCCATGAAAATCATTCAGCATAGTTTTATATCTAGTCAAACGTTCTTCATACTACAATTTGTTTTTCAAAAAAAAAAATTGATACAGTTTCAGTCTTACTGGTCTTTGAGGAAGTCAGATTAGCAAGTAAATGGTTGACAAGCAAGAGACCGGAGGGGCAGAAAATAGATCACCATAATAGTAAGAAAGAAAATAGATGAAGTAGAAACTACAGACTGCAACCCACAGCTCCAGAGAGGCTAGATAACAAGGAGATCCGAAGAGGGATCCATGGATTACCCTGGGAAAGGGAAATAGATGAGATCTCCTGAGTAAACTGGGGGTGTGTGGGGCAGTGGAGGGTAGGGGATGGGGGATGGAGCCTGGGGAAATAGGATGGTTGAGTTGGAACAGGGGCTGAGTGGGAGAGCACTGAGGGAGATATCTTGACAGACATCATGAGGATAGGGTAAAAACTTGGTGTGAGGAAAGTTCTCAAGAATCCACAGGTGTGACCCCAGCTTAAACTACTTGCAGTGGTGGAGGGGGTACCTGAGCTGGCCTACCTGGGTGATCAGATTGGTAAATGCCCTAACTGTCATCATAGAGCCTTTCTCTAGTAACAGGTGGAAACAGGTGCAGAGATCCATGGCTAAGCACCAGGCTGATCTCCAGAAGTCCAGTCAAAGAGAGGAAAGAGGGAAATGAGCAAGGGGCGTCAAGATCATGAAGGAGAAACTTACAGATACAATCAAACCAAGCTAGTGGAACTCATGAATTTTGGACTGACAGCTGTGTAGCCTGCATGGGACTGGATTGGGCTGTCTGTATGGGCTAGAGTGTCGTGTAGCTTGGTCTGTTTGAGGGTCCCCTGACAGTGGGAATAGGATCTATCCCTAGTTCATGAACTGGCTTTTTGGAGCCCATTGTCTATGGTAGGACACCTTGCACAGGCTTGATGCAGGGGAAGGGGCTTGGACCTGCCTCAGCTGAATGTGGTGATCTTTGCTGACTCCCCATGGGAGGCCATATATTTTTGGAGGAGGGGTTGAGGAGTGGGGTGGGGAGGAGAGGCTGAGGGGGGAGTGAGACGAGGGATGAGGAGGGACCTGTGATTGGCATGCAGAATGAATAAAAAATTTCTTAATTAAAAAAAGAAAAAAAAGAATTAAATTTGAAAATACTCTCAAGATTGGACAAATACATATGTAAAACTCACATACTTATTTTTGCAAGTAGACTTTTTAACATTTATCATTATTGCATTCATCAATAGAGCCACAGAATGGTAAGTCTACCACAAAAAGCAACATAACATCATTGGTGAGAAATGACATGCACCAACCTTAGTTTTTCAGTATGTACGATTTTTATTGACAGATACTTTTATTTTATGTGTATGAGTGATTTTCCTGCAAGTATGTCTGTGTACTACATATATGTTGGTTCTAGCAGAGACCAGAAGAGATGATTTGATTCATTTAAACTGGAATTAAAGATAGTTGTGAGCCTCTGTGTGTGGGTTCTGGGAACCGAACCTTGGTCCTATAAAAAACGTGTGTTCTGAACTATCAAGTCATCCTTCTAGCCCACCAAGTCTCTTCTAGAAACTGTTTATTAGTTGGTATTCCACATCAGTGTTTGGGGAAAGCAAGTGCGTGCATATCACATTTTAGTACAGAAAATATTCTGGATAAATATAACATAGGAAATGCAGCAATATCCAACTGAAATTCTAGTATAATTTATACGCTTATATGTCTTCAATATATTTAAGAAATTTTATTGTAGTTAATAAACTGACTACATAGTCTTCTCATTGCCACCTTCATCTCTTTATTCCTAAGTGTATAAATTACTGGATTTAGAAAAGGGGTAATAACTGCATCAAAGAGGGCAAGAAATTTATCCAGATGTGATGTCGGAAATGGCCACATGTAGAAGAAGATTAAGGGTCCAAAGAACAAAATGACCACCATGACATGAGCTGACAGAGTGGAGAGGGCCTTGGCTAAACTCCCCAAAGATTTCTTTTGAACAGTCATCAAAATAAACATGTAAGAGATGATCAGAATTAAAAAGGAGGCCACAGAAATGAACCCACTGTTGGCAGTAACCATAAATTCCAGTGCATTGGTGTCCATACATGCAAGTTTAATAAACCGAGGAAGGTCACAGAAAAAGCTGTCTAATTCATTAGAGCCACAGAAGGGTAAGTCTACCACAAAAATCAACTGAGTCACTGAGTGGATGAAGCCAATAATCCAAGAAGCAACTAAAAACAGAATGCACTTTTGTGGACTCATGATGGCCAGGTAGTGAAGAGGCTTACATATGGCAACATATCGATCAAAAGCCATGGCTATGAGCAACACCATCTCAGTGCCTCCAATTGCATGGATCAAAAAGATCTGAGTGATACAGCCTCCAAAAGAGATGGTTTTGTGCCTTCTGAAAAGGTCATAAATCATCTTGGGTGCTGTGGAGGAGCAAAATATCAAGTCGAGAAAGGAAAGATTGGCTAATAGGAAGTACATAGGGGACTGTAAATGGGGGTCTGAAGTTACAGTTAGTACAATGAGAAAATTTCCCAACAGGCTTGCCACGTAGAACACACAGGAAAAGAGGAAGAGGAATAGCTGGATTGTCCATGAGTTGGAGAGTCCCAGAAAGACAAATTCAGACACCACAGAGTGGTTTGCTTCATGCATTGCCTTCTTTGTTGGCTGTGACAACCTTCATGCTGTCTGAAATAGGAGAGTAATGAGAACCTCTGATTTAGGACAAGTAGTGTTCAATTGACAAAGTCACATGAAAGACTAACATGCCTTTGGAGATAGTTTAAGTAAAATAGCAAATATTTGTCTACTGTGGAATTCTGAGAGTAGGAGAAATAGTCTTCTCCAGGTAGGAATCCCCTAATGGTGACCTAATACCAAATGATCATCCCAGAAATCATATACATTCAAGTAACATTTTATGAACTGAGCAAGTTGTACTTACATATTTTAGAATATATATGCATATCTGTAGAACACACGAATTTGAAACAAAGCAAGTGTGTGTGGGAGATACACTGAGGGGAGGAAAGTGATGTGATTATTATAATTTCAAAATATAAAAAATTAAAACATGCTTACTCCAGGTCAAATAATACAATTCTTATTCATCTCATATATCTTTTTGTTCAAAATATACTAAACTAATTAATTCTTCCATTTACTTGGGTAATGTATTTGTTATATTTTAATAATAAATTTTGTAGGCATAGCTTCCAGATGACTCTGAGCTAAAGGCTTTTTGGATATTAAATGTGACATTCTTAAGTGCCTGTGGTTTTCATAATTTGGAAATTCCTTAACATATATTAATATTAGATTTAAGATCACACTAAATGCCTACATACACATTTTCAGGCCTGGAGGTGGACATTTCTCTTATCTTTATATTCAGATGACAAGGAGACAAAAAAGGGCAGAGGATGCAGGTTTATAGCACTCACTGTGATTTGGAGAAATTAAAAAAGCCATGAACTCTCTGGAGCAGATTCTGTCTGACGTTCAGTGGAGGAAATAATGAAAAAATATCAAATGAAAGAGATAGCCAGAATGAGAGCCATGTGTCATGATTGCCACAAAGAAGTGAGAGCAAACATGTCAGCAGATGTGGTGAGGACTTGTCTCCTTGTAGGTAAAGACTCTTTAGTTCATTCACAACTAAATTAAATGCATGGCAAATATCAACACAATAGTCTTTTCTTATTAATTAGATGGGGGTTTAAATATCATGGTTTGGGGATGGATGGAGAAGCAAGCATTATCACACCTGATGGCAGAAAAATGAAGTGGTTAAGTTTGCCTTCTGAGTTTTTACAAAGGTTCAGCACTTCTACCTCTAAGGTTCAAAATTCATGAATATATTCACATGTATATTCATGTGAATAAGGTAGACAATGAAAGAATTTTTTTTGTTATTTTGTCTAAAGCACTGTTTTCCAGCTCAATGGCACAAAAATGCCTTCAGTATGTGATATAGGATACTAGGTAAATAACTCACCTTTGAGTGTTGTAATTTTTGGTCTTTCAAGTTAGTAAAGGTTTAAAAATGGATAAGTTACTAGGGTTTGTAAAAATCTGGAAAGCAGGTGTGGACATTGTTGGTGGACTGTCCAGCTAGTCAATGCTCTGTCTCTACTCAAATCCCAGTTCCCCAGGTTTCAAACTTTCTATTTGTTTAGCAGAATGGCTCTACTTTAGAAGAGGGCAGAATTGGGGGTGGGGCTGATGCTAGGACAGAGGGACATTTTCCTCAAACTGACAGTGGGGCCTGATATAGAAATGATAAAAAAGATAGATATTAAGTCCACTTTAATCCAAAGAACAACTGTTAATCTCAAAATACTTTACATTGGGGTGGATTTTGGTTTATTAATACAAATTTAAGGTCAAATTTATTATACTATATATATTTATACTCTTGTCTAAGATATTATGTTTATGAAACTCCCTCTTATTTAAGATATTATGTTTATTAATCTCATTTAAAAATGTAATGTATAATTAAAAATACAGATTAATAATCATCTATGTTAATCAAACTTATAGTTATGTTATTTAAGTTTTTAAGTATACAAAGATATATTTCAATTAGATAGGTAATCTTCAAGCACTTCAAAGACCTATAGGATATGGTATTTAAAATGTTTTAAAAGCTTATCTGGACAGTGAGACACATTTGCTCCTGGCAGCACCAATTACTTCAAGAGAAGATGGGTTCCAAAGAAACTCCTTATGGAGTTTCCTTACAATGTGGAAAAGGCTAGCCATTTGGGCAAAAAATTACTTTTGTCTGGACTGCTTGATAAACTGGACATGCAGGACTCATAGGAAGATGACCACTGAACTTTGCCAAAGCAAGGCGAGATGGTCCTTCAGGTTCCTGCTTTGCAGAAGAAACTGCTGACATTTTTGCAGGACACAGAGGAAAGAGACTGGTGAACTTTGCTAATAGGTGGAATAGTCCTTCAAATTTCCTGCTTCACTGAAAAGTATGCCAGAGACTCTAGGCCTGTAGGCTGAAGATAGTTGCCTCAGTGTTGCAGAGGAACTTTGGGTGATTGTCTAGGCAGCCAGATGTCTCTGTCATTTCTAAAATTTTGGGAGTTGCTTATAATGCACTTCCTGTTTACTCAGGTAGTATTATATCTTCTGGGGTCTTTAATGGAGTTGAAGACTAGATAGTTATAGTTACAGTTTTCCTTAGTTATGGTACAAGATAAATTAAATATGAAACTTTAGACTCACAAAGATAGGATAGATGATAGAGTATTTTCTTTAATTTTGTCAAGTACAAATAGACTAAATATTGTAACTGTAATTCTTGCTTGATAACTGTTTTGTTATATGTAATTTTATTATGTTAAAATTAAAACCTTTCTTTTTGATTAGACAGAAAAGGGGAATTGCTATGGGATGTCATTCTGTATGCTGCGAATATGTGTTGCCACTATTAATAAGGAAGCTCTTTTGGTCTATGGTAAGGCAGGATAAGAGCCAGGCCTGAAATCCAAGAGAGATACAGAGAAAAGAAGAGTGTAGTCAGCTGCCCAAGGAGTAAGAAGACACCAGCAGATTGGTAACTCCATGGCCACAAGGCAATGCATAGATTAATAGAAATGGGTTAATTTAAGATGAAAGAGCTAGCAAGAAGCCTGAGCTATAGACCAAACAGTTTGTAATTAATATTAAGCCTCTGAGTGATTATTTTATAAGCTGCTGTGGGCTGGGCGGGGCACAGGGAAACTTCTTGTTTCAATGCCTGACTCTTTTTGCCTGCTTGGGACTCTTTTCCTTCTACTGGGTTGCCTTGTCCAGCATCCATACTCAAGGCTTTCACCTTGTCTTATTATATCTTGTTACGTTGGGTTTGGTTGTTGTCTCTTGGAGGTCTACTCTCTTCTGATGGGGAAACTGAGGGGAGTGGACCTGGGAAAGAGGAGAGGAGGAGGGTGGGAGGAGTGGATGGTGTGTGTGTGTGTGTGCGTGTGAAACTCTGGTCAGGGTGTATTGTTTTATAGAAGAATCTATTTTCAATAAAAAGGCTTCAATGTACTTTAGACCCCATGCTTCAGAAAAAATAGATTGAAGTCATATAGTTAACTGAATACAGCTTATTAATGAGGATTTGGACCTCAGTCCCACTGTCTTCACAGTGTCCTAAATCCCAGACTGTGCTCATCACAGAGCAAAGCCTCTGCTCACACTCCACTGCTAAGTATAAAGTGTAAGAGAAGGACAAGCCTCAGAGACCTTCCAGAGCCATGCATTCCCTCCTGTGCTCAGGGCAGCTTATCCTTTCCCGGGCCATCATAAACAGACAATGAACTTAAATCATGTGAAATTAGCACTGATGGAGCAGGTTGATGATGCTGGAGTCTTTGTTAAAATCTCAAATCAACATTTGAAGCTGCTGAGGGAAAGACTGGCTATTCTTTACTTGGTAAACCTTTTTTCTGAGTTATTAAAAAAGTTGAATTAAATTAGAGTTTCTGGATAGTGCTAAAAATTTCCTTGAAGAAGTTCCATATGATCATCACAAGCTTCTTCAGTGTTTCTTCTTCCCAAGAGGGACAGAGAGAGCCCAGGACATTGGTCAGTGTCCTAGTTGTGTGGAGAGGCCATTAGAACTGCATGCTCCCACAGGAGTCCTCAGTGCTGCCAGGACAGACTGGAAGACTGCTGTCACCCAGTGACACTTTGCCAAGCGTCTGTGATGTTCTTTTAATTCTAAACTAAAGAAACAAAGGTCCAGGAAGGGCGAGGACTCTGCTTAAGCCACAGAGCAAATTGTTGCAAATCTGGAGCAAGCGTGTTTGCCTCTTGGCCTCATAAGTCCCAGATTTATTTATTATTTCATTCCACCCATTTATTTTGCTCTGATTGTTCTATAATTTGTGTCCTGTCTGTGGCCCAAGGAATCATAACACATCACTTGGACGACATTAGAAGAAGAGAGGGTTTTGAAGGTTTCAATACATAGGAATAATAAATATTTAATCAATTGTTTGCTAATCATCCCAATTTGATGATACAATATGAGCATGTGCCTTAACAGTTTATTGTATACCTACAAATACTATACTTACAGTTAGAATTCAGCCCTTCAAGCCACATATATGAATTTTAGTTTCTTTATTGTTGTCCAAAATTACTATTTTTTTCTAGATGACTGTACTTTACCTCTTATCTTATTTCTTTTGTGGTATGTACATGTAAGACATCCTGTGGCCATATATTGTGTACCCTAATAAACTTTTTCTACCATGCCGAACATCTCATGACTTTGTTCATTCCTCTGACTTGTACACTTTAATTGATGGGCAATATATTGCAGTTTCCACATTTAATTAATTTCTTCTGGTTGATTCGGTTTTTGCTCTGCTCTATGTGTTTCCACTTGACATTCTGATTTTTCTCAAAGACAGTTTCTATCAATGGAAAGACAGAGGTACAAGGAAGGGTTGGATAGGTAGATCAAAATGAACAAAGTATAATGCACACACACACACACAAACACACACACACACGCACACACACACACACATCAATATGAAATTTGGCATTTTGTGTGCTAACTAGGGAAAATAACGAAAAGGCTGCTTCCAGCCATCTAACCTACCTGGATCAGTGTTGGAATGATCACAAGTTAGACAACCCGAACCTGCCGAGCTCTAGCCTATGTCATGGCTTGGCATAAAAAGTCAAATGTAATACCTCCACAGAGGGAATGGTGGCTAATTAGCAGCACGGGAAAGTCACTTCAGTGCTATAGAACTCTGGGACTGCCATTCTGAGTACATTTTGCCAAGGGAATTGTTTCTTAGGACCACAGAAATTTGGCCAGAGCCAAAGGAAAGATGTGATAATGGGTCACTTGAGAAGAAGTGGGGATTTTGTATTTGTGAATATTACATGCTTTTACATATTTTAAAATTCCTTTGGCCTATTGATTTTCTTACTTAAAAGAGGAGAAACTTCTTTTGAAAATATATACTTTCAAAAAGTGAAAAGTGATATATCATTTCTGTAAGAAGGAAGGAATGGAGAGATAAAACCAATAAATGTCCTTTAATGCATACTGCACGATATAATCCATGTCCATGAGAAGAGTTGATCAAATTAGATGTGATAGGAGGTACAGCTGTCTGGTCAACTGTGAGCCAATTTGTTACTGATTATGTGACATGGAGAGAAAAAACACAATTAGAATAGCTCAAATTTAGGAACTCAAAGAGTTGGTGGATAAGGTAAAAGACAAATTATTTATGGTTTGACCTGTCCTAGAATAAGAGGTTTTTTTTCCTTAAAAAATATCAACAGAGTCAAAAATTAATAGGTAAAATTTTCTTCCTTACTTAAAAACCAGAGAATCAATGAAAGGGCCATTTGTAAATTATAATTACATAATATATTATTTTCCATTGGTGATTACACAGTACCTAAATTAATAGCTTAGCTGTGCAGAAATCTAAAACTCATGCTCAGAAGGTGAGTAGTTCTTCTGGTCTCAAATGGAATTCTTCAGAAGTACAGGCCATCTAGCTTATAGGTACCATCACTCACATGCCTTGAATTTTAGAGATCTCTAGTCCAGGCACTTCCTTGAAAATACTGTTTGGTCATGAGTCTTGCCTAAGCTTTGTTAAACTACTAATTATGAACAAGCAATAAAAGGAGAAAAATTCTAATCCCATGTCTCAAACCACCCTACCTTCTACAAATCAAGAAACAAAATCTTTACTACACCCCATTGGTCAAAGCAAGCTCAGGCACCAAGTCAGTTTAAAGACTGGAGAAATAGACTCCATCTGTTGGCAGGAAGAGTTACACAGTATTTTTCGACAACTAGAGATTTTGTGACTAACTATTCTGAGTTGAATTGATTAGCCAAGTCTCTGTTAGAATTAAGTTACATCTCTCCCCGACCCCCTTATTCCTTGAAATGCTCTCACTATGTAGCCTAAACTACCCTGACCTTGTGATTCTCCTGTTGTAGCCTCTGGAGTTCTGGGTTATAAACTGGCGTTCCAACACCTTGCTTGATGTGACGTTTGCTCCCACTGCTCTGAGGTGGCATCACTACAGCTTCTACCAAGGAATGTCAGTTGTCTTCCATGGTTTCTTTTTTATTATATGCAATGTACTTGTATTAAGCCTTTTGAATACTTTCTTTTCTCCTTGTTTGTTAAGTTTTCTCTGTGCCCTCCTGTACCCAGAATGTGTGTGTGTGTGTGTGTGTGTGTGTGTGTGTGTGTGTGTGTGTGTGCTCATGCTACAGCTTGCTTGTGGAGTTCAGAGGACAACCTGCAGGATTTGGATCTCTCCACCATTTGAGTTTGGGGTATTGGCCTCAGGTTGTTCAGCCTGGTGGCAATTGTCTCTCCTCCTCCTAGCCCATCCTACTCTCCCTTAAAATATCTTCTCAATGAGTTTACTACAAATAGGACTTGATTTGGTCACATGATCTTCTAGATTCTTTTGTGCCTTGTATTGAAGAGGCTTCTAACCCTCAAATACATTTCAGGAACATAAAAGTAGAAACACAGCCTTGTTACTGAAGTTGAAAGGAGCCTTCTCAGCACTCTATCACAAGGAAATTCTCAACATCAGTGAATCAGTTTATGTGTACAAACATGGATATTTTTATATCATATATGTAAATACATACACACACATACACACACACTCTGATTAACTGAGGTGTTCACAGAATGGAAGTTTGGAAGACATAAGGCAAAAGCCTTTTTGAATCCAAAAGACAGCATCAGAGTAGGCCCTGCTCTAAGCAACAAGGGTATCAAGAGAGTTATATATCTTGATTTCTACTCACATGTCCTACAAATTCAGAATGCTCTTTTACAGGTTGGAAATGGCAGAGCTATGATACAATGCTGATTGTGTAATGTCCCTGTTTTAGCTAAAAATTTATGCAAAAATTTTCTTAAATGCTTTATTAAGAATACCAGTCTTATGTGAATGAATGTTTTTGTGTTAATACTTTGAATGTGTTTTTATGTTTTCAATGATATTACAGTAGTACTTATAGTTCAGTGATGAAGAGTTTTATGACATGTTAATAAATGAAGATTTACCTTTACAAAATACTCTTCATTGTTACATGCTGATGAGACTCAATCATTTTTTCTCCTATGTAAAAATAATTTGAGGGCTGGAGAGATGGCTCAGAGGTTAAGAGCACTGGCTGCTCTTACAGAGGACCTGAGTTCAATTCTTAGTAACCATGTGGTGGTTCACAACCATCTAAAATGAGACCTGGTGCCGTCTTCTGGCATGCAGACATGCATGCAGACAGATCACTGTATGCATACTAAATAAATAATAAATCTTAAAAAAATAATTTGAGAAGGCTCTAAGTTTTATTCCTAAAACCCATGCCAAGTGTGGGGGTTGGGTGGTGGTTCCCAAAACTATCTGTAACTCCAGTTTGAATAGATCGAACAGTTTCTTCAGACCTCAAAGCATGCAACATTCTCTCTTTCTCTCTCTTCTATGTCTGTCCTTCCTTCCTTTTCTCCCTTCTCATCCTTTCTTCCCATATTTATTGCTTCATTATTCACGTGTTGGTTTTCATATAGTCTATAGACAATTTCTTATCCTGTATCATTGAGACTATTTACCTCCTCCTGTTAAATCCCTAGTCCTCATTTATACAATTTCTTATACTATATCATGCCTGTGACTGTATTCACCCCCTCATTACCTCCATAGTCCTCACATACTCTCTTCTCTTGCTTCCCACCAGGCTCTCTTCTACTTGGTGACATGAATTTGTGTAGGGAATAATACGTAAAACTAAACATTAAAAAAATTCAGCAAAGTAATGATATTACCAAATGTACAGTAAATAACAATAAAAAGGGATTCACTATGACAAAAACAGAAAGATATAAAGATAAGAAAGAAACCAAGAGTGGGAAACGCCTTTAATCCCAGCACTCCGGAGGCAGAGGCAGGAGGATTTTGTGAGTTTGAGGTTAGCCAGGTCTGCATTAGTGAGTTCCAGTACAGACGGAGCTTCATAGGAAGACCTTGTCTCAAAAACCCAAAAATCAATCAATCAATCAATCAATCAATCAATCAATCAATCAAGCCAGCAAACAAGCAAACAACAAAACAAGCAAAATATAAGAATGAGGATGAACTATTGGAGTGGTTTCTTTCTTGGCCTTCAGAGATTGGATACTGCCAGTTATAAACATACACACACATACACACACATTTGCATACACACAAACGCATGCATGAATACACACACATGTATGTACACACACATCTGCATAAAAGCACATACACAAAGACACACATGAATACACACACACCCCACAGATCCATCACACACACATACAAATATATATACACAGTCATATTGACACACACATGCCCACATATATGCACCCACATATACACCAGCATACTCACACATGCATATACCTATGCATACACACATATACTCACATAGACATGTGTGTATATAAGCACACACATGTATGATCTTCCACACATGCTCAAATTCACACAGACACACTTGCACACACAGGCACACACAGATGCTTACACACACGTAAATTGATTTATGTATATATAAAGAATGTTACCACTTGAAAATGAGAGAAAACACATGATATTTGTCTTTTCTTCTTTGTCTGACTTTTTGTTTAATATCATGATGCCTATTTACATCTATTTCTAAATTAAAGATAATTTTTTATTTATTATTATTATTTGTGTTTGAGATTATTTATTGTGTTTTCAAGGTTATAGTTAACCTCCTTGGGTTGGAGTTTTCCTTCTAGCACCTTCTGTAGGGCTGAGTTTTTGAATAGATATTGTTTAAATTTGACTTTACCATGGAATAGCTTGTTTTCTCCATTTATGGTGAGTGAAAGTTTTGTTGGGTACAGTAGTCTGGGCTGGCATCTGTGGTTTCTTAGAGTCTGCATTACATCTGTCCCGGCCCTTCTGGCTTTCAGAGTCTCTGTTGAGAAGTCAGGTGTAATTCTAATGGGTCTGTCTTTATATGTTACTTGGCCCTTTTCTTTTGCAGCTTTCAAGATTCTTTCTTTATTATGTGTATTTAGTGTTTTGGTTATTATGTGGCAGGAGGGGTGATTTCTTTTCTGGTCCAATCTATTTGGTATTCTGTAAGCTTTTTTATGTCCTTCTTAAGAATAGGAAATTTTTCTTTTACAATTTTGTCAAAAATATCTTCTGAAAAAAAATATTTTCTGGGTGCTGGAGAGATGGCTCAGAGGTTAAGAGCACCGACTGGTCTTCCAGAGATCCTGAGTTCAATTCCCAGCACCCACATGGTGGCTCACAACCATCTGTAATGACATCTGGCACCCTCTTCTGGGTACATAATAAATAAATAAAAAACAAGGAATAACAGACCATGATAAATGATGAACACATGAGAACAGGAATAGGCAGAGTTCTAGAGAGGTCCCCAGAAATCCACAATGATACATCCTCTGTAGACTGCTGGCAATGGTCGAGAGAAAGCCTGATCTGACCTGGTCTGGTGATCAGATGGCCAAACACCCTAACAGTCCTGCTGGAACTCTCATCCAATAACTGATGGAAGTGGATGCAGAGATCCTCTGCTGGGCCCCAGGTAGAGCTCCAGGAGTCCAATTATCGAGAAAGAAGAGGGACTGTAAGAGTGTGAATTGTTGAGACCAAGATTGGAAGAGCACAGGGACAAATAGCCAAACGAATGGAAGCACATGAATTATGAGCCAGGGGCTGTGGAGCCCCCAGCTGGATCAGGCCCTCTGGATAAGTGAGACAGTTGAATAGCTTGATCTGTTTAGGAGACACCCAGGCAGTGGGACCAGGACCTGTCCTTAGTGCATGAGCTGGCTGTTTGGAACCTTGGGCTTACACAGGGACACTTTGCTCAGCCTGGAAGGAGGGGACTGGACCTGCCTGTACTGAATCCACCAGGTTTAAATGAATCCCCAGGGAAGTCTTGGCCCTGTAGGAGATGGGAATGGAGGAGAGGGGATGGGGGGAAGTTGGGGGGGGGGGGGGGGGGGGGGAGGACAGGGGAACCCATGGCTGATGTGTAAAATCAAAACACATAATAATAAATAAAAGAAGAAAAAAATATTTTCTGGGCCTGTGAGTAGGGATTCTTCTTCTTCTATTCCTATTCTTCATTTGCTTGGTGTTTTCATAGTGTCCAGCAAATCCTGGATGTTTTGTGTCATGAATTTTTTAGATTTAATATTTTCATTATCATTTTCTTCTACTGTATCTTCTGTGCTTGAGAGACTCTCTTTCCTCTTCCATCTTCTGTTGAAGAAGCTTGTGTCTGGAGGTCCTGTTTGCTTACCTGGATTTTCCATATCCTGGGTTCCCTCAGTTTGTGATTATTTCCATTTTCAGGTTCTTGAACAGTTTTATTAATTTCCTTCACCTGTTACTTTGTTTTTTTCTTGGCTTTCTTTAAGCCATTTATTAATTTCCTCCCATTGTTTGTTTGTGTTTTCCTTGATTTCTTTATTTCCCACTTAAGAACCTGTATTTTCTTCATAAAATTAGTTTAAGGTCATTTTCTTGTCTTCAGCTGTGTTGGACTATTCAGGGCTCTCTGTAGTAGGATAGCTGGGCTCTAGTGCTGACATACTGTTATGTCTATTGTGTTCTTATGCTGGCCTTTAGGTATCTGAGTTTTGGGTAATAAGTTTTAGGGGTCAATTTCTTAGTTTATCTTTGTTGGATGGGTGTTTTCCCCCGTGTTTTCTGTTTCCTCTCTGGTCTTCTGGCCTGAGTTGTCTGTGGTTGTAGTGACCAGCAAGTCCTCTGGTCCAGTATGTTGCTTCTGCTGGGGTTATGGTGGCCTGCATGGCCTCTGTGGTTTTGGGCATTGGTGTTGCCTTTGAGGTTCTGGGAATTGGTATGGCCTCTGGGGTTCTGGGTATTCTCATGTCCTCTGGCAGTGCAGGGGCTTGTGTTGGAGTTATGGGCCAAGATATTATGACATGGGGAGTGGGGCTGTTGGGGAAAGCTGGGCCATCTCTGACGTATGTTGGGGATCTGCAGGCAGGGTCCTACCTGGGGTTCTGGGTACCAGCATGGTCTCTGGTAGAACAGGGGTGTTCTGCCAGAGTTATGGGTCAGGATATGGACTAAGCTTGCTTTCTTATAGAACCCAGGACTGCCAGCCCAAGATTGGTACCACTCACAATGGGCTGGGCCCTCCCCCATCAGTCACTAATTATGAGAAGGCCTACAGCCAGATTTTATGGAGGCATTTTCTTCATTGAGGTTCCATCCTTTCAGATAACTCCAGCTCAGCTTTTGTAGCAAGTTGACATAAAACTGGCCAGCACAATTGATCCCCTATCAACTTGACACACAAACACAACATTGTGAAGCCTTAACTTTTCTTTTCTTATTCTTCCCTGAGATCAGACATTAACATCAACATCACAATGTAAACATTCTAAAATTTAAAGTCCCACAGTTTTTAAAAATACACTTAAAAATTGAGTCTCCTTAAAGTTCAAAGTCTTGAGGTTAGGTAGAAACCTGGTGCAAGGTAAACTCCCATGAATCTACAGGACGACTCCAGCTAAGACTCCTAGCAATAGTGGATAGCTAGCCTGAACTGGCCATCTCCTGTAATCATATTGACAACTACCCTAATGGTCATCAGAAAGCCTTCATCCAGTGACTGATGGAAACAGATACAGAGATCCACTGCCAAGCACTAGGCCAAGCTTGGGGAATCCTGCTGAAGACAGGGAGGAAGGATTGTATGACCAGGGGTGTCAAGGTCATCACAAGGGAACCCAAAGGAACACCTAAACTGGGTTCATAGGCACTCACAGAGTCTGGACCTCCAGCTAGGGAGCCAGCATGGGACCGACCTAGGCCCTCTACATATATATGACAGTTGTGTAGCTTCATCTCCTTGTGGGACTCCTAGTGGTGGATGCAGGTCCTGTCCCTAATGCTTTGGCTGGCTTCCAGGAACCTATTCATACTAGGTTGCCTTGCCCAGCCTTAATACAAGGGGAGGAGCTTAGTCCCAGCTCAACTTAATATGCCATGCTTTGTTGACACCCGTGGGAGGCCTGCCCCTTTCTGAACAGAAACAGAGGTGGAGTATCCACTGGGGGGTGGAGTGGAGGTAGGGAATGGGAGGAGATGAGAGAGGGGAAAAGGGCTGGAGAGATAGCTCAGAGGTTAAGGGCACTGACTGCTCTTCCAGAGGTCCTGAGTTCAATTCCCAGCAGCCACATGGTGGCTCACAACCATCTGCGATGAGATCTGGTGCCCTCTTCTGTATATAAAATGAATAAAAAAAATGGAACCTGAGAGCGAGAGAGAGAGAGAGAGCGAGAGAGAGAGAGAGAGAGAGAGAGAGAGAGAGAGAGAGAGGAAACTTAGGTTGGGATATAAAATAAGTGAATATACTTAATAATAAAAAATTAAAAAATCCAAAGTCTTTTAAAATTAAAAGTTTCTAAACTGTGGGCTCTTGTAAAATCAAAAGTAAATTAAATACTTTCTTTTTTCAAGAAGGGAGAACCAGGGTACAGTCACAATCTTGACAGAGCAAATCCACACCTAGAAAGTGTAAATACCTCAATGCACAATTGCCGGGTGTTCACTCATGATCTTCTGAATTCCTCCAAAGGGCTTGGGTCACTTCTCTGACTCTGCCCTCTCAAGCACACACAGCCTGTCTTCTCTGCTCAGGCTGGCTCCAGTCCACTTCTGCTGCTGTTTTTGATGTCATTTTAAAAGAGGTGTATTTTTTTTTTCTTTTAGAATGTTAGCTCCTCAAAAGCAGAGGCAATGTTTTCTATTGTGGCTAGTACATTGTAAATGCTCAATAAACATTGGTGATGGGGGGCAGAGAATCTCAATGATGAGGTTGAGGAAAATCCCAAGTGCTGTTCTATGGTTTATTTCATTATGATCTGATTACATTCAGAAATATCAGCCCTCTTGGACAAATTATCCCAAATACTGCATTCAAATAAAAGTGCAGTGGAGGTGGTGGGTATTTTTTTTTTCCGGAGCTGAGGACCGAAACCAGGGCAAGCGCTCTACCACTGAGCTAAATCCCCAGCCCCAATAGTGGGTATTTTTAAGAGAAATGAAATCACATGCATTAGTGGTGCCATGACGCATCTTCATTCACAACTCATTTACCTTGATTTTTGCCTCAGCTCCCAGGTCAAGGAGAATTAAGCTATGGACAGCAGGATGTCATTCAAGTAAATTACAAATGATGCTTGAAACTTGTCACATTTGTCTAATTGGCTATTCATATGCATCAGACATTGCTAAACTAGTTTGATTCTGAAATTGTGATACTGACCTGCTATTCATTACTATTTTTTTTAATGAATAATGCCCAGATGAAGAAATATTTGCGACCTCAAATTTTCCACCCCTTGGAATTTGAATGATAAATTTGTTTTAAGCTTATTTCCCTAATTGTTCCCCCTTTTGAAAAAAATAAAATGTGATCTTTACAAATGTATTCTTTAACAGTTACTACTATTATATTGGTCATTGTGATGGGGTAAGATTATTGGTGTGCTAAGCCTGACAAATTCTTTTTGTCTTCAAGTCTATTGAATAAACAGTTAATAATATCCAAATTCAATTCAGGTAGAAAACAAGCAAGGTTACATCACATATTACTACACAGTAACATTCTGGTTAAATATAACATAGTTTATATAGTACACAGCCATCTGAAATTCTACTTGCATGTTCATGTATCTTCAGTATATTTAAGAAAGCTTTCTATAATTCATAAGCCGAATGCATAGTCTTCTCATTGCCGCCTTCATCTCTTTATTCCTAAGTGTATAAATTACTGGGTTTAGAAAAGGAGTAATAATTACATCAAAGATGGCAAGAAATTTATCCAGATGTGATGTCGGAAATGGCCACATGTAGAAGAAGATTAAGGGTCCAAAGAACAAAATGACCACCATGACATGAGCTGACAGAGTGGAGAGGGCCTTGACTAAACTCCCCAAAGATTTCTTTTGAACAGTCATCAAAATAAACATGTAAGAGATGATCAGAATTAAAAAGGAGGCCACAGAAATGAACCCACTGTTGGCAGTAACCATAAATTCCAGTGCATTGGTGTCCATACATGCAAGTTTAATAAACCGAGGAAGGTCACAGAAAAAGCTGTCTAATTCATTAGAGCCACAGAAGGGTAAGTCTACCACAAAAATCAACTGAGTCACTGAGTGGATGAAGCCAATAATCCAAGAAGCAACTAAAAACAGAATGCACTTTTGTGGACTCATGATGGTCAGGTAGTGAAGAGGCTTACATATGGCAACATATCGATCAAAAGCCATGGCTATGAGCAGCATCATCTCAGCGCCTCCAATTGCATGGATCAAAAAGATCTGAGTGATACAGCCTCCAAAAGAGATGGTTTTGTGCTTTCTGAGAAGGTCATAAATCATCTTTGGTGCTGTTGATGATGAACATATCAAGTCAATGATGGAAAGATTGGCTAATAGGAAGTACATAGGGGACTGTAAATGGGGGTCTGAAGTAACAGTTAGCACAATGAGAAAATTTCCCAACAGGCTTGCCACGTAGAACACACAGGAAAAGAGGAAGAGGAATAGCTGGATTGTCCATGAGTTGGAGAGTCCCAGAAAGACAAATTCAGACACCACAGAGTGGTTTGCTTCATGCATTGCCTTCTTTGTTGGCTGTGATAACCTTCATGCTGTCTGAAATAGGAGAGTAATGAGAACCTCTGATTTAGGACAAGTAGTGTTCAATTGACAAAGTCACATGAAAGACTAGCATGCTTTTGGTGCCTTTGACGATAGTTATGTATAAACAGTGAAAGAAAAAGAGGCCATAAATTTGAACCAAAGCAAGGGATACATGGAAGGGTTAGTGGAAGGAAGGAGGAAAGTGATGTAATTGTATTATAATTTCAAACAATAAAAAATAAAAAGTACTTCTTTCAGGCCCCACCCAAGAAGCAATTACTATTTCTCTCATATATCTTGTTGTTGAAAGTATACCAAAAATTAACCCTTTCATTTACTTGGATAAAATTTTTAATTATATTTTTATATTTTAAAATAACATTTTATAGGCATATTTTTCAGATGACTGAGCTAAAAGTTTGTTTTGACATTAACTGTCAAATTCTTAAGTTACTGAGTTTTCCATAATTTGGCAATTCTTAAGATATTAATACTATGTATATGATCACATTATAAAGCTTATATGTACATTTCAGGACTAGAGGTGAGCATCTCTTTTCTTTCTCTATTCAGATGACAAGGAGACAAAAAAGGGTAGAGGATGCAGGTTTATACCATCACTGTGATTCAGAGAAATTAAAAAAAGCCATGGACACTGTGGAGAAGATTCTGCCTCACACCCAGTGGAAGACACAATGAAAAATATCAAATGAAAGAGACAACCAGAATGAGAGCCATGTGTTATGATCCCCACAAAGAAGTGAGAGCAAACATGTCAGCAGATGTGGTGAGGACCTGTCTCCTTGTAGGTAAAGACTCTTCAGTTCATTCACAACTAAATTAAATGCATGGCAAATATCAACACAATAGCCTTTTTAAAATTAATTATGTGGGAGTTTAAATATCATGGTTGGGGATGGATGGAAAAGCAAGCATTATCACACCTGATGGCAGAAAAATGAAGTGGTTAAGTTTGAAATGCCTTTAAATTTTTACAAATTTGAACCTTCTACCTCTAAGGTTCAAAATTCGTGAATATATTCACATGTATATTCATGTGAATAAGGTAGACAATGAAAGAATTTTTTTTTTGTTATTTTGTCTAAAGCACTGTTTTCCAGCTCAATGGCACAAAAATGCCTTCAATATGTGATATAGGATACTAGGTAAATAACTCACCTTTGAGTGTTGTAATTTTTGGTCTTTCAAGTTAGTAAAGGTTTAAAAGTGGATAAGTTACCAGGGTTTGTAAAAATCTGGAAAGCAGGTGTGGACATTGTTGGTGGACTGTCCAGCTAGTCAATGCTCTGTCTCTACTCAAATCCCAGTTCCCCAGGTTTCAAACTTTCTATTTGTTTAGCAGAATGGCTCTACTTTAAAAGAGGGCAGAATTGGGGGAGAGGCTGATGCTAGGACAGAGGGACACTCTCCTCAAACTGACAGTGGTCCCCATTGCAGAGGACAACATCGACACAGCCCATGGAATATGGAGAGATTGAGCTGGTGCTTGTATTGACCCCTACATTCTAGTGTCTTTGGTGAGGGAAGGTACTCTGCAGGCTATTGAAAGAGAAACATGGATGCCAACCCACCCACAGACCCTGGACCTACAATCTGGCCTTCCTGCAAGGTGTGCCAGGGTAATGGGTGGCACAGCACTTATGGGAGTAGCCAACCAAAGTCTGAGGCCCATGCCATGAGAGAGAGCCCATGCCCTACATTGCTTGGGATAGCTAGGAACCAGAGACTGGATAGCCCAGAGACCTAGGGTAGAATCAAACATGACTGGTGAAAAAAAATCAGTGAAGGGATTCCTAGTAATATCTTTCTATACTCATACTCATAGATTGGTACCTTGTTCAGTCATCATCAGAGAGGCTTCCTGTGGCAGAAGATGGGAGTGGATGCAGACCCATAGTAGACATTAGGTAAGAGAGAGAGTCTAAATGTGTGGTCTCCATTGGATCCTTCCACTCTGCACTTTGGGATCCCCATGGAGGGAGCAAGGAATGACTGTAGGAATCAGAGAGGATGGAGGACACCAGGAGAACATGACTCACTGAATCAACTAAGCAGAAAGCATATAGGCTCACAGAGACTAAAGTAGGAAGCAGGGTGTCTGTGTGTATATTATGGTGTTTTTGTGGGACTTTTACCAGTGAGAGTGGGTGTATCTTTGACTCTTTTGCCTGCTCTTGGGACTCTTTTCTTCCTATTGGGTTGCTTTATCCAGACTCAGTGTGAGGGCTTTCAGCTTGTCTTATTATATCTTTTTTTCTTGGGTCTGGTTGTTGTCTCTTGGAGGCCTACTCTTTTCTGATGGGGGAAACTGAGGGTGAGAGGAGAGGTGGAGGGTGGGAGGAATGGATGGTGTGTGTGTGGAAAACTCTGGTCAGGGTGTATTGTTTTATAGAAGAATCTACTTTCAATAAAAAGGCTGCAATGTACTTTAGACTCCATGCTTCAGCAAAAATAGATTGAAGTCATATAGTTAACTGAATACAGCTTATTAATGAGGATTTGGACCTCAGTCCCACTGTCTTCACAGTGTCCTAAATCCCAGACTGTGCTCATCACAGAGCAAAGCCTCTGCTCACACTCCACTGCTAAGTATAAAGTGTAAGAGAAGGACAAGCCTCAGAGACCTTCCAGAGCCATGCATTCCCTCCTGTGCTCAGGGCAGCTTATCCTTTCCCGGGCCATCATAAACAGACAATGAACTTAAATCATGTGAAAATAGCACTGATGGAGCAGGTTGATGATGCTGGAGTCTTTGTTAAAATCTCAAATCAACATTTGAAGCTGCTGAGGGAAAGACTGGCTATTCTTTACTTGGTAAACCTTTTTTCTGAGTTATTAAAAAAGTTGAATTAAATTAGAGTTTCTGGATAGTGCTAAAAATTTCCTTGAAGAAGTTCCATATGATCATCACAAGCTTCTTCAGTGTTTCTTCTTCCCAAGAGGGACAGAGAGAGCCCAGGACATTGGTCAGTGTCCTAGTTGTGTGGAGAGGCCATTAGAACTGCATGCTCCCACAGGAGTCCTCAGTGCTGCCAGGACAGACTGGAAGACTGCTGTCACCCAGTGACACTTTGCCAAGCGTCTGTGATGTTCTTTTAATTCTAAACTAAAGAAACAAAGGTCCAGGAAGGGCGAGGACTCTGCTTAAGCCACAGAGCAAATTGTTGCAAATCTGGAGCAAGCATGTTTGCCTCTTGGCCTCATAAGTCCCAGATTTATTTATTATTTCATTCCACCCATTTATTTTGCTCTGATTGTTCTATAATTTGTGTCCTGTCTGTGGCCCAAGGAATCATAACACATCACTTGGACGACATTAGAAGAAGAGAGGGTTTTGAAGGTTTCAATACATAGGAATAATAAATATTTAATCAATTGTTTGCTAATCATCCCAATTTGATGATACAATATGAGCATGTGCCTTAACAGTTTATTGTATACCTACAAATACTGTACTTACAGTTAGAATTCAGCCCTTCAAGCCACATATATGAATTTTAGTTTCTTTATTGTTGTCCAAAATTACTATTTTTTTCTAGATGACTGTACTTTACCTCTTATCTTATTTCTTTTGTGGTATGTACATGTAAGACATCCTGTGGCCATATATTGTGTACCTTAATAAACTTTTTCTACCATGCCGAACATCTCATGACTTTGTTCATTCCTCTGACTTGTACACTTTAATTGATGGGTAATATGTTGCAATTTCAGTAATGAATTTATTTCTTCTGGTTGATTATATTTTTTCCTCTGCTCTATATGTTTTTATTTCAAATTCTTATTTTTCTCAAAGACAATTTCTACCAAGGGGAGAGTCAGAGGTACAAGGAAGGGCTGGATAGGTAGATCAAAATGAGCAAAGTATAACACACACACACACACACACACACACACACACACACACACACACACACACCCATCAGTATGAAATGGCGTTTTGTGTGCTAACTAGGGAAAATAACGAAAAGGCAGCTTCCAGCCGTCTAACCTACCTGGATCAGTGTTGGAATGATCACAAGTTAGACAACCTGAACCTGCTTGGCATAAAAAGTCAAGTCTAATACCTCCACAGAGGGAATGGTGGCTAATTAGCAGCACGGGAAAGTCACTTCAGTGTTGCTATAGAATTCTGGGACATTTTGAGTACATTTTGCCAAGGGAATTGTTTCCTAGAACCACAGAGATTTGGCAAGAGTCAAAGGAAAACTGGCAATGGGACACTTGAGGAGAAAGAAGGGGACCTTAGAATTATTTTACTATTAAAATTCACTGCTAAGTTTTATCCCCTTTGCATAGTAAAGCAATGAATATTTATTGATATATTAAAATGATAGAATGTAAATCTCAATTAACATATTTTATCAAGTTGTTGTGTTTACTATTTTACAATGGTATGTGAAGATACAAAATGTATTTAGAATTTATACATACAGGTGAGGGGACTCACTTTCCTGTAGGCAGTAGAGTATTTTGAAACAAAACAAGGTTGCTTGGTTTTACAGCCTAGATCTTGTCATATGGTGTCTTTGATCTTATTGGTCGCTCTTTTTTGTTTTAGTTTCCTTATCTATAAAACAAGAATGATGAACATATTATCTACCTTGTGTTTGCTAGAATTGAATCTGTGCATATAAGAATTTGAAATGTTATGTACATATAATAATTGTTGAAGGTGGTGCAGAGGGGACCTATGGGTGGTTGCAGGTAGAGCGAGTCCTGGTGGAAGCCCAGAGTTGGCTGCAGTGCAGGCATGGGTGGCCAGAGTAGGCAGGGTCACTAGCTGTGGGACCTGGGCTTGATCTGGAGGGTTATGGAAAAGATATTATGGGTAGGTCATCTATACTCACCAAGCTCAACTCTGGAGGAGGACTTGGGAAATCTGGGTACCAAGTGGGGTGGTTATAAAATTGAATGTTTAATAATTTCAAACAAAATTTATGTCAGATTATCATTAGTCCTCTTGACCTTAGTGTTTTATTTACTCACCTGCTTGGAACTGTCATAGCTTTCAACCCATCAGCATCCTTACAGGATTTTAAGAGCCTATTGATTGTTTTGGTTTAGCTGCAGCCACAGCCGTTGCTTCATTTTTCACCACCACCACCACCACCACCACCACCACCACCACCACCACCAAAAATGTTTATTGAACACTTATTAAAACAGGGAAATATAACAATAAAAACGAGTTATGCTCATTTTCAACAGTACATTGCTGGAAATAATCTGCTAGGCTCCTCTTGGAGGTTTAAGAACACTATAACTGGTAGATTGAGTGGAAAGTCAACTTTGTTTTGAGGTATTTTACATAGTAATTATAAAAGGAACAGTTGGAAAACATTCCTTAATTTATTTTACAAGATCATCAAGGTAAAATACTGTACAGAATTATGACTGTTAAATACTGTCTAGGAAGCATCCAGCACAGGGTCTGAAGCATAGAATCTCCAATTCTAACTCCTGGTATCCATGTTGATGAAGGTACTAATGACAGTAATGTGGTAAATTCCTAAATGTAACCTGGTACACAAACTAATGGGGGGCTAAAATATCACTGAATTTATTTTCCTCATTGTCATTGAGTGTAGAGTTGCATTTTTACTGTTTTTTTTTTTTTTTTTAAGTGCTTAGGATATCTTCCTGTACCTAAGAATCTGGTAGCAGAGTTTCCTCATTGCTGCCTTCATCTCCTTGTTCCTGAATGTGTAGATGACTGGATTCAAAAAAGGAGTGAGGACTGCATCAAAAATAGCAAGAAATTTGTCTAAGTGTGATGAAGGGAAGGGCCAGGTGTAGAAGAAGATTAATGGTCCAAAGAATAAAACCACCACAGTCACATGAGCTGACAAAGTGGAGAGAGCCTTGGATATGCCACCTGAAGATTGCTTCCTAACGGTTACCAGAATGAAGATATAAGAAATGATCAGGATGAAGAAGGTGCCCACAGAGATGAGTCCACTGTTGGCTGTGACCATGAACTCCAATTTATTAGTCTCTGTGCAAGCAAGTTTAATGAGCTGAGGGAGATCACAGTAAAAACTGTCCAATATATTAGGTCCACAGAAGGGTAAGTCTACAACAAAAGCTAGTTGTGCCACTGAGTGGATAAGTCCCAGGATCCAGGCTACGGACAAAATGAAAATGCATATTCCTGGTCTCATGATGGTCAAGTAGTGCAGAGGTTTACATATGGCTATGTATCTATCAAAGGCCATGGCTATGAGCAGCACCATTTCTGTGCCTCCAATAGCATGAATAAAGAAGATCTGAGTTATACAACCTCCAAATGAGATGGATTTGTGTTTTCTAAAAAGATCAAAAATCATCTTGGGTGCTGCAATAGAGCAAACTCCCAGGTCAAGAAATGAGAGATTGGCCAGCAGGAAATACATTGGGGAGTGCAGGTTGGAGTCAGCGGTCACAGAGAACACAATGAGGAGGTTCCCCATCAGACTTGCCGTATAGAACACAGAAGAAAAGAGGAAGAGAAGTAATTGGATTCCCCATGTATTGGAGAGTCCCAGGAACACAAACTCAGATACAACAGAGTAGTTGTTTCCATCCATTGCAGTGGAGAACAGAGCTGTATTCAACAAATCCTGAAAAAGGCAGAGAAGAGAAAAATCAAGCTTTGTGTGGAGTTAGTAATTACATCAGTTTCAAACTATAAACAAAACACATTGCTGCATAGAATCAATATACCTCAGCATAATTGTAGAAAATTGGCAGTCACTCAATGCCATGAGCCACCACATCTAATGTCCTTTATTTTCTAACATTATCCAAATAAAGATTGGGGAATACTTGGGGATAAGTATAAGAAAAGAACAAATGACTGGCCTAAAGAAAGGCTTTGAGAAGACTGAAGACTCACTGGAAATAACATACATGGAATGAAGGAAAAAACCCTCTGATTTCTCTTTCCCAATTTGTTGCTCCTGCCCATGGTGTTTCCCTAATACCAAGGAGTTTCTGTTGATCTCTGTTTTTCTTACCTCTTTGATTGCTCCACTTAGCAAAGTGGTACAGTACTATTACTCCCATTAACGCTGTCTTGTAGTTAATCTTATATGAAACCATATTTACCTTTTTCATGTCGAAGGAGAAGATAATGTAGAAACTCCCACTTTAATAACAGTCTAGGGAGAACAAAGGGATACAAGCTTAGGTTGTAGATGCATCAGAGTAAGAACAAGGTCAGAAAAGTTACTTAGGATGCAGAAAAAGCATGGATTGTGTGGATAAAATACATAAAATTCCATTTTACAATAAAGTTTATTAACAATTTCTACATGATTGATACCTGAAGATCATTTCCACACTGTTTTCTCTTTCATACTTCATTGCACGGTGGAAAGAACACTATTTGGAATGAGAAAAACAGAATCACATCCTAGTCCCAAGTCTTTGAGAACTCAAAGAAGGCTTTTCTTCCATCCCTTCTACACTTCATTCTCTGCCTGCCTCCCACTTAATTGTCTGTTAAATTAAAGGGGCTGAGTGCAGATGATAATTATCCCAAGTCTAAATATTTTGGTTATTTTATAATATAATACTAGTCTGCTATGCAATGAAACTCTTCATAATGATGGTATCCTCTTCTATTTGGGCTACTACCATATCCACTCTTGTTTCTTGTTTGTAGTTATTTATATTTCATATTCTATAGAAGACCTTTCCCCAGATTAATCCACTTCTTATTCCTTTTGTTATGGAGTTAGAACACCATAAATTCATGGTGTTACTTATCATAGCCCTTTGTGATCAATGAACAAGCACTTACTAGATGTCTACCATATCCAATGTTCACTGGATTTATTGAAGTAGTAACATGTTCAGTACCCATTAGTCTTCTATTTAAGCACACAACAATGTAAATAATAGTAAGATTGCCAAACAAGTAATATGCGCCTATAATTTTTCTGAAGTAGAAATGATACCTGTGAGTCAGCCTGATGATGGTTGCTCTCTGAAGAAAATAAGACTCCTTGTTGCAGATTCAGAGATAGCTCTGGTTCATTTCAATATACAACTCATATCTGGGCTTAAAGATTTCCTGACACAGCCAAGGAATCTCTGCAGCAGTCCCCGGTTGACGAAATCTCTATGAAAGTAATGACCCAATTCAAAACAAACCCAGCAACAACTATGTACATGGCACCATACTTTCTTCCACATACTATCTTGTCTGATACTGCAGGAGTTGATGTTATTGTCCCTTCATAGAAGAATTAAGACCACAAGAGTAACATTTTAGAACAGTGAGTTGTAGAAACCCTGACAGTCTGATCAGCTTCTTCTCCAATATGTGTAGGAGACTTGGCCTTTTCTCATGACTGTTCAGTTGTGTGCTGCACCTTAGTGGCTGTCTGGTTGTCTTATAGTGACTCACAGTGTGGTTGGAGATCTAAATGAGAGAAGGCAGGCTACATTCATAAGTATTGGCATTTCTTAGTTTTCTTAAAATGCATCTATAATTCACCATAACTCCTAAAATAAACATGGAGAAGGAGAACAATCCATTCAACACCTGCAGCTCAGAACATCCTGGTTGTTTCCAGGCCATCTTTATCTATTTCCACATGAAGACCTTTAGCGTTTCAAAGAACATACAGTTTTTTGCACTCTCTGATGCAGAATCAATTCTTACCCACACTTGTAAAGCTGCCTCCTAAACTTCTAGCTCCTTGGTTTTGTATCTCAAACTTAGAGTTAAAAAGATAATTTAAATTTCTGACATTGTATCTTTCTTCTTTTCCTTAGTTTATTTTTTTGGCTCATTAATCTTAGTTTAGGCATTTTTTTCTGGTATAAGGTAATATTTAATTGATTTCTGTGGAAAATAATCCATCAATAGAAAAAAAATCTATTCAATATTGGCTAGTTGGGAATGTTAGATATTGTGCTCCAATAGGCTATTTCTGTATTTGTCAGTAGTGCTCTTAAAGGTTTATTTCCAAAGACTTAATTATAGTATACCTTTCTCCTGGTTAGAAGTAGCATTATTTCATGTACTAACATCTACATGAGTGCTGCTACTGTGGGAGACACAGCTAATTGGCCCACAGAGGAGTACTGACCAAATGATACCACAGAGACTTGAGATCGCCAGTATGAACTCATTTGTGCAAGAAAATTGTTACCTGGAATCCTGGCAAGTCAATGGAGGAAGCTTTCAATGAGTCACAAAGGAGACAGACAGAAAGATGTATAAATGTAAAGGATCTAAGGTATCTGCATAATAGGATAAAGTTGACTAGACACTTAAATCAAAACTACCTTCTTATTTTTAAGTATTCATGGAGACAACATATTTGACCAAAAATTATATATACATTTATGTATGATACTTATGTCTAAATTAAAATATAATTACATCATTCTCTTTCCTTTCTACTTCCAATTCTTCCCCTGTGTCCTCATCTTGCTATAATTCATGACATTTTTTCTTTGTTATAGTTTTACACACACACACACACACACACACACACACACACACACACACACACAATTACTTGCTCAGTCAGTTTAGCATTACTTGTGTATATATGATTTCAGAGCTTACCAATTGGGGCTCATACATGGGAAAGGCTATTTCTACACTCTCAGTATTCCTTAATTTCCTGTAGTTCTTTGTCTATGGATTAATGGAATTTTTCCTTTCATGTTAGCAGGTTTATCATTGTTGTATTTGTTCAGGTCTTGTTTTGACAGCAACATTATTGAGGCATCATGGGTTAAGTTTCCCTGTTATTTCTAGGAGACACAATATCACAACAGATTTCCTGATTCCCTGGCTCTTACAATATTTCTACCCTGCTTTCATGATGTTCCCTGAGCCTCAGGTGCAGAAGTTGTGTTGTAGATATATTAACAGGGGCTGGGCTCCTCATAATCAGTTGTTCTTTGCATTTTAGCCAGTAGTGGCTTTCTGTAATGAGGGGTGGAAGCTACACTTATATGTGGGTAGAAGGATAATTATAAAGAATGCAGATAGGAAATATGATGGTTTAGTAAAATGGAGGTAGTGGGTTCTCTTCTAAGATCCATGATCTCACTAGCCCAGGTAGCTGGCTAGGTTTACAGTATCAGGCATGGTTTTCATCCTGTAGACTGCGTCTTAAGCCCAATTAGACAGAAGCTGGCTACCACCAATATATGCCTACCCACTATTGTACCTTTAGGAACTTGAAGAAAATGAATTTTAAAACTGCCTTAAGACTCCACTTCAACCTAGTCAGAATTGCCATCATCAGGAATACAAATAACAGCAAATTTTGGAGTGGACTTTGGAAAGGAGTATTTTTATACACTTCTGGTGACACTGTACAGTACCATAGCCACTTTGGAAATTAGTCTGTTGACTTCCCAAAAACCAGAAATAGAACTACCTTAGAAACAGATCTTTCTGATTGTAGGAGCCAGAGGAGTCAAGGAAATCACAAGAAAACCCACAGAAACAACTAATCTGGGCTTATAGGAACTCACAGAGTCTGAACCAACAACCAGGGAGCTTGCATGAGAGTGACCTAGGCCCTCTACATATATGTGACAGTTGTATAGCTTGGTCTACTTGTGGGACTCCTAACAATGGGATCAGGGGCTGTCTCTTAACACTTGCAGGCTCTTGGGAACCTACTCCTTATACTGGATTGCCTTGCCCAGCCTTAATATAAGGGGAGGTGCTTAGTCTTACTGCAACTTGATATGTCATGTTTTGTTGACACTTGTTGAAGGTCTCCCCCTTTCTGAACAGAGGAGGAGTAATAAGGAGTGGGAGGTGAGGTGGTGCAGAGGGAGTAGGAGGAGAGGAGTGAGGAGAAATTGTGGTCTGGATATAAAATAAATAAATAAAAACATAAAAAACTAGACTCTTCTATACCACCTAAGCACTACCCCTAACTTGTTCTACATTCATGTTCACTGCTGCTCTTTACACAATGAGAGGAGATGGAATTAGCCCCAGATGTCCATCAACAGAATAACATCAGATGATGTAAATATGATACATACACATAGTGGAATTTTATTCAATAGTAAAGAGAAATGGAATTTTTCAGGGAATGGATGGAATTAGGAAAACTATGTTGAGCTGGACAACCTAGGCCCAGAAGCCAAGCAGTGTATGTTTTCTCTTCTATGTACACGTAGCTTTGTACTTCTAGATTTTTTTTTTAAAGTTAGAATGTCTATAGAGACCTGGGAGTGAAAAAGTCTATGACAGGGAGTGTGGACCTGAAGCTTTAAGGAGTTTGGGAATGGTAAAACATATTGATTTGAAAAAGGAAGGAATACTGGAACGACAGGGTTCAAACAGCAAGGGAGGGTGGATGAAGGAGAAAATGGGAGCAGGTGAAGAGTTAACTAAGTCTAAGCATGTGTGAAGGAGTCACATGGAAACCAGTACTATTGTGAGGTATTCACCAGAGAAGACTGCTGGGACACGGGTGTAAGCCAACAGAAAGTCTTTATTTGAATGACTACACTAGGTGTTCAGGGTCCCAGTGTAGCAAGAGCCTTTCTCAGGGTGACTTTTGAGCACAAAAGCCATGTTCTGAGTTGATATACTTCAGTTGACAAGAACAGTTAGCCAGAAGTGGATCTACAGGAGCTAAAAGATAAGGTTAGTGTATTTTGAGACTTTTCCGGAACTATGTGGATTTTGATGGATTAGGCCTTTGTTTTAGTTTTTGCAGATGGTGCTATTTACATGCTGAATATTTTACATCATGAATGGCATTTCCATTATGGAGTCAGTTGTGATAAGGTCTTAGGGCTTATTAAAGTCTGGGGCCCTGTTACACTACTTTATAAGTTAATTATAAAATGTAATTAATAAAAGACTTTGAACCCAAATATTGTGCACTGGTAAATGTCCATCCCAGAAGTCATGGGCTAGTAAATGAAAATCCTAGTGATAACTGTAGGGTACTTCCTTAGGAGTTGTTAGAGCAGAAATTCTCAGAGGCCCACACAATTATAGAGAATACAGCCACTGTCATTGATGCCCAACCAACCTGGACAATAAGACCCCACTGCTGAAGATACCACACACGTTGGCTGCAGAATACAGAGAAATCATGTTGGAACTGAGTTGGAAGCTTCATCCCTTCGGGATAGCCTTCATGGTACTGGAAGTTGCTATGTGATAGTCTTCTTCAACTTTATATTTCGCATGCTAGAATACCAACTTGTTAGGCATCCAGTGCTTTCTGGAACAAAGTGACATCACCGTTAGGAAGGTACCCCACTGACTTCTAGTTGGATCTGAAGCTTTCTTTGTAGGAAGGAGTTTCTGGCTGAAGGTCATAGGAAGAGTCATAGGCTTGGAAAGTCATAGGAGGGGGTTGAATTTATCACTTTCGCCTTGCTAATTAGATATGTTACCAAACTGCCTTCTAGATATTCGTTGATACCCAGGCCAGAGCTGTTCTCAGCCTTGATTAATGAAGCTTCTTTTTGCAACAAATGGCAGTTCTCTTGCAGCAAATACAGATTTGTGGGTTTTCTAGGTGAGGAGAAATGAGTTTTGAGTGCTCAGCATTAAATGAAATACTTACATAATTCCCTTACAAGATTCAAAGACTGTTACAGAAGAGGGAACAGCAATAATGTAAGAGTTGAATAATAGGGTAGAGGGCTGGGAAATGGTGTCTTATGGATAGGACATGGAAGAGGAACTCAGCAACTCACAACAGCTGTGGTTGCTTGCATAGGGCCTACACAAGACTGAGCCAGTAAATATTCAGTCACAGATGGGAGCAGGATGGCTGGGTCTCTTCTCAGGGCAGTTCATGAAAGTGGAGGGCTACTGGAGGAGAGAAAGTCACTGTCTACAGTGATGTAGCCCTGGTGAGTTACTCATGCTACAACGAATAGCTTCACACTCATGCCCTTGCAAAGAGCCTTGGCTAAACCCAGTGGGTCAAAATGCAAAACCACCCCCCCCCAAAAAAATGGAATGGCCAGGAAGAAAAGGGGGTTATAGCAGGAGGAGGATAAGAGAGCATGGAAGAGGAGTATGACTACAATATATTATATGCATTATGATTGTCAAATAATATATTAATTAAAAATTAATTTCTTTCCAAACCTAGAACTTTCAAAGCATAAAATTATATACAAATGGAAATAAAACTACATTTTCTTGTGTAAGAAAAATGAATCAATGAAAAAATGAAGAGAAAATAAAAATTTGAAGAAAATATTGTTCACTAAGATACCTTTTTAGACATGAATGAAAATTTTATATATTTAATTTTCCTGCTCAAAATGCTTCCTAGGATTGATATGCTTGTTGGGTTGATTTTTTGGAGCCATTTTCTCATTCTCTTTCTGTTTTCAAGTAATTCTCAAATTATTTGAGATGCTGTTTATTGACTCTGATATGATAGCTGTTTTCTAAAACTGCATTGCTCATATTTCTCAGCCAATAAACTTGAAAGATCTATCTTATCTAGTCTGCAGTAGGAAAGCCAATTTTGAACATTGACTATTCTGGATTTACAATATAACTCTTATATACTGCATTTTATTTTAAAACATCACAAAATGATACATAACCATTGCTTTCTGGATTATATGATCAAGAACTTTGAAAAGCATTTGAAATAACTAAAGAATTACATTTCATCACATAAAATATTATAAATCTAATGGAAGTCAGAACTTTATTATTATTACTTGATGTATTTCAGCTGTCAACAACACTGTTTACTGAATCATAACTAATGAATTTGTTTTTCCTCAGAATCTTTTAACTTTAGATTTTGCTCCTGCTATAGCTACCAGCTGTCTGCATAGGTGAAGTTCTTTCTAGTTTTGTTCCACTCTAGATCTAGAGTGACATATGGCTTTGCCACTCATCCTTGGTAAAACATATTGTTAAGAAATGGTCAAAATTTCCTTCACATTTTCTTTAATATACATACAAAAATTGTTCTAAAAATAAACTTCTTTCAGAAGGCAACGCTCTGTAACTCATGCGTTTATAACACAGTCATTAAAAACATCAGTGATGCACTATATTTATTAGCATCAATCTAAATATTATTTAGAAATTGGTATATGTATTGAGGTTTTTTTTCTCTGTGTAGCCCTGGCTGTCCTGGAAATCACTTTGTAGATCAGGCTGGTCTCAAATGCACAGAGATCTGCCTGCTTTTGCCTCTTGAGTGCTGGGATTAAAGGCATCCTTCACTATTGCCTGGCTATGTATAGAGTTTTGATGTAGAAGATATTTCTTTTTGAGAGTCATAGTAAAAAGATAATAAAAAGCTACTTCAAAACTTCTTTTTTAAAAATGTGGGTTAACAGCTGTCAGACAACTTAAAAAAGTAAAACTGTATGGATTCTTAGGTCACATTATTAACTGGATGTTTACCATCAGTATTAGGGTAAATTATATGTCAGTTCACTACAAAGAAAAGGTTTTCACAAACTTTCCTGCTTTCCCCAACCTTATGGATGTCCTAGGATGAACCTCCTCCCCCTAATCCTCATTTGGTACAGCATCCTACCATGAATATTGACACTTGTTTTCTCTGTTTGTCCTTTAGAATCACATTTAATGATATAAATTTATTTTCGTCTATGCTTTCATAGTGTCTATGCCCCAAACACCAATTCATGAATCCACTATAGAAACCAGACTTTGGAGCAAAGAGCTCACATGTTTCACCATCATAAAATCTGCATATATTCATATTAATCCAAACATTACTCCTACAGAAGAAATGTGGAGGAGGGGAATAATTGGAATCCTGGGTGGTAGATGGTAAAAGCAATCACATGACCAGATTTACATTACAGAAAACCTTTGGTGGATTTACCAAGTGGCTCAACCCTTGAGAGAGAATCAGGAGACAAAGAGAAGAGCATAATTAAAGGAAGACATTGAAAAGAGAGATGAAAGGACACACAAGCAAAGTTTGAAGGAACTGACAGAGACTGTGGGATACAGTTCACTGGCAGAGAGTGCTTGTCTAACACAAACCAGGTCCTGGGTTCAATTCCTAGTGCAGAGTGCTGTGGGTGTATCTCACTAAATGAATGCCTAGCTTGTGTAAAGTCCTTGGTTTAATTTCCATTGTGCTGTGCTGTGTGTGTGTGTGTGTGTGTGTGTGTGTGTGTGTGTGTGTGTGTCTGTGTCTGTGTCTGTGTGTATGTATGTACAAATGCGTGTCTAATCAAAATAAGAAACTAAAGCCAAGAACAAACAAACCAGACCAGAACAAGGAACAAGGATTCCAGCAAAGGGGGAACAGAATTGAAATATCTTTTTGTAGTTGAAAGTTTCCCTGTGTCCCACTTGGCCCCACAGCTGCTAGGACCCAAGTAAACACACAGAGGGATTATATTACTTGCAAACTGTATGGTCTATGGATCAGGCTTTTTGCTAGCTAGATTTTACAACTTAATTCAACCCATTTCTATTAATCTATATGTTTTGCCACATGACTGTGGCATTACCAGTCTGCTCTTTGGACAGTGGGCTACATCTCTCACCTCTGCTTTTCTCTTTCCTCTCTCTCTCTTCTTGGATTTCCCACCTGCCTGTAAGCTGCCTTGCCATAGGCCAAAGTAGCTTATTTATTAACCAGTGGGAACAACATATATTCACAGCAGACAGAAAGGCCTCCCCCAGCATCTTTTGCAACTAAGTCTGATAGCTCTGCTAAGTTAGAGACAAGCAGAAGAGCCAGGTACCACAGGAAAGAGACAATTCTAGTGTGCTATGTATGGAATTTCTCTTAATATTATTGCCTGGAGTTTGTGACAGAAGCCAGCAGTGGAACCTTTGGAGGATATTATTGGGGGGGTGTCATTGAAATAGTTGACACTAAAGAGGGGTGCCAGTTCATCTCTTTTTAAGTTAAATATGGTCTGATGCTGAAGCTTCACTTCAGTAGAATGTTTGGATAAGACACCAATGAAAGATACTACTCAAAGCTCTCAGCATTGTCCTTCTACTGTTTTCCTCTTAGTTTCTCTCAAGGAGTGCTATAGATCACTTGGGAGCCCATGAGGGGCAGGTCAGTTTCATATAGCTGTATAATGCAAACTTGAAAAATAATGTATTCAGATGATACCTGGATAGAATCACCTGGCAAGGCACGTTATGTGGTACTTGCCCTAAAGTTTTATTAATTATAAAGATTATGCTTAAAATAAATCATATATTATGTGAAAAACATAATACATTTCTTCCTCATTTTTTTTTTTTTGGGTTCTTGAGACAAGGTTTCTCTGTGTAGTTTTGGTGCCTGTCCTGGATCTTGCTGTGTAGACCGGGCTGGCCTCAAACTCACAGAGGTCCGCATGGCTCTGCCTCCCAAGTGCTGGGATTACAGGTGTGCGTCACCACGACCCAGCCATTTTTATACTTCTATTTACTAATAGTTTTTCATGCTTTTTCTAATTTCTATACTTTTCTTTTTTATGTAGTTATAAACAAGGTTTACATTAATATTATTATTTTGTATTTTATTGATAAACCAGCATTTTCAGTTTTTAGCTCCAAAATATTTAAAACATTAATTATAACCTATTAGTGGCACAGATTTCTTTGCCAAAAACAATGACCAGAAAGAGGGGGTTAAATAGTTTTCATATACATAAGTGAAAGGAAATTTACATCTTCTAGTCTCCAAAAATATGTGTTGACTAACATTATTAAAATTTCCTCTCTTTCTCTCTAATGGACCACAGAGTTTGCTTTTCAACTATAACCACATCCAAAACTGTTAGAAATAGTCTAATCAGCATTTAGGTGAACAAATTCAAATGATAAAAGCCTTGAACTCTTGAATTTATCTAGCTAAAGATCTTTATTTTGAGTAATTCTGCTGTTTGTGACACCGAGAAACCTAAAAAGCACAAATCTAGGCAGCTGGTAAAAGTGCTCTGTCTCTGAGAACCAGTGTCAATGAGAAGTTTCTAACATTTGAGATAATAGCAAAATGTGTTGATGTATGTGAGAGTCCAGCAGTTACCATTATTTCCATAAGAGTCACAGCATTTGACACAAACTGCATTTTAGGCTGAATTTACTGATTTTTCAATAAAATCTTTAAAATCCAAGAATTACTTAGCAAAAACTGATCATATCTGCAGAGAATACTTGAGGAGGCATTTCACAGTTGGTATTTAAAACAGTAAATTAAACAGATCTTTGAAACTGCTTTTCTTAGAAGTAAATTAAAAAGTATTTAATTAAAATGTTATTACATAATTTCTGTCTTTCCTTTTCTCCCTCATATCACCCTCACATCTGACAACCCTTCCCCTATCAAATTTAAGGCCTCATCTTCATTTACTGTTGTTACATATACATATAAATTATATATATATACACACGTTTATGTACACATACCATATAACATATAAATACAACCTGCTGGGTCCATTCAAAGTTGCTTGCATGAATGTTTCTAGGGCAGACCACTCAGTAAAGAATAAAAATGATTTCCCTCAAGAATGTTCTATTTTAATCTGAATCTCTTGAACTCTCAATGAAAGAATTTTTGAAACTTAAAGCCCTAATAAAGAGTCTCCTTATTGCAACCTTCATCTCCTTATTTCTAAGAGTATAGATGACAGGATTCATAAAAGGAGTGATGATAGCATCAAAAATTGCTAAAAATTTATCTATGGGTAACGTAGGGAAAGGCCACACATAGACAATAATGCAAGGACCAAAGAAGAAAACCACCACAGTGATGTGAGCTGAGAGAGTGGAGAGGGCCTTGGAGGAAGCACCTGAGGAGTGTTTACGGACTGTGACCAGGATGAAGATGTAAGACACAACCAGGATGAAGAAGGTGGCCATGGAGATGAAACCACTGTTGGCAGTGACCAGGAACTCCAGTCTGTATGTGTCTGTACATGCAAGTTTGATGAACCGAGGAAAATCACAATAAAAGCTATCCATTCTATTAGTGCCACAGAAGGGTAAATTTACAACAAAAGCCAATTGGGCCACAGAATGGATAAGACCAATGGTCCAAGCCAGAGCCAAAAGAAAAATGCACATTCTTAGACTCATGATGGTGAGGTAGTGGAGGGGCTTACAGATAGCAATGTACCGGTCATAGGCCATGACAATGAGCAGCACCATCTCTGTTCCTCCAACAGTGTGAATGAAGAACATCTGAGTGATGCACCCATTCAGGGAGATGACTTTGTACTTCCTGAAGAGGTCATAAATCATCTTTGGAGTAGCAATGCTGGACACACCTGTATCTATGAAGGAGAGGTTTGCCAGCAGGAAGTACATGGGGGAGTGTAAGTGATGGTCTGAGATGATTGTGAGCACAATGAGAAGATTTCCCAGCATGCTTGCTACATAAAATACTGTGAAGAACAGAAAAAGGAGAATCTGAATTCTCCATGAATTGGTGAGGCCCAGCAACAAAAATTCTGATACCACAGAGTGATTTCCTCCATCCATCAACTTGTGAAAGTCTGACCATAAGGTGACTATTCTGTGGAGGGCACAAGAGGGAGAAAATATTATTATTAAGCAAAGGGGTGTCCTGGTTGTAAAGCAATGACTCAAATACAGAACACTAAAGACACCCTGTTGTTTTCCAGGCAGATTTTACAGCTCTCTCATAGAGACCAGGTACAGAACTTTTCCTATGCTTGCACATTTAGGGTCACTTCATTATTTAACCCTAAGTTTATTTTGAAATGTATAGCCAAGAAAGGAAAACTAGAGGCAAAGGCATTTGAGAATCTAAGGAGAGACAAACACCCTCTACAGTCACTTGTACTCACTAGCTTCCATACAGGAAATTAGTGCCACGACATGGAGGCATGCTAAAAGAAATTTGTGCTTTTAGCTTTTGTGCTTTGATCCCTTACTTTGTTCTGGAACTTTGTGTTTTTAAATTACTGACACATTTTGGTTTCCTAGGTTCACATTTAGTGTCATCAATGAAAAAGTTACCTTTTAAAAATATTAAATCTTTGCTTGCCCCAAATAGTGCTTTTTCACAAATTAAATTTGTTCTCAGATAATTTAATACATGTACACAGTGTATACTGACCACTCTCATCCACAATCCCTCACCATCTTAAGTCTTCCTACCACCCCATCCACACTCCCTGGCAAATACTCTTTTATGTACTAGCTATTCATTTTGTTTTGTGACCACTTAGTCTAATCAGGTCCACCTGTGTAGCTATGGGTCTGGAGCTCTGTGTTGGAGGCTGGTGGGCTCAACAGTGGGTATACAATATTGTTCCTTTCCTAGAATCTATCAATAGCCAGTGAAAGATAGTGCCCCATGAGCCTCTTATTCTTCCATGGAAAGTGTATGCAGAGTCAGTCTGGGACCCACTGCTGGTAACTGATTGATTATGAAAAATATAATTAGAAAAGAAGAACAATGGATGACTCTGTTTCCAGCCCTACCATTGACTGATACTGAGGAATGGAAATGTCGGGGTCTTGTTTGGAAAGAAAGGTAATGGAACTCTTACCTGAGTTAGTTCAACAGAATCTGTCCTCAGATGGGATTCACACTCTTAAAGAACTAAGAGATAATGAGAAGCTTCCATCATATGAGAACTGCGATTCCCAAGGAGAAAAACAGAAATTGCTTTGAATAATGCTTAGAAGTGACAGAAATCAAAGCTGCATAGAACATAGAAGCTGAAAATATAAATTAGAATTATATTGCTATTAAAAACTAAAAGGATAAGAAACTAGGAAAGTAATGTGGAGTGGAAATATGAACAAATTATGCACTGTTCTTCCATAGTACTGTTTGTGTGTCAAGCTATCTACCTTTATTTTGTAGCCCCCTGGAGCTTTCTGTAAACATCTTTTCCAAAAGCTTGAGAAAATTCATACATGCTCTTTTGGTACTCTGCTCTTTTCTTCTTCTAGAACACATGAAGCAAACATGTCAAAAACGAAATTGTAGCTTAAACTGGTCAATAATTTATGACCAATAATTGTAGGCAGATTGTCTGTCCATAGGTTTTGTTGGAATGAAGTCTGCTCTACTGTGAACTATCTGTTCACACACGTGTTTTACTTACATGGTAATTCTCTAAGTGGGGGAATTTCTCCTGGTTGAGAGGAGGATAACTTCACATTTGGACTGAGAGAAGCACCCTTTACAAAACAAAAGGGCCTTATGTTGTTTTTCCCCAGTAAAAAGACTTCTAATTAGTGTGGTCCACTGAGTCTATATTGTCACCCAGGGAATAAAAAGGACGAAAGAAGTGAAGAACAAAAGCATCTCACACAGATGCTCAGAAATATTTTTTGCCTCAGAATGTGTGATTAAAGTAACTGATGGGAAAGTCAGAACCTCAGAAATCCAATAGGCAGAGATGTTAGACAGAAACAGTTAACTACCTATTCTAGAATTAGCAATGAAGATTCAGCCAATGAGAAACCAACACACACTAAGCTATCACTCACTTTGGCAATTTGTGTCTTCCAGTTCCATAAAGTTCTAAGCCCCAGACCTCAGACTGTAGAGACTTTTTCCATCAGAATGGGGGGTGGAATGGGAGGGGGAGGGTTTGGGGATGGGAGGAGGGAGGACAGGGGAATCTGTGGTTGACAAGTAGAATGAATAGAAAATCTCTTAATAAAAAAGACATACAATCAAATAATTGTTTTCTTTGGTTGTTTTATGGATAGATTTTTTAAATTTTTAAATTTTTTATTTTTATTTATTTTTTATTATTATGTGTTTTAATTTTATTCATCAGCCATGGGTTCCCCTGTCCTCCCCACTCCCGCACCCACCCCCACCTTACCTCCAGCCCCTCCCCTCCATTCCCATGTCCTCCAGGACCAAGACACCCCTGGGGATTCATTTCAACCTGGTGGATTCAGTACAGGCAGGTCCTGTCCACTCCTTCCAGGCTGAGCATGTGTTCCTGTGTAAGCCCAAGGTTCCAAACAGCCAGCTCATGCACTAAGGACAGGTTCAGGTCCCACAGCTTGGGTGCCTCCCAAACAGATCAAGCTATTCATTTGTCTCACTTATCCAGAGGGCCTGATCTAGCTGGGGGCTCCACAGCCATTGGTTCATAATTCATGTGCTTCCATTCGATTGGCTATTTGTCCCTGTTCTTTTTGCAATCTTGGATTCAACAATTCACACTCTTACAGTCCCTCCTCTTTCTTGACTTTTGGACACCTGGAGCTCCATTTGGGGCCTGGCTGATAATAATTGGGTGCTAATTCCTAACTAGAAGAAGCAATGCTATCTCAGAATTTTCAAACAATTATCTGTGTCTATATTTAACAAGACTTTCCACTTTATAATTTTGCTTCTCAGTGTTTTCTCTACGTCTACAATTTTCATCATTCTTCAGATGTTAGTGCCTCAAGATAATTTCTAGGAAGAAGTACAATTGGCAGACTCCAAGATCACTGCCATGTTCTCCTCCAACTCAATGCATGAAGAAAAGGAAGCAGTGGCACCCAATGTGGAACACATAGACAATACTTAGTAAATGTTTTTCTACCAGTGTGTTTGGATCAAATACAGTGGTTATCATCACAAAGACAAAAGATGACAAATTCTTGTGAATGTGGAGCAAAGGAAACTCATACAGTGTTGATGAATGAAGATTAGTTTTGATGCTAAGTGAATATATGGAGATTCCTCCAGAAAAATATTAGCATGTCAATAAGATGCTTGCATTCTCATAGTGATTGCTTTATTATTCAAAGGGTATATTTTAATGCACACTACTGAAAAACAGAGATCTTAAAAAATATTTAGGATCCGCCCCGGAACTCCCATTAGACCAGAGGTGAGTGCCTGGGGTTATAGTCAGAGAAGCAACTTCCCCTGGGTCCCACCCCTGGACACAGGCCATACCGGGAGGACCTGCCCAACTTGGCCCCAGTTTCCGGCCAATCGGCAGGCCCTGTGGGAAGGCTCCCCTTTTCCAAGACTGCAGGTAGACCCTGCAGTCTCCACACCCTGGTCCCACACCCATATGCCTGAGACCACAGCCACTTCCTGAGAATTAAAGACCAGCTCCAGCTTCCATCCTGCCCTGGAACTCCCACCTGGAGCAGAAGTGAGTGCCTGGGGTAATAGCCCGGTGTACCAGCTACTCCAGGGAAGACCTGCTCAACTGGGCCCCAGTTTCTGGCCATTGGGCAGGACGCCCCATCCCCACCAGGAAGGTTCCCCCTCTCCAAGACCCTCTAGTGAACCTTACAGCCTCCATGCCCTGCCACCACATCAATCTGCCTGAGACCCCAGCCACTTCTAGAGACTTAGAAACCAGCCCCCAGCTTCCAACCTGCCCTGGAACTCCCATCTGGACCAGAGGAACTCACACAGGACGAGAGGAGCTATCATCTGGACAAAATAAGGAGAGCCCAGGAACTTTCCGAGACTCAGAGTCCAGCTCCTATCCATCCAGCACTCTCATCTGGACCAGAGCTCCCATCCAGCCCAGAGCTTCCATCTGGAATAGGCTCCCTAAATCTGTCAGCTCTGTCTGGACCAAGAACACTGATAAGACCAAGAATGAACCCAAGAGGAGATGGGCAGACGTCAAGGCAGAAGTACATACAACAAAATAAAGAGCAATACAGCATCACCAGAACCTAGCCCTTCTCCAACAGCTAGACCTGAACATCACAGAAAGGAAGAAGAAGCAGGAGAAAACAACCTTATAAGTAACATCATGAAGAGGCTAGAGCCTTATATAGAAGAAATCAAAAATAAATTAGAGGAACAGACAAACAAAAAATGGGAAGAACGCTATAAAAAACTAGTGGAAAGGACAATTATAGCAGAAGGAAACAATAAGTCTCTGAAAGAAAATCATGAAAAAGCAAGGGAAACAGTCCAAGACCTGAAGAGGGAAATAGAAAAAATGAAGAAGACACTAGCAGAAGGAATGTTGGAAATAGAAAATCTGAGTAAACAAACAGGAACTTCAGATGCAAGTATAACCAACAGAATGCAAGAGATGGAAGAGAGGATCTCTGGTGTTGGAGATACATTAGAAGAAGTAGATTCATCAGTCAAAGAAAACACTAAAGCCAACAAAGTCATGACCCAAAATGTCCAAGAAATTTGGGACACTATGAAAAGACAAAACCTACGAATAATAGGGATAGAGGAAGGAGAAGAATACCAACTCAAAGGCACAGAAAATATATTTAACAAGCTCATAGAAGAAAACTTTCCCAACTTAAAAAAGGAAATGCCTATGAAGATGCAAGAAGCCTACAGAACACCAAACAGTCTAGACCACCACCCCCTCAAAAAAGCCCCCTCACCACATAATAATTAAACAACTAAATATACAGAATAAAGAAAGAATATTAAGGGCAGCAAAGGAAAAAAGCCAAGTGACTTATAAAGGCAAACCCATCAGAATAACACTCGATTTCTCAATGGAGACTTTGAAAGCCAGAAGGACCTGGACAGATATAATGCAGACACTAAGAGACCATGGATGCCAGCCTAGACTAATATACTCAGCAAAACTTTCAATCATCATAGATGGAGTAAGCAAGACCTTCCAAGACAAAACCAGATTTAAACAATACTTATCCACAAACCCAGCCCTACAGAAAGCACTAGAAGGAAAATTCCAACCTAAGGAAGGCAGATACACCCATGAAAACACAGGCAATAGATAACACCACAGCAGTAAACCCCAAAGAAGAGAAGTACACACATATTACCACCAAAAAATAAAAATAACAACAGGAATGAACAATCACTGGTCATTAATATCCCTTAATATCAATGGACTTAATTCACCTATAAAAAGACACATACTAACAGAATGGAAATGAAAACAGGACCCATCTTTCTGCTGCATACAAGAAACACACCTCAAATTCAAAGACAGACACCTCCTACGAATAAAAGGCTGGGAAAAGACTTTCCAATTAAATGGTCTTAAGAAGCAAGCTGGTGTAGCCATCCTAATGTCCAGCAAAATAGACTTCAAACTAAAATCAATCAAAAGAGATGATGAAGGACATTACATACTCATTGCAGGAAAGATCCATCAAGATGAAGTCTCAATTCTGAACATTTATGCCCCAAACACAAGAGCACCCAAATATGTAAAAGAAACATTACTAAAGTTTAAAATCACATATAAAACCCCACACATTAATAGTGGGAGACTTCAACACCCCACTTTCACCTCTGGACAGATCTGCCAAATTGAAACTTAACAGAGACATAATGGACTTAACTGATGTTATGGCTCAAATGGACTTAATTGATATGTACAGAACATTCAACCTGAACAAAAAAGAATATAACTTCTTCTCAACACCCCGTGGAACCTTCTCTAAAATCGACCACATACTTGGCCACAAAGCAAATCTCAAAAGATACAAAACAATTGGAATAACCTCCTGTGTTCTATTGAACCACCATGGTTTTAAGTTAGATTTCAACAACAGAAAATACTACAGAAATCCTACAATCTCATGGAAACTGAATAATGTTCAACTGAATCACCAATGGGTTAAGGAAGAAATAAAGAAAGAAATTAAAGTCTTCCTAGAGATCAATGAAAATGAATACACCACATACCCAAACTTATGGGATACTATGAAAACAGTGCTAAGAGGGAAATTCATAGCACTGAATGCCCACATAAAGAAGCTGGAGAAATCTCACGCTAGTGACTTGACAACACACCTCAAAGCCCCTGAACAGGAAGAAGCAAAGTCTCCCAGGAGGAATAGACACCAGGAAATTATCAAATTGAGAGCTGAAATCAATAAAATAGAAATAAAGAGAAGAATACAAAGGATTAATGAAACGAAGTGCTGGTTCTTTGAGAAAATCAACAAGATTTACAAGCCCTTATCCAAACTAACCAAAAGACAGAGGGAGAGCATCCAAATTAACAAAATCAGGAATGAAAAGGGGGACATAACAACAGACAATGAGGAAATCCAGAGAATCATCAGGTCATACTTCAAATACCTCTACTCCACAAAACTGGAAAATCTAAAAGAATTGAATAATTTTCTGGATAGGTACCACATATCTAATTTAAACCAAGACCAGAGAAACCATTTAAATAGTCCAATAACCTCTAAGGAAATAGAATCAGTCATTAAAAGTCTCCCAACCAAAAAAAGGCCTGGACCAGATGGTTTCAGTGCAGAATTCTAACAGATCTTCAAAGAAGACTTAATACCAATGCTCTTTAAATTGTTCCACACAGTAGAAGCAGAAGGTATATTACCAAAGTCCTTCTATGAGGCTATAATTACCCTGATTCCTAAACCAAACAAAGATGCAACAAAGAAAGAGAACTACACATTGATTTCTCTCATGAACATTGATGCAAAAATAATCAATAAAATACTGGAAAACAGACTCCAAGAACACATCAAAACAATTATCCACCATGATCAAGTAGGCTTCATCCCAGGGATGCAAGGGTGGTTCAACATATGAAAGTCCATCAATGTAATACACCATATAAACAAACTCAAAGAAAAAAACCCACATGATCATGCAGAAAGGGCATTTGACAAAATCCAACACCCCTTCATGATAAAGGTCTTGGTGTGATCAGGAATACAGGGAACATACCTAAACATAATAAAGGCAATCTACAGCAAGCCAACAGCCAACATCAAACTAAATGGGGAGAAACTCAAAGCAATACCACTAAAATCAGGAACAAGGCAAGGCTGTCCCCTCTCTGCATACTTATTCAATATAGTACTTGAAGTTCTAGCCAGAGCTATAAGACAACATAAAGAGATTAAGGGGATACAAATTGGAAAGGAAGAAGTCAAGCTCTCCCTATTTGCAGATGACATGATAGTATATATTAGAGATCCCAAAAATTCAACCAAGGAACTGATACAGCTAATAAAAACCTTCAGCAACATAGCAGGATACAAGATCAACTCAAAAAAATCAGTAGCCCTCCTATACACAATAGACAAACAGGCTGAGAAGGAAATCAGAGATACATCACCCTTTACAATAGCCACAAATGATATAAAATACATTGGGGTTACTCCTACTAAGCATGTGAAGGACCTATATGACAAGAACTTTAAGTCCCCGAAAAAAGAAATTGTAGATGTCAGAAAATGGAAAGATCTCCCATGCTCATGGATAGGCAGGATTAACATAGTAAAAATGACCATCTTACCAAAAGCAATCTACAGATTCAACGCAATCCCCATCAAATTACCAACACTATTCTTCACAGATCTGGAAAGAATAATACTCAACTTCATATGGAAAAACAAAAAACCAAGGATAGCCGAAAGAATCCTGTACAATAAAACAACCTCTGGAGGCATCACAATCCCCGACCTCAAGCTCTACTATAGAGCTACTGTAATAAAAACAGCTTGGTACTGGCATAAAAACTGACATGTGGAACAATGGAATCATACTGAAGACCCTGACATTAACTTGCACACCTATGAACATATAATTTTTGACAAAGAAGCCAAAACTGTACAATGGAAAAAAGAAAGCAACTTCAACAAATGGTGCTGGCATAACTGGATGTCAGCGTGTAGAAGGCTGCAAATAGATCCATATCTGTCACCGTGCACAAAACTTAAGTCCAAGTGGATCAAAGACCTCAACATAAATCCAGTTACTCTGAACCTGATAGAAAAGAAAGTAGGAAGTAGTCTTGAACGCATTGGCACCAGGGATCACTTTCAAAATATAACACCAGTAGCACAGACACTCAGAGAAACAATCAATCAATGGGACCTGTTGAAACTGAGAAGCTTTTGTAGAGCAAAGGACACGGTCAACAAGACAAAGTGATAGCCTACAGAATGGGAAAAGGTCTTCACCAACCCCACATCTGACAGAGGGCTGATATCCAGAATATATAAAGAACTCAAGAAATTAGACATCAAAATGCCCAACAGTCCAATTAAGAAATGGGCTATAGAACTAAACAGAGAATTCTCAACAGAGGAAGTTCAAATGGCTGAAAGACATTTAAGGAATTGCTCAACATCCCTAATTATCCGGGAAATGCAAATCAAAATGACTCTGAGATACCACCTTACACCTGTCAGAATGGCTAAGATCAAAAGCACAGAAGACCGCTTATGCTGGAGAGGATGTGGAGCAAGGGGAACTCTCCTCCACTGCTGGTGGGAATGCAAGCTTGTACAGCCACTTTGGAAATCAATATGATGCTTCCTTAGAAAATTGGGCATCCATCTCCCCCAAGACCCAGCTGTAGCACTCTTGGGCATATACCCAAGGAATACTCAATCATACCACAAGGGCATTTGCTCCTCTATGTTCATATCAGCATTGTTTGTAATAGCTAGAACCTGGAAACAACCTAGATGCCCTTCGACTGAAGAATGGATAAAGAAAATATGGTACACAATGGAGTACTACTCATCAGAGAAAAACAATGACATCATGAGGTTTGCAGGCAAATGCATGGATCTAGAAAACATCATCCTGAGTGAGGTAACCCAGACTCAGAAGTACGAACATGGTATGTACTCACTCATAGTAGGATACTAGATGTAAAACAAAGATGACTAGACTCCTACACAACTCCAGGGAGGCTCCCTAGAAAATGGGACCCATAGGAAAGACACAGGGATTGCCCAATGACAGAGAAATGGATGAGATCTACATGAACAACCTGTATGACAGTTGGAATAATGAAGGGCAACGTTCGAGGGAAAGAGAGCTTAGGGGAGCAGTGGATCCCAGCTGGATCAAGAACAGAAAGGGAGAACAAGGAATAACAGACCATAATAAGTGATGACCACATGAGAACAGGAAGAGGCAGAGTGCTGGAGAGGTCCCCAGAAATCAACAATGATACATCATCTGTAGTCTGCTGGCAATGGTCGAGAGAAAGCCTGATGTGACCTAGTCTGGTGATCAGATGGCCAAACACCATAATGGCCTTGCTGGAACTCTCATCCAATAACTGATGGAAATGGATGCAGAGATCCTCTGCTGTGCTCCTTGCAGAACTCCAGCAGTCCTTTTGTTGAGAAAGAGGAGGGACTGTAAGAGTGTGAATTGTTGAGATCAAGATTGGAAAAGCACAGGGACAAATAGCCAAATGAATGGAAGCACATGAATTATGAACCAAAGGCTATGGAGCCCTTAACTGGATCGCGCCCTCCAGATAAGTGAGACAAATCAATAGCTTGTACTATTTGGTAGGCACCCAGGCAGTGAGACCTGGACCTGTCCTTAGTTCATGAGCTGGCTGTCTGGAACCTTGGGCTTACACAGGGACACTTTGCTCAGCCTGGAAGGAGGAGCCTGGACCTGCCCATTATGAATCTACCAGGCTGAATTGAATCCAGAGGGGAGTCTTGGCCCTGGAGGAAATGGGAATGGAAGGGAGGGGCTGGGGGGAAGGTGAGGTCGTGGGGGTGGGAGGGGGGAGGACAGGGGAACCCATGGCTGATGTGTAAAATCAAAACACAAATATAATAAATAAAAAAAGGAGAAAAAAGAACTAAGAGATAATGAGAAGCTTTCATCATATGGAAGCTGCAATTCCCAATGAGAAAAACAGAAATTGTTTTGAATTATGCGTAGAAGTGACAGAAATCAAAGCTCTGCAGAGCATTGAAGCTGAAAGTATAAATTAGAATTCTATTGCTATTAAAAGCTAAAATGATAAGAAACTAGGAAAGTCATGTGGAGTAGGAAATATGAACAAATTATGCACTGTTCTTCCATAGTACTGTTTGTGTGTCAAGCTATCTACCTTTATTTTGTAGCAACCTGGAGCCTTCTCTAAACATCTCCAAAAGCTTGAGAAAATTCATACATGCTCATTTGGGACTCTGCTCTTTGCTTCTTCTTGAACACACAAAGCAAACATATCAGAAACGAAATTGTAGCTTAAACTGGTCCATAATTTATGACCAATATTTGTAGGCAGATTTTCTGTTGTAATAAAGTCTGCTCTACTGCGAATCATCTGTTCACACACGTGTTTTACTTACATGGTAGTTCTCTAAGTGGGGGAATGTCTCCTGGTTGAGAGGAGGATAACTTCACATTTGGACTGAGAGAAGCACCCTTTACAAAACAAAAGAGCTTTATGTTGTTTTCCCCCAGTAAAAAGACTTCTAATTAGTGTGGCCCACTGAGTCTACATTGTCTCCCAGGGAATAAAAAGGATGAAAGAAGTGAAGAACAAAAGCATCTCACACAGATGCTCAGAAATATTTTTTGCCTCAGAATGAGTGATTAAAGTAACTGATGGGAAAGTCAGAACCCCAGAAATCCAATAGGCAGAGATGTTAGACAAAAACAGTTAACTACCTATTCTAGAATTAGCAATGAAGATTCAGTCAATGAGAAACCAACACACACTAAGCTATCACTCACTTTGGCAATTTGTGTCTTCCAGTTCCATAAAGTTCTAAGCCCCAGACCTCAGACTGTAGAGACTTTTTCCATCAGAATGGGGCGTGGTATGGGGGGGCAATGCCTGGGGGTGGGTGAGAAGAGGAGGACAGGGGAATCTGTGGTTGACAAGTAGAATGAATAGAAAATCTCTTCATAAACAAGAAATATTATCAAATAATTGGATGCTAATTCCTAACTGGAAGAGGCAATGCTATCTCAGAATTTTAAAACAATCATCTGTGCCAATATTTAACAAGACTTTCATTTTTTTTTTGTTTTTTGTTTTTTGTTTTTTGAGACAGGGTTTTTTTTTCCGCTTTGGAGCCTGTTCTGGACTAGCTCTGTAGACCAGGTTGGCCTGGAACTCACAGAGATCCACCTGCCTCTGACTCTCGAGTGCTGGGCTTACAGGCATGAGCCACCACCACCCAACGACTTTCCATTTTATAATTTTCCTTCTCAGTGTTTTCTCTATGTCTACAATTTCCATCATTCTTCAGATATTAGTGCCTCAAGATAATTTCTAGGAATAAGTACAATTGGCAAACTCCAAGATCATTGCCATGTTCTATTCCAACTCAATGCATGAAGAAAAGGAAGTAGTGGCACCCAATGTGGAACACATAGACAATACTCAATATAATATATTTCGACCAGTGTGTTTGGATCAAATACCTTGGTTATCATCACAAAGACAAAAGAAGACAAATTCTTGTGAATGTGGAGCAAAGGAAACTCATACAGTGTTGATGAGTGAAGATTAGTTTAGATTCTAAGTGAATATATGGAGATTCCTCCAGAAAAATATTAGCACGTCAATAAGATGCTTGCATTCTCATAGTGATTGCTGCATTATTCAAAGGGTATATTATAATGCACACTACTGAAAAACAGAGACCTTAAAAAATATTTAGAAAACATGTATTCCTTGAATCTATGGGAGTTGTATCTAGTTGAGAATGAACACTAATGAATTATATTTAATTTAGTGTGAGCACCAAGGAGACAGAGTGTTCTTTTAGAAAAAAATACTTTTAAATATATTTGAAGGTCCACTTTGTTTACTCAGTAGCATGAATAGTATGATCTACTATTGAATGGGAGATATTTAACATATTTCAAATAATCTTTTTAAGGTATAACATTATTTATTGATTTTTTGGGGGAATTTCACATCATACATCCAAATCACACTCACTTTCCAGTCCCTCCATATCCACCCTTCAACTCAGCAGCATTCCCCTAAAAGAACATTAATTAAAAACAAAACAGATTAAAAAAAACCCCACTTCACTCTTCCATCTTTCCTGTCTCATTAATAGCTCTTCATTAACCCTAATGTCACTGGGAGTTATGGTGTGTCACACAGTATACCCATTTCTCCAGTCAACCCCATCCACAAATGTTCATTGCAGTGAGACATTGGTCTGGTTGAAGACCTCTCCCTCTGGTACACCATCATCACTGGACCCTCATTGAAATTCCTCTTGGATGTTTTGTTGTTGCCCCGAGTCATGGGGAACCTGTGGCTATTGTTCTACATGTGTTCCAGCAGGTTATAAATGAAGTAGATGTTAGGGTAGGCCAACTCAATGCCCAGGATGTAAGTCTGGGTGATGGCTAAGCTGGTCAGTCCATGCTGCTGGGACCACCTCCTTCAGGTGAAGGGCAGAGCCAGTTCTACTAGGCCCATGCCATTGGGGCTAACTCTCCCATGCTCATGCTGTTGTTCCAAGTGTTGGCCAGCTCTCCCATGAGAGATGGGGTCAGCTCAGCATGGCCCTTTGATTTCAACATGCATGGATCCTATGATTCCCTGTGGTAACATGGATCATGGACATCAATCTGCAGTAGGACCATGGATTCAGACATGGCTCTGTCTAGTTAGCAGCTCTGGCCCAGATGCTACCAGGGCTCTGGTGGCAGCACAGGTCATCCAGATCAGTATGGCTCTGAGGGCTGCATGACACTCAGACACTGACATGATCTCAGGTGGCTGACCAGACCCTGGGCATCCTCTCAACCCTCAGTGGTAATAGGATCCATGGACATCAATGAAAATCATGGCTGCTGTAGGGCCACAGACTCACATATGACCCCTGGCATTAGCCTGGGCCCAGAGGACCACATGGCCCTGTGTGACAGCGCAGGCCACCCAAATTGGAATGGCATTGGTGGCAGTATGTTCTTCAGACACCAACATGGTCATAGGTTGCAGCTTAAAGTTTGGGAATCCATGTGGCCTTTGGTTACAACATTGCCCATGGACATCAAAACAGACCCCACCTGTGGTAGGACCATATCCTCAGCAGCAGGGTTTTGAACTTTTACTATGTTTAAAGTCTAATGTAAAATTCATTTTTAAATTTATACAGTAGATTAATAAACTATCTCTGGAATAAATTGTAGGTAGCTGAGCCATGGCATTAATTATGTTTTCTGAATTGAAAGCCTATCCTGTGCCTAATGTCCTGTTTATTCTCTGAAGAGAAGTAGACCTACAACATCATGTGATACATTATTTTTTCAAAGTCAAACACAATGCTTTCTATGACAGAATGGCTATCTTCAGAGGTTTTAAATTTCTGCTCATGAGCTGAGCTCTCCAAGGCAGTGATTCTCACATATGCATCATATTTTATGGACAAGTACAAAGCTATGTACTTTGAAAGTGAAATCAGGCACTGAACTGTTGTTTTTCTTACTGAAGGCGATCAATAAATAAATAAGCTGTGTGTGGGGTACCTTCTTATTATTGTTCTCCAAGGAGGTCCTAGAAGCCCCCAAACAGTACTCCTTGATTGTACAATATAAAGAAATCAGACTGGAATTAGGCTGAGTTAGCTTTCATAGTGCCAGATGGTTCTATGCAGACTGCTGGGAGAATAAAGTCTTCAACAGTGTTATGCAGCAGTGAACTCAATGAGATGCAATATTGGTTTGAGGAGAAAACAACAGCCATTGAATATAGAAGGAAACCAGAGAAACACCCTAGGAGTTCCAGGCAGTGCTGTCTACTGGACGTGGGTGATGATTCATTAACGAATGCTCCTCTTCACAGCTCTAATAGAAACACTCCTAAAATCTTGCAAAATGATGTATCTTTCTGGATGATTATCTTCAATACACAAAGCATAGCACTTTTCTTCACATATTTTATTGTCTATATTTTTCATTCATCATTTTCAAACATGAAATTCAAAACCTGAGAAAGAGTGAGGGCAAACAGAATCTGATTCTTTCTCTTCACTGTGTAAAGGAATGTGACAGAATTTCTAAAAAGCTGGATAATCTTTGAAATGTTAGGTAAGAGGGTTCATGGTTCAATAATTCATGAGGAATAAAGGACTCATTAAGGTGCAATTAAAGAGATAATATTCAGGATAAAACTCAGAAAGTTAAATAAACCTTAGATCCAAAAGCAAAGCAGCTAGGCTACATTGAAATGATGACATACTGAAAAGGGACATCTTAGGTCACCCAAGGGCTACATAGCGGTTAATTTTAATGTGTCTGATTGACTAAACTGAGGATGTTAGCATTTGTCTATGAGAGCATGCTGTGCTCTGGGTAAAGTGAAAGGGAAGTTCTGGGCCTAAAGAATCCTGTCCTCAAACCTTCATTCCCAGTGTGGCAACATAAAGAGGTGGTGACACTTATGTTGGTCCCCAGTTCCCAAGGAATGGGTTATAAAGAAAAAAGGTGAACCTGATCTCTAAATTCCTGTCTTTGGCATTTGATTTGTGACCTCTCTCTATAGCACATACTCCTTCCGTGATTCCATCAATATGGTAGTGATATGCCAAGGAGACTCATATCATGCTCCCTAGACATTTAACCCTACAAAAATGTCAGCTGACTAAACCATTTGTCTAGGAGAAATTAAATGAAGGAAGGAGGGGAGGGAGGGAGGGAGGAAGGAAAGAAGGGAGGAAGTAAGGAAGGAAGGAAGGAAGAATCAAATTCAAGACTGATATTATTAAATTAAATACAAAAGAACTAAACAAAGAGGGTCTCTCTTACATGTAGTTTTTATACCTAGTGATATGTATGTGTCCCTTTTTATTCTGAGTATCCTGGACTTCATTTAAAAGCTATTTTATTTTTTCTTTATCAACATTGCATTTCTTTATTATTATTATTTTTGTTTTTCTTTATTAAGAAATTTTCTACTCACTCCATATACTATCCACACATACCCCCTCCTCCCTCCTCCCACCCCATAGCCCTCTTTCCCAAGCCACCATGCATCCACACATCCCCCAAACTAAGGTCTCCCATGGGGAGTCAGCAGAGCACAGCACACTGAGCCTAGGAAGGTACAAGCTCCCCCCACCCCCTGCCCACTGTACCAAGGCTATGCAAAGTGTCACACCACAGACACTGGATTCCAGAATTCTGCCTGTAGACCAGGGACAGATGCAAATCTCCCTGCCTGGTTGCCCCCTAAAAGTTGGAGCCAAACCACCGTCTTCCATTTCCAGAGGGCCTAATCCAGTCCCATGGGGGCTTCACAGCCACCAGTCCACAGTTCATGGGCTTCCACTAGTGTGGCCGGTCATCTCTGCATGTCTTCCCATCATGAGCTCAACGTCCCTCACCTGCAGTATCTCTCCTCTCTCTCAACCATTGGATTCCCGGAGCTCAGCCTGGTGCCTGGCTGTGGAGCTCTGTATCTGTGAAGGACGTTTTAGTATTTTCTTCTCCAAAGTTTTCATCCATTAGGCTCTTCCTTTCTTTTTGAATAACTGGATTCTTAATAATGTCTTATAGATAAAAAATAAGGGTCTCTACACAGCAGCAAAAATAGGGGAAACAAAATTCATTTCTGCACACCTAAAAGTATTCATATCTATGGTCCACAAACACCTTTCAAATGCCTCTACAAATAAATAGCATACACTATATTTATGATAGTCTTCTGGTCAGACAGTTCACAGGTACACCATTCTTACATTCAAAGCAGCATGAAACACAGCAAAATTAAATAAGAGCAGTACCTGTTTCATTTAGTAAGAACAAAAGCTGTGTCTGAAGTATGAGAGTTAAAAGTTCTAATTTTAGTATGAGCAAATGCAACTGAATTCAAAGTCACAGAATAAAAGCAGAGATCATTGGCTACTATTGTTGATTTTTAAAATAATTTCTAATTATAGAGAGTGTTTGAATCTATTCTCATTTTTAAGATTAGAACACCCCTCATAAAGGCAAAGATGCCTTCACCATAAACTTTAAATCATTTCCCCTGCCTCTTTCTATAGGGGAAAGAATTCTGTAGTGTGTACTGTTCTAGACCTTTCTTGTACTTTACATTTATGTGTATTTGTCTTTTTAAATGTACATGGCTACACTTTCTTTCTGCAGTTTTTCAGGTGGTACAAGGAATTGGTTGAGATCTGGGAAGAACACATATCACACTCAGTTTAAGGGATTATACACAGTGTTCATGTAGGAAAATAATAACTACTAAGAAAATGAAAGATTGTCAAAACTAATGAACTCTAAAACAAAAAGACTGTTGTCATTGCCCTTGGTTACCCTCCACAGCTACATGGCAAGACCCTACTGAGAGGACATCACAAACTTTGGCTGCAGAGTATTGAGGAATCAATCTTGAACTAAAACTTTCCTAATAGCTAAATTTTACAAAGCCAAAAAGTTTTATGTAAGCTCATGTAAGGAAAACACAATAGTCTTACCTAGTGCTGGACTCTTCTTATTGCAATAATGACGTGCCAGGCACTAGTGTGTAGTGGCATGACTGTTGGCTTTCTGGTGGATTTGAGAACTGTTCCACAAAAGGGATTTATATAACATTCCTGATAGTAAAATCCTAGACAAAAGGTCATGCCTGGGAAACTCTTGTGTTCTAGAGTACGGCCTACTATTTTTATTTATTCAATACTTATGTTATAACATTGACTCCTAAATAGTTGTTAGTGTCCACAGACCAGGACTTCTCTCAACCTTGGTCAGAGAAGCTTCTCTTGCAGTTGGCAAAAGTAAATTCTGAAATGTACGATTGTGGAAGTGGTGAGAATAAGAGACAAAGAGCTCAGCCCTAAATGGAGTATCTTTATCAACATCCACTACACTGCCAAGGCTCAAAGAAGATGGTGGAGGAGAGGCAGAAATAATGTAAGTCCATCCCAAAGATGGGGAAGAGTGCAATGGAAGGCAGTCTTCTGGACATGCCATAACTATCACACTCATGAACTCACAGCAGCTGTAATTACTTGCACATGATGTATACAAAAGCAAGCCAACCAAACTTCAAGCCTGGATAGAAGATGTGCTTTTCAGACATCATTCCATATTGAGAAGCTATTGCAGTTGGTAGCTCCTAGGCAAAGTAAAATCATTCTTCTTTGAGAATGTTCCCACTGGGAGGTTTCCCATGCATTGGTGGATGGCACAAGACTCATGCATATGGACAGTACTGACAACACTGAATAGGTTACAAAAAAAAAGATATGAAGTTGAGAGGGAAACCTATTGGAAAGTTAAAGGATGGAAATCAAAAAATATGATCGTATTTCATTAAATATGTGTATGAAATTCTCAAGAATAAAGAAAAATTATAGGTTAAAAAGAAAAACAAATATCCCTGGTAAGTACTGCCAGAATTCCCCTACATGTGATTTTAAAAAATCTTATTGTCTCTGTTCTAAATTTCTTAGTATAGGCTTCCAGCTTCTTTGTGTCTAAGGATTTATATCAAAAATATTCCTTGGGAATTGAGACTTGTGACTATTATAATCTTCACTTTGTAAATATTTGTAATTCCTTCTGTTTTCAGAAGGGATTGTCTCACCTTCCTAAGTAGAAGAAAATTGACTAAATATTGGTGGATACAAACAATGTAGACAGGCAGATTTTCACTGAGATTGGTCAAAAGGCCCTTCTATGTTCACAACACCAGCACTTAGGAGATCTTTCTGTAACTCAGGAGCTGTCTGAATACTCTCTTCATTGCTGTCTTCATTTCTTGATTCCTGAATGTGTAGATCACTGAATTCAGAAAGGGAGTGAAAACTGCATCAAAAAAGGCCAGAACCTTATCCAGGTGTATGGTGGAAGATGGCCATGTGTAGACAAATATCAAAGGACCAAAGAATAAGACCACCACAGAGATGTGAGCTGAAAGTGTGGACAGGGCTTTAGAGGAACCACTTGAAGAGTGTTTTTGTACCGTGACTATGATGACAATATAGGAAATGATCAGTATGATAAAGGAGCCCACAGAGATGAACCCACTATTGGCTGTGACCATGAACTCTAGTTTACGGGTGTCTATGCAGGCTAGTTTGATGAATCGGGGAAGGTCACAGTAGAAGCTATCTAACACATTTGGTCCACAGAAAGGTAAATTGACTACAAAAGCCAATTGAAGAAGAGAGTGTGTAAGGCCAACTAACCAGGCAGTCACTACAAAGGAAAGACACATTCTTGGGCTCATAATGGTCAGGTAATGGAGAGGTTTACATATGGCTACAAATCTATCAAAGGCCATAGCTATGAGTAAAACCATCTCCACACCACCAATGACATGGATGGAGAAGATCTGAATGACACAACCTCTAAAGGAGATGACTTTGCGCTTTCTGAACAGATCATACATCATCTTAGGAGACATGACACAAGAAACACCTAAGTCAATGAAGGAGAGGTTGGCCAACAGAAAGTACATTGCAGAGTGTAACTGAGGGTCTGAAGCCACGGTAAAAATGATGAGGGAGTTTCCCATTATGCTTGCCACATAAAACATAGAGGAGAGCACAAAGACAAGAATCTGAATGTCCCAGGAGTTGGTGAGTCCAAGAAATACAAACTCCGACACCACAGAGTAATTTGCTCCTTCCATAAGCATGAACATCAGTGCTACCTGGAGGAGAAAATGGGAAAACTGTAAATTGTACAAATAGAGTATATTAATAAAAGTTATGGAAGTCTACGTGTAATGTAACATTAAAATCATACTAAAGACAAACATATGAATAAATGAAAACCACTTAATATCAAGGAGTGAACTTTAAAATAAAAGTGAAATATCACTTCATAGTTGTTAAAAGAGGTCTTAACAAAGGTCACAAAACTTCAGAATGGATGTGAAAAATAAATCTATCTTTAAATTGTTGATACATATAAAATAATGCAACATTACAAAAGAAAATTACAATACATCTCAAAATTTCAAAATATGGTTTTATGTAGCTCAGGAATAAAGCACTCTCTTACTAAGGCATTGTCCATGGTTTGGGGAAAAAAAGAAAGAAGAAAAGGGAGGAAAGCATACAGGGAGACGGAGGGAAAGAGGGAGAGGTGGTAGAGGAAAGGAAGGAAGGATTAAATTAGAACTACCACATGGTTGAATGAGAATCCTTTTTGCACAATTCGTTACAGTCTGAGGAAATTCCACCGTCATATGCAAATAATTTCTTGCCATTATCCTTGCAGCATTACTTACAATAGTCAATATAGAAAAATCTTAATGCTCATTGGCAGTTGAGTGGATAGTATACAAACACACACTAACACACAGTCACAACAGAATATTCTTCAGCTTTTTAAAAGAAGGGAATTCTGTTTTATAACAATCTGCATAATCCTAAGATTCTGCAGGCGAGGGATGGCAAGATCATGATAAGAAAACCCGCAGACATGATGGCCACACTAGTGGAAGCCCATGAACTGTGGACTGGTGGCTGTCAAGCCCCCATGGGACTTGTCTAAGCCCTCTGGATACAGAAATGGTTGTTTGGCTCAAACTGTTTGGGGGGCACCAGGCAGGGGTATGGGGATCCCTCCCTGGTACATGGGCAGACTTCTGGAATCCGGTGCCTGTGGTGTTACACCTTGCACAGCCTTGGTGCAGTGGGGAGGGACTTGGACTTGCCTAGGATCAGTGTGCCGGGCTCTGCTGACTCCCCACGGGAGACCTCGATTTGGGGGATGTGGGGATATGGGGTGGCTAGGGAGAGAGGGCTGGAGGGTGGGAGGAGGGAGGAGGGAGGAGGGGGATCTGTGGGTGGTATGTAGAGTGAGTAGAAAATTTCTTATCAAAGAAAATGAAAAAAAAAGTAAAGATTTGGAGAAAAAGAAATGACTGAGATTAAAGGGAAAATCTAAAAACATACTAAGAAAATTAAATAGCATTTGTGCAATTATAGGGGGAAAAACAGGCCCCTTTAATAAAATAATGGATAATTTTTGAGGAATGATAAGCATTGATTTTCAGAGCTACCCTTCAGGAACCATATAATTATAGCAATAAAAGTGCAGTAACTTTGGGTATGTTATATATAAGTATTTTTGGCATATGTTCATTACTCATAGTGATAGGTTTCAGAAATCCATTCTCCCTTTTATTTTTTTGGAATTCATGTATAAAACAACAATTATTATGGTATTTGGGGGTTTGAAGTTCTAAAACTCTTGGAAGATATTCTCAATTTATCAGCTGTGAATTTACCTACCTTTTATTTGCAAACCCCTCATCTAGTAAGAACTAGGAATTTGTCTAAAATGAGTGTAGCTGAGTATGGTGACTTGTGATCAGAGAGGAGCGAGTTATAACTGCAGTAAAACACCAGAAGATATCATATATGGTAAATTTGGGTGTTTAAAATTAAAAGTCAACAGTGTAAACAGCTAAATTCTTAGGATAGAAAAAGTCATATAAAGATTCTAGATCTGTTTAACTTGAGGCCAAGAACACGAGAGGGAGCCCATGCCGTACACTGCCTAGATGGCCAGGAACAGGCAATTGGATAGGCCAGAGACTTAGGGTAGAACCAAACCCAACTAGAAAAAGAAATCAATGAAATGGTTCTAGTGATATTCTACTATACTCATAGATCAGTGCCTTGTCCAGTCATCATCAGAGAGGCTTCCTCTGGCAGCAGATTGGAGTGGAGGCAGAGAAAAAACAGCCAGACACTATGCAGAAAGGATGTGTTAATTGGAGGTCTCCATCTGGTCCCTCCCCTCAAAAATTGGGGACCTCCACTGATGAAGGGGGAAAAAGACTGTAGGAGTCAGGGGGAATGGAGGACCCCAGGATAACACGGTCACGAGTCAACTCAGTAGGGCTAACATGGGCTCCCAGAGACTGAAACAGTAAGCACGGGACCTGCATGGGTCTGCACAAGGTCCTCTGCATACATGTTACCCTGTGAGCTTGGTGTTTTTGTGGGACTCCTAAGAGTGAGTGGGTGTGTCTCTGACTCTTTTGCCTCCTCTTTAAACTCATTTACTCCTATTTGGTTGCCTTGTCCAGCCTTGATATGGGGGCTTTTGCCTTCTCTTATTGTATCATGTTTTGTCCTGTTTTGTCTTTCATCTTTTGGAGACCTCTTCTTTTCTGAAGAGAAAATAAAGAGGGAGCAGATCTAGAGAAGAGGGGAGGTAGGGGGAACTAGGAGGGGCAGAGGGGGAAAACTGTAGTTGGGATGCATTGTATGAGAGAAGAATCTTTTCAAGTAATAAATATATATATGAAATACAAACATTTTAAAAGTTTCTAGATCTGTATACAAGGACAAAGGACAAGATATTCACTTACTTGAAAGCCAAAAATACCGTCAGAGAAAACTCCTAGGAGATTGTATTTGGAATTGTCTTCATTTACACATTAGCTGTACTTGAAAGTGCTGTTTCATAAGTACATTCTTTACTCATTACTAATGAAATATCCATGATGAGAAATACCACCATATGTCTTTGCCTAGTGTGCTACTTACCATTTTTCCTTAGTCTACACAGAACTAATGTATCAAGGAAAACGTATCCCAAGACATTCATTCCTTATTGATGGACAATATTGGTATTGAGGTTCCTAGTTCATCAAGTTCAAAGGCTCTACTGAGCACAGTTCATGTAAACCATCATCCTTCTGTGTTTCTTTCTCAATTTGAAATTATTGCAAGCTCACTCACACACTCAATTAAATTATTTCATAGTTTTACTTCTCAAATTTTTAGGAACATCTCTATATTTAATTATTATTATGGAAAATCTAAATGATTATTTCCACTTCAAATAAATACATACATAAATAAAACAGAACGATTTTGTAGCTTCAAATTTACTGAACTGAAAAAACTAAATGTTTAGTTGTTGTTTTTGAAACAATGTCCTTTTGTGTATCCCAGGTTGGCCTCAAACTCAGGCAATCCTCCTGCCTCCATCCACCAAGCTTGGCACCAATATGCCCAAAATATCTTTTACAATCCTTTTAATGTTATTCTGATTCCCTTTCTCACTTTATATTACCCATAAAAAATTACTACTCATCAAAATTCTATACCCTTATCTATTCTACTTATCGTTCAGAAATAAAATTAATACAAACATTACCAATAAATGGTAGAAGAAATCTGGAAAAATAAATACAATTCCAGGTAGCTCTGGGTATTTTTTTGTTTTGAAATTATCCATGTCATATCTAAAAATGAAATTACATTGGAAAATATGTTTTCAGCAGTGGATTATTTGGTGTTAATGTCAAATTATATTTTCGGTCAGGTATCTATGCCTCTTCACACTGGAAGACTGCCAATAAATAGTATCTGTTTTGGAGATGATCAGTGTATGCCCAGCTCTTTGAAGCTGGTGGATAGAAAAAATGTAACCTTTATGCTTTTGGTTTTGTGTCAATAAATACTTGCTGATTTATCAAGTAGAAGAGGTTAAGGTCAATGCATGCATTGTCAGAGAATGGACTGATTAAGTATAAACTATGCTACATAGAAAATATCATAAAGCTATTTTATGTTTTCTAATGCCTTTTAAATTTCCCCAGGTAACAACATGGCTCCAGCTCAAAGTAAAAATCAGTAATGGCTCTAGTATGTCAATAAACTTTTACAAGTATTTTCCTATGCCTAGCTAATGATTTTCCTAAATGCTATCAATTTTGCTTTAGGCTCACTCAATCAATTTAACATATGACTCAAATACATAGCATTTCCAACAGCTGAATCACATCTGTAAATAGAGCACTATTCTTATTGATGAATGTCCTTATAGCCATTATTTACCTGCATAAAATGAATGCAGTCTTCATGAATTCCAATTTCCCTGTGTTCTCCAACACAAAGTACCTATGATATTCCAGCACAAGAATATATAAAACTAATTACACATACCTCAAGTGGGCAATGACCAAGACAGTTTTAAAATGCTTGTAGTTCAGGGACTCTTTCCCTAGAGGAACATTTGATTTGTCCAGTGTAACAAAAGGACCTAATGTCTCATTATACAATACCAGAAATAAAAAAGGAAACAAAATTGGAATGTTTGTATCATTGTGCTATTTTGTTGTATTTATAAATAATTCAATGAATTTTAAAAATAGCTAAATATACTCATGATGACTTCCTTTGAATATACTAAATAATTATGGATTTCTACATAGTTTTGGCTGTACAAAGCTTCATTCTAATGAATATTATGTAGAAATAAAACAACTAAAAGCAATAATTAATTAACAGTAAATTAAGAAATTATACTATACCCAAAAATGCCCAATGCCTTAAAGCCACTGAAAAGAAAGCTCCAATTGTGTATAATTAAAGACAATCAAATACACTGTTCTTATAGAAAGTGGACAGCAGAACAGCATACACTATGCATTCCCTCCTTGGCTCCAAGCCACTATTGCACAAGGGGACACATGTTACATGGCAGACCAATATTGCAGCTCATTGAGTTCACCGCTGCATAAGACTGTTGAAGACTTTAGTCTCCCTGGAGTCTGCAGGGAACCATCTGGTACTATGAAAGCTAACTCAGCCTAATTCCAGTCTGATTTCTTTATATTGTACAATCAAGGTGTACTGTTTGGGGGCCTTCTAGTACCTCCTTGGAGAACAATAATAAGAAGGTACCCCACACACAGCTTATTTATTTATTGACAGCCTTCAGTAAGAAAAACAACAGTTCAGTGCCTGATTTCACATTCAAAGTACATAGCTTTGTACTTGTCCATAAAATATGATGTATATGTGAGAATCACTGCCTTGGAGAGCTCAGCTCATGATCAGAAATTTTAAACCTCTGAAGATACCCAATGTGTCATAGAAAGCATTGTGTTTGACTTTGAAAAAATAATGTATCACATGATGTTGTAGCTCTACTTCTCTTTAGAGAATAAACAGGACATTAGGCACAGGATAGGCTTTCAATTCAGAAAACAATTAATGCCATTGCTCAGCTATCTGCAATTTATTCCATAGTTGGATTATTAATGTATTGTATAAATTTGAAAATGAATTTAACATTAGACTTTAAACATAATAAAAGTTCAAATCACTGCTGCTGAGGATATGGTCCTACCACAGGTGGGGTCAGTGATGATGTCCATGGGCAATATTGTAACCAAAGGCAACATGGATTCCCAAAGTTTAAGCTGCAACCTGTGACCATGTTGGTGTCTGAGGAACATGCTGCCACCAATGCCATGCCAATTTGGGTGGTCTGTGCTGCCACATGGGGCCATGTGGTCCTCTTGTCCCAGGTTAATGCTAGTGGTCGTATGTGGCTCTATGGCCCTACATCAGCCATGATCTTCATTGATGTCCATGGATACTATTACCATACTTACGGATCTGGGTGAACTGTACTGCCACCAGAGCCCTAGTAGCATCTGGGCCAGAGCTGATGACTAGAGAGAGCCATGTCTGAATCCATGGTCCTACTGCAAATGGAGTCTGTGTTAATGTCCATGTCCTATGTTACCACAGGGGTCATAGGAACCATGCATGCTGAAATCCAAGAGCCATAACTGAGCTGACCCCACCCCTCATGGGAGAGCTGGCCAACACTTGGAAGAGAAGGACTCACCCCACACCGGGGGCATGAGAGGGTTAGCCTTAATGGCATGGGCCTAGGATAACTGGCTCTACCCTTTACCTGAAGGAGGTGGTCCCAGCAGCATGGACTGACCAGCTCAGCCATCACTCAGACCCACATCCTGGGCATTGAGTTGGCCTACCCTAACATCTACTTCATCTATGACCTCATGGAACACATGTAGAACAATAGCCAGAGGTTCCCCATGACTCGGGACAACAACAGAACCTCCAAGAGGAATTTCAATGAGGGCCCAGTGATGATGGTGTACCAGAGGGAGAGGCCTTCAACCAGACCAATGTCTCACTGCAATGAACATTTGTGGATGGGGTTGACTGGACAAAAGGTTATACTGTTTGACACACCATAGTTCCCAATACCATTAGGGTTAATGAAGAGCTATTAATGAGACAAGAAAGATGAAAGGGTGAGGTGGATTTTTTTTTTTTATCAGTTTTGTTTTTAATTAATGTTCTCTCTGTGTGATGCTGCCAAGTTGAAGGGTGGATATGGAGGGACTGGGAAGTGAGTGTGATTGGGGTGTATGATGTGAAATTCCCCCTAAAAATTAATAAATAATAATGTTATACCTTAAAAATATTATTTGAAATATGTTAAATATCTCCCATTCAATAATAGATTATACTATTTATGCTACTGAGTAATCAAAGTGGACCTTCAAATGTATTTAAAATTATTTTTTCTAGAACACTGTATCTCCTTGGTGCTTACACTAAATAAAATGTAATTCATTAAGTGTTCCTTCTCAGCTAGATACAACTTCCATAGATTTAAGGAATACATGTTTTCTAAATATTTTTTTAAGATCTGTGTTTATCAGTAGTATGCATTATAATATACCCTTTGAATAATGCAGCAATCACTATGAGAATGCAAGCATCTTATTGACATGCTAATATTTTTCTGGAGGAATCTCCATATATTCACTTAGCATCAAAACTAATCTTCACTCATCAACACTGTATGAGCTCCCTATGCTCCACATTCACAAGAATTTGTCATCTTTTGTCTTTGTGATGATAGCCAATGTATTTGATCCAAACATACTGGTAGAAAAACATTTACTAAGTATTGTCTATGTGTTTCACATTGGGTGCCACTGCTTCTTTTTCTTCATGCATTGAGTTGGAGGAGAACATGGCAGTGACCTTGGAGTTTGCCAAAGGTACTTCTTCCTAGAAATTATCTTGAAGCACTAATATGTGAAGAATGATGGAAATTGTAGACATAGAGAAAACACTGAGAAGGAAAATTATAAAATGGAAAATCTTGTTAAATATAGTCACAGATAGTTGTTTGAAAATTCTGAGATAGCATTGCCTCTTTTAGTTAGGAATTAGCACCCAATTAGTAGACTATATTTCTTTTTTATTAAGAGATTTTCTAGTTTCGGGCCAATTGTCGTGCCCCATGGGAAGGCTCCACTTTTCACGAGACTGCAGACAGACCCTGCAGTCTCCACACCCTGCCCCCACACCCATTTGCCCAAGACCCCAGGCACTTCCTGGTACTCAGAGGCCAGCCCCCAGCTCCCATTCTCCCTGGAACTCCCATCTGGACCAGAGGTGAGTGCCTGGGGTTATAGACAGAGAGACAACCTCCCCTGGGTCCCACCCCTGGGCACCATCCTGAGAGGACATGCCCAACTTGGCCCCAGGTTCTGGCCAATTTGCGGGCCCTGTGGGAAGGCTCCCCTTTTCAAAGACTAGAAGCAGACCCTGCAGTCTCCACACCCTGCCCCAACACCCATTTACTCGAGACCCCAGCCACTTCCTGAGACTCAGAGACCAGCCCCCAGCTCCCATCCATCCTGGAACCCCCATCTGAACCAGAGCTTCCATCCTGTCCCGGAACTCCCATCTGGACAAGAGGAGCTCCAATCTGGACAAGATAAGGAGATCCCAAGGACTTCCTGAGACTCAGATCCAGCCCCCAAGCTCCTATCCGGCCAGCACTCTCATCTGGACCAGAGCTCCCATCTGGCCCACTGCTTCCATCTGGAACAGAGAGAGGCTCCCTAAATCTGTCAGCTCTGTCTGGACCAAGTACACTGATAAGACCAAGAATGAACCCACAAGGAGATGGGCAGATGCCAAGGCAGAAGTACATACAACAAAATAAAGAGCAATACAGCATCACCAGAACCTAGCCCTTCTCCAAAAGCTAGACCTGAACATCACGGAATGGAAGAAGAAGAAGAAGAAGAAGAAGAAGAAGAAGAAGAAGAAGAAGAAGAAGAAGAAGAAAACAACCTAATAAGTAACATCATGAAGAGGCTAGAGCCTTATATAGAAGAAATCAAAAATAAAGTGGAGGAACAGACAAACAAAAAGTGGGAAGAACGCCATAAAAATCTAGAAGACAGGACAAATAAAGCAGAAGAAAACAATAAGTCCCTGAAAGAAAATAAGGAAAAAAAGGGAAACAGTCCAAGACCTGAAGAGGGAAATGGAAAAAATGAAGAAGACACTAGCAGAAGGAATGCTGGAAATAGAAAAACTGAGTAAACACACAGGAACTTCAAATGCAAGTATAACCAACAGAATGCAAGATATGGAGGAGAGGATCTCTGGTGTTGAAGATATGGTAGAAGAAATAGATTCATCAGTCAAAGAAAACACTAAAGCCAACAAAGTCATGACCCAAAATGTCCAAGAAATTTGGGACACCATGAAAAGACCAAACCTATGAATAATAGGGATAGAAGAAGGAGAAGAATACCAACTCAAAGGCACAGAAAATACATTTAACAAGCTCATAGAAGAAATCTTTCACAACTTAAGGAATGAAATGCCTATGAAGATACAAGAAGCCAATAGAACACCAAACAGACTAGACCCCCCAAAAAAGTCCCTTCGCAAAACTCTCAATCATATACCCATCAAAACTCTCAATCATCATAGATGGAGTGAACAAGACCTTCCAAGACAAAAACAGATTTAAACAATGCTTATCCACAAACCCAGCCCTACAGAAAGCACTAGAAGGAAAATTCCAACCTAAGGAAGGCAGATACACCCATGAAAACACAGGCAATAGATAACACCACAGCAGTAAACCCCAAAGAAGAGAAGTACACACACACTACCACCAAATAATAAAAATAATAACAGGAACAAACAATCACTGGTCATTAATATCCCTTAATATCAATGGACTTAATTCACCTATAAAAAGTCACAGACTAACAGAATGGATGCGAAAACAGGATCCATCTTTCTGCTGCATACAAGAAACACACCTCAAATTCAAAGACAGACACCTCCTAAGAACAAAAGGCTGGGAAAAGACTTTCCAATCAAATGGTATTAAGAAAGAAGCTGGGTAGCCATCTTAATATCCAGCAAAATAGACTTCAAACTAAAATCAATCAAAAGAGATGATGAAGGACATTACATACTCATCGAAGGAAAGAACCACCAAGATGTAGTCTCAAATCTGAACAATTACGCCCCCAAAACAAGGGCACACACATATGTAAAAGAAACATTACTAGAGCTTAAATCACACATAAAACACCACATATTAATAATGGGAGACTTCAACACCCCACTTTCATCTCTGGACAGATCTGCCAAATTGAAACTTAACAGAGACATAATGGACTTAACTGATGTTATGGCTCAAATGGACTTAATCAAAATGTACAGAACATTCCACACAAACAAAAAAGAATATACCTTCTTCTCAGCACCCCATGTAACCTTCTTTAAAATCGACCACATACTTGGCCTCAAAGCAAATCTCAAAAGATACAAAACAATTGGAATAACCTCCTGTGTTCTATCAGACCACCATGGTTTAAAGTTAGATTTCAACAACAGAAAAAACTACAGAAATCCTACAATCTCATGGAAACTGAATAATGCTCAACTGAATCACCAATGGGTTAATCAAGAAATAAAGAAAGAAATTAAAGACTTCCTAGAGATCAATGAAAATGAATTCATCACATACCCAAACTTATGAGACACTATGAAAGCAGTGCTAAGAGGGAAGTTCATAGCACTAAATGCCCACATAAATAAGCTGGAGAAATCTCAAGCTAGTGACTTGACAGCACACCTGAAAGCCCTTGAATAGGAAGAAGCAAAGTCTCCCAGGAGGAATAGACACCAGGAAATTATCAAATTGAGAGCTGAAATCAATAAAATAGAAATAAAAAGAATACAAAGGATTAATGAAACTAAGTGTTGGTCTCTGAGAAGATCAACAAGATTTACAAGCCCTTATCCAAACTAACCAAAAGACAGAGAGAGAGCATCCAAATTAACAAAATCAGAAATGAAAAGAGGGACTTAACAATAGACAATGAGGAAATCCAGAGAATCATCAGGTCATACTTCAAAAACCTCTACTCCACAAAACTGGAAAATCTAAAAGAAATGGATAATTTTCTGGATAGGTACCACATACCTAAGTTAAATCAAGACCAGATAAACCATCTAAATAGTCCAATAACACCTAAAGAAAGAGAATCAGTCATTAAAAATCTCCCACCAAAAAAAGCCCAGGACCAGATGGTTTCAGTGCAGAATTCTACCAGATCTTCAAAGAAGACTTAATACCAATACTCTTTAAATTGTTCCACACAATAGAAGCAGAAGGAATATTACCAAACTCCTCCTATGAGTCTACATTCACCCTGATTCCTAAACCAAACAAAGATGCAACAAAGAAAGAGAACTACAGACTGATCTCCCTCATGAACATCGATGCAAAAATAATCAATAAAATTCTGGTAAACAGACTCCAAGAACACATCAAAACAATTATCCACCATGATCAAGTAGGCTTCATCCCAGGGATGCAAGGGTGGTTTAACATATGAAAGTCCATCAATGTAATACACCATATAAACAAACTCAAAGAAAAAAACCACATGATCATCTCACTAGATGCAGAAAAGGCATTTGTCAAAATCCAACACCCCTTCATGATAAAGGTCTTAGAACGATCAGGAAGACAGGGAACATACCTAAATATAATAAAGACAATCTACAGCAAGCCAACAGCCAACATCAAATTAAATGGAGAGAAACTCAAAGCAATATCACTAAAATCAGGAACAAGGCAAGGCTGTCCTCTCTCCCCATACTTAATCAATATAGTACTTGTAGTTCTAGCCAGAGCTATAAGACAACATAAGGAGATTAAGGGGATACAAATTGGAAAGGAAGAAGAAGTCAAGCTCTCCCTATTGCAGATGACATGATAGTATACATTAGAGACCCCAAAAATTCAACCAAGGAACTGATACAGCTAATAAAAACCTTCAGCAACAAAGCAGGATATAAGATCAACTCAAAAAAGGCAGTAGCCCTCTTATACTACAATAGCCAAACAGGCTGAGAAGGAAATCAGAGATATATCACTCTTTACAATAGCCACAAATGATATAAAATACCTTGGGGTTACTCTAACTAAGCATGTGAAGGACCTATATAACAAGAACTTTAAGTCCCCAAAAAAGAAATTGAAGATGTCAGAAAATGGAAAGACCTCCCATGCTCATGGATAGGCAGGATTAACATAGTAAAAATGTCGATCTTACCAAAAGCAATCTACAGATTGAACACAATCCCCATCAAATTACCAACACAATTCTTCACAGATCTGGAAAGAATAATTCTCAACTTCATATGGAAAAACAAAAAACTCAGGATAGCCAAAAGAATCTTGTACAATAAAACAACCTCTGGAGGCATCACGATCCCCAACCTCTAGCTCTACTATAGAGCTTCCATAATAAAAAAAGCTTGGTACTGGCATAAAAACTGACTTGTGGACCAATAGAATCAAACTGAAGACCCTGACATTAACCCGCACACCTATGAACATATAATTTTTGACAAAGAAGCCAAAACTGTACAATGGAAAAAATAAAGCATCTTCAAGAAATGGTGCTGGCATAACTGGATGTCAATGTGTAGAAGACTGCAAATAGATCCATATCTGTCACTATGCACAAAACTGAAGTCCAAGTGGATCAAAGACCTCAACATAAATCCCGTTACTCTTAACCTGATAGATGAGAAAGTAGGAAGTACGCTTGGACACATTGGCACCAGGGATTACTTTCAAAATATAACACCAGTAGCACAGACACTGAGAGAAACAATCAATCAATGGGACCTGTTGAAACAGAAGCTTTTGAGGAGCAAAGGACACGGTCAACAAGACAAAGTGATAGCCTACAGAATGGGAAAAGGTCTTCACCAACCCCACATCTGACAGAGGGCTGATATCCAGAATATATAAAGAACTCAAGAAAGTAGACATCAAAATACCCAACAGTCCAATTAAGAAATGGGCTATAGAACTAAACAGAGAATTCTCAACAGAGGAAGTTCAAATGGCTGAAAGACATTTAAGGAATTGCTGAACACCCCTAATTATCCGGGAAATGCAAATCAAAATGACTCTGAGATACCACCTTATACCTGTCACAATGGCTAAGATCAAAAACACAGAAGACAGCTTATGCTGGAGAGGATGTGGAGCAAGGGGAACTCTCCTCCACTGTTGGTGGGAATGCAAGCTTGTACAGCCACTTTGGAAATCAATATGATGCTTCCTTTAGAAAATTGGGAATCCATCTCCCCCAAGACCCAGCTGTAGCACTCTTGGGCATATATCCAAGGAATGCTCAATCATACCACAACGATATTTTCTCAGCTATGTTCATATCAGCATTGTTTGTAATAGCCAGAACCTGGAAACAACCTAGATGCCCTTCAACTGAAGAATTGATAAAGAAAATATGGTACATATAAACAATGGAGTACTACTCATCAGAGAAAAACAATGACATCATGAGGTTTGCAGGCAAATGCATGGATCTAGAAAAAATCATCCTGAGTGAGGTAACCCAGACTTAGAAGGACAAACATGGTATGTACTCACTCATAGTAGGATACTAGATATAAAACAAAGATGACTAGACTCCTACAGAACTACAGGGAGGCTACCTAGAAAACAGGACACTAGGAAAGATCCAGGGATAACCAAATGACAGAGAAATGGATGAAATCTACATGAACAACCTGGACAACAGTGGGAGTAATGAAGGGCAAGGTTTGAGGGAAAGAAAGCTTAGGGGAGCAGGAGATCCCATCTGGATCAAGAACAGAAAGGGAGAACAAGGAATAACAGACCGTGATAAATGAAGACCACATGAGAACAGGAATAGGCAGAGTGCTTGAGAGGTACCCAGAAATCAACAATGATATATCATCCTCTGAAAACTGCAAGCAATGGTCGAGAGAAAGCCTGATCTGACCTAGTCTGGTGATCAGATGACTAAACACCCTAACAGTTGAGCTGGAACTCTCATCCAATAATTGATGGAATTGGATGCAGAGATCCTCAGCCAGGCCCCAGGTAGAGCTCCAGGTGTCCAACTGTCAAGAAAGAGGAGGGACTGTAAGAGCATGAATTATTGAATCCAAGACTGCAAAAAGCACAGGGACAAATAGCCAATCGAATGGAAGCACATGAATTATGAACTAAAGGCTGTGGAGCCCCCAGCTGGATCAGGCCTTCTTGATAAGTGAGACAATTGAATCCTTGATCTGCTTGGGAGGCACCCAAGGATCTGTGGGACCAGGATCTGTCCTTAGTGCATGAGCTGGCTGTTTGGAACCTTAGGCTTACACAGGGACACTATGCTCAGCCTGGAAGGAGGGGACTGGACCTGGCTGTTCTGAATCTACCAGGTTTCAGTGAATTCCCAGGGGAGTCTTGGCCCTGGAGGAGATGGGAATAGAGGGGAGTTGCTGGGGGGAAATTGGGGTTGGGGGCAGGAGAGGTGAGGACAGGGAAACCTGTGGCTGATGTGTAAAATAAAATAAAATAAAATAAAATAAAATAAAATAAAAATTTTTAAAAAAGGCTAATACTAATACTCCTCAAATTATTCCACAACATAGGAACAGAAGGAACACTACCAAATTCAGTTTATGAGGCTACAGTTACCCTAATACCCAAACTAAACAATGATTCAACAAAGAAAAAGAATTATAGATAAAATTCCCTCATGAACATTGGTGCAAAAATGCTCAATGAAATACTCACAAACTGAAATCAGGAACACATCAAAAAGATCCATATACACCATAATCAAATGCGCTTCATCCCAGAGATGTGAGGATGGTTTAACATGAAAATCATTCTATGTGCTCCACCACACGAACAAACTAAGCATCTTCTGCTGACTTGGTGCTAAAGAAGGAGAGATGTGGTTATCACAGGGAAAACCACTTGGGCCAGAGCTTTTGTTTGTTTGTTGGCTTTCTTGTTTTTGCTTTGTTGAAAGCTGAAAATGTCATGAGCAGAATCCAGTTGAAAGGGAATGGTTGAAACCAAAGCAGAGTGAGGAGATTGCTGGGAGAGTGGCAAGAGTGGAGGTTGGCAGGCTATTGTAGTGGGGATGCAGGCGCCAGGCACTTAGATTACAGGACATCAAGAGATGTAGACTGATGCCCTCAATTAACAAAGCAGAGGGTGAAATGAAGCAAAGGACCAGAGGTTTGAGGAGAACACAACAGCCATTGAAACCAGAGAAACACCCTAGGACTTCTAGGCAGTGCTGTCTACTGGAGGTGGGTGATGATTCATTAATGAATGCTCCTCTTCACAGCTCTAATAGAAACACTCCTAAAATCTTGCCAAATGATGTATCTTTCTGGATGATTATCTTCAATACACAAAGCATAGCAATTTTCTTCACATATTTTATTGTCTATATTTTTCATTCATCATTTTCAAACATGAAATTCAAAACCTGAGAAAGAGTGAGGGCAAACATAATCTGATTCTCTTCACTGTGTAAAGGAATGTGACAAAATTTCTAAAAAGCTGGATAATCTTTGAAATGTTAGGTAAGAGGGTTCATGGTTCAATAATTCGTGAGGAATAAAGGACTCATTAAGGTGCAATTAAGGAGATAATATTCAGGATAAATCTCAGAAAGTTAAATAAACCTTAGATCCAAAAGCAAAGCAGCTAGGTACATTGAAATGATGACATACTGAAAACGGACATCTTAGAATCACCCAAGGGCTACACAGCGGTTAATTTTAATGTGTCTGAATGACTAAACTGAGGATGTTAGTATTTGTCTATGAGTGCATGCTGTGCTCTGGGTAAAGTCGAAGGGAAGTTCTGGCCCTAAATAATCCTGTCCTCAAAACTTCGTTCCCAGTGTGGCAACATAAAGAGGTGGTGACACTTATGTTGGTCTCCAGTTCCCAAGGAATGTGTTATTAAAAAAAAAAAAAAGTGAACCTGATCTCTAAATTCCTCTCTTTGGCATTCCATTGATTTGTGACCTCTCTCTATAGCACATACTCCTTCCGTGATTCCATCAATATGGTAGTGATATGCCAAGGAGACTCATCGTGCTCCCTAGACATTTAACCCTACAAAAATGTCAGCTTTCTAAACATTTGTCTAGGACAAATTAAATGAAGGAAGGAGGGGAGGGAGGAAGGGAGGGAGGAAGGAAAGAAGGGAGGAAGCAAGGAAGGAAGGAAGGAAAGAAGGAAGGAAGGAAGGAAGGAAGGAAGGAAGGAAGGAAGGAAGGAAGGAAAAATCAATTTCAGGGCTGATATTATTAAAATAAATACAAAAGAACAAAACAAAGAGGGTCTCTCTTAAATGTAGTTTTTATACCTAGTGAATATGTGTCCCTTTTTATTCTGAGTATCTTGGACTTCATTTAAAAGCTATTTTTTCCTTTATCAACATTGCATTTCTTTATTATTATTTTTTTCATTTTTCTTTATTAAGAAATTTTCTACTCACTCCACATTCTATCCACAGATACCCCTCCTCCTTCCTCCCACCCCACAGCCCTCTTTCCCAAGCCACCATGCATCCACACATCCCCCAAACTAAGGTCTCCCATGGGGAGTCAGCAGTGCCCAGCACACTGAGCCTAGGCAGGTACAAGCTCCCCCACCCCCACTGCATCGAGGCTATGCTAGGTGTCACACCACAGGCACCTGATTCCAGAATCCTGCCTGTAGACAAGGGAAAGATCCAAATTTCCCTGCCTGGTTGCCCCCTAAAAGTTGGAGCCAAACCACTGTCTTCCATATCCAAAGGGCCTAATCCAGTCCCATGGGGGCTTCACAGCCACCAGTCCACAGTTCATGGGCTTCTACTAGGGTGGCCGGTCATCTCTGCATGTCCTCCCATCATGATCTCAACATCCCTCACCTGCAGTATCTCTCCTCTCTCTCATCAGTTGGATTCCTGGAGCTCAGCCTGGTGCCTGGCCATGGAGCTCTGTATCTGTAAAGGCCATTTTGATCTTTTCTTCTCCAGAGCTTTCATCCATTGGGCTCTTCCTTTCTTTTTGAATAACTATGTTCTTAATATTGTCTTATATATAAAAAATATGGGGCTTTACACTGCATCAAAAATAGGGGAAACATAATTCATTTCTGCACACCTAAAAGTATTCATATCTATGGTATATGAACACCTTTCAAATGCCTCTACAAAAAAATAGCATACATTATATTTATGATAGTCTTCTGATTAGACAGTTCACAGGTACACCATTCTTATATTCAAAGTAGCATGAAACACAGCAAAATTAAATAAGGGCAGTGCCTGTTTCATTTAGTAAGAACAAAAGCTGTGTCTGAAGTATGAGAGTTAAAAGTTCTAATTTTAGTATGAGCAAATGCAACTGAATTCAAAGTCACAGAATAAAAGCAGAGATCATTGGCTACTATTGTTGAATTTTAAAATAATTTCTAATTATAGAGAGTGTTTGAATCTATTCTCATTTTTAAGATTAGAAAACCCCTCATAAAGGCAAAGATGCTTTCACCATAAACTTTAAGTCATTTCCCCTGCCTCTTTCTATAGGGAAAAGAATCCTGTAGTGTGTACTGTTCTAGACCTTTGTTGTACTTTACATTTATGTGTATTTGTGTTTTTAAATGTACATGGCTACACTTTCTTTTTGCAGTTTTTCAGGTGGTACAAAGAATTGGTTGAGATCTGGGAAGAATACATATCACATTCAGTTTAAGGGATTATACACAAGTGTTCATGTAGGAAAATAATAACTACTAAGAAAATGAAAGATTGTCAAAACTAATGAACTCTCAAACAAAAAGGCTGTTGTCATTGCCCTTGGTTACCCTCCACAGCTACATGGCAAGACCCTACTGTTGAAGACATCACAAACTTTGGCTGCAGAGTATTGAGGAATCAATCTTGAACTAAAACTTTCCTAATAGCTAAATTTTACAATGCCAAAAGGCGATATGTAGGCTCATGGAAGGAAAACACAATAGTCTGACCTAGTGCTGGACTTTTCTTATTGCAATAACGATGTGCCGGGCACTAGTGCCGTAGTGGCATGACTGTTGGCTTTCTGGTGGATTTGAGAACTGTTCCACAAAAGGGATTTATATAACATGCCTGATAGTAAAATCCTAGACAAAAGGTCATGCCTGGGAAACTCTTGTGTTCTAGAGTACGGCCTACTATTTTTATTTATTCAATACTTATGTTATAACATTGACTCCTAAATAGTTGTTAGTGTCCACAGACCAGGACTTCTCTCAACCTTGGTCAGAGAAGCTTCTCTTGCAGTTGGCAAAAGTAAATTCTGAAATGTACGATTGTGGAAGTGGTGAGAATAAGAGACAAAGAGCTCAGCCCTAAATGGAGTATCTTTATCAACATCCACTACACTGCCAAGGCTCAAAGAAGATGGTGGAGGAGGAGGCAGAAATAATGTAAGTCCATCCCAAAGATGGGGAAGAGTGCAATGGAAGGCAGTCTTCTGGACATGCCATAACTATCACACTCATGAACTCACAGCAGCTATAATTACTTGTACATGATGTACACAAGAGCAAGCCAACCAAACTTCAAGCCTAGATGGGAGATGTGCTTTTCAGACATCATTCTTTATTGAGAAGCTATTGCAAAGCTAGGTAGCTAGGTAGCTCCTAGGCAAAGTAAAATCATTCTTCTTTGAGAATGTTACCCATGGGAGTTTTCCCATGCTTCAGTGGATGGCACAAGACCCATGCATATGGACAGTACTGACAAGACTGAGTAGGTTATAAAAAAAAAGATACAAAGTTTAGAGGGAAACCTATTGGAAAGTTAAAGGATGGAAATAAAAAATATGATCATATTTCATTAAATACGTGTGTGAAATTCTCAAGAATAAAGAAAAATTATAGGTTAAAAAGAAAAACAAATATCCCTGGTAAGTACTGCCAGAATTCCCCTACATGTGATTTTAAAAAATCTTATTGTCTCTGTTCTAAATTTCTTAGTATAGGCTTCCAGCTTCTTTGTGTCTAAGGATTTATATCAAAAATATTCCTTGGGAATTGAGACTTGTGATTATTATAATCTTCACTTTGTAAATATTTGTAATTCCTTCTGTTTTCAGAAGGGATTGTCTCACCTTCCTAAGTAGAAGAAAATCGACTAAATATTGGTGGATACAAACAATGTAGACAGGCAGATTTTCACTGAGATTAGTTCAAAAGACCCTTCTATGTTCACAACAACGGGACTTAGGAGATCTTTCTGTAACTCAGGAGCTGTCTGAATACTCTCTTCATTGCTGTCTTCATTTCCTGATTCCTGAATGTGTAGATCACTGAATTCAGAAAGGGAGTGAAAACCGCATCAAAAAAGGCCAGAACCTTATCCAGGTGTATGGTGGAAGATGGCCATGTGTAGACAAATATCAAAGGACCAAAGAATAAGACCACCACAGAGATGTGAGCTGAAAGTGTGGACAGGGCTTTAGAAGAACCACTTGAAGAGTGTTTTTGTACCGTGACTATGATGACAATATAGGAAACGATCAATATGATAAAGGAGCCCACAGAGATGAACCCACTGTTGGCTGTGACCATGAACTCTAGTTTACGGGTGTCTATGCATGCAAGTTTGATGAACCGGGGAAGGTCACAGTAGAAGCTATCCAACACATTTGGTCCACAGAAAGGTAAATTGACTACAAAAGCCAATTGAAGAAGAGAGTGTGTAAGGCCAACTAACCAGGCAGTCACTACAAAGGAAAGACACATTCTTGGGCTCATAATGGTCAGGTAATGGAGAGGTTTACATATGGCTACAAATCTATCAAAGGCCATAGCTATGAGTAAAACCATTTCGACACCACCAATGACATGGATGGAGAAGATCTGAATGACACAACCTCTAAAGGAGATGACTTTACGCTTTCTGAACAGATCATACATCATCTTAGGAGAAATGACAGTGGAAGCACCTAAGTCAATGAAGGAGAGGTTGGCCAACAGAAAGTACATTGCAGAGTGTAACTGAGGGTCTGAAGCTACGGTAAAAATGATGAGGGAGTTTCCCATTATGCTTGCCACATAAAACATAGAGGAGAGCACAAAGACAAGAGGCTGAATGTCCCAGGAGTTGGTGAGTCCAAGAAATACAAACTCTGACACCACAGAGTGATTTGCTCCTTCCATAAGCATGAACATCAGTGCTACCTGGAGGAGGAAATGGGAAAACTGTAAATTGTACTAATAGAGTATATTAATAAAAATTATGGAAGTCTGTTTGTAATCTAACATTAAAATCATACTAAAGACAAACATATGAAAAAATGAAAACCACGTAATATCAAGGAGTGAACTTTAAAATAAAAGTGAAATATCACTTCATAGTTGTTAAAAGAGGCCTTAACAAAGATCACAAAACTTCAGAATGGATGTGAAAAATACATCTATCTTTGAATTGTTGATACATATAAAGTAGTGCAACATTACAAAAGAAAATTACAATACATCTCAAAATTTCAAAATATGGTTTTATGTAGCTCAGGAATAAAGCACTCTCTTACTAAGGCATTGACCATGGTTTTGGGAAAAAAAGAAAGAAGAAAGGGAGGAAAGTATATAGGGAGACGGAGGGAAAGAGGGAGAGGTGGTAGAGGAAAGGAAGGAAGGATTAAATTAGAACTATCACATGATTGAACAAGAATCCTTTTTGCACAATTCGTTACAGTCTGAGGAAATTCCACCATCATATGCAAATAATTTCTTCCCATTATCCTTGCAGCATTACTTACAATGGTCAATATAGAAAAATCTAAATGCTCATTGGCAGTTGAGTGGATAGTATACAAACACACACTAACACACAGACACAACAGAATATTCTTCAGCTTTTTAAAAGAAGGGAATTCTGTTTTATAACAATCTGCATAATTCTAGGATTCTGCAGGCGAGGGATGGCAAGATCATGATAAGAAAACCCGCAGACATGATGGCCACACTAGTGGAAGCCCATGAACTGTGGACTGGTGGCTGTCAAGCCCCCATGGGACTTGTCTAAGCCCTCTGGATACAGAAATGGTTGTTTGGCTCAAACTGTTTGGGGGGCACCAGGCAGGGGTATGGGGATCCCTCCCTGGTACATGGGCAGACTTCTGGAATCCGGTGCCTGTGGTGTTACACCTTGCACAGCCTTGGTGCAGTGGGGAGGGACTTGGACCTGCCTAGGATCAGTGTGCCGGGCTCTGCTGACTCCCCACGGGAGACCTCGATTTGGGGGATGTGGGGATATGGGGTGGCTAGGGAGAGAGGGCTGGAGGGTGGGAGGAGGGAGGAGGGAGGAGGGAGGAGGGAGGAGGGGGATCTGTGGGTGGTATGTAGAGTGAGTAGAAAATTTCTTATCAAAGAAAATGAAAAAAAAAGTAAAGATTTGGAGAAAAAGAAATGACTGAGATTAAAGGGAAAATCTAAAAACATACTAAGAAAATTAAATAGCATTTGTGCAATTATAGGGGGAAAAACAGGCCCCTTTAATAAAATAATGGATAATTTTTGAGGAATGATAAGCATTGATTTTCAGAGCTACCCTTCAGGAACCATATAATTATAGCAATAAAAGTGCAGTAACTTTGGGTATGTTATATATAAGTATTTTTGGCATATGTTCATTACTCATAGTGATAGGTTTCAGAAATCCATTCTCCCTTTTATTTTTTTGGAATTCGTGTATAAAACAACAATTATTATGGTATTTGGGGGTTTGAAGTTCTAAAACTCTTGGAAGATATTCTCAATTTATCAGCTGTGAATTTACCTACCTTTTATTTGCAAACCCCTCATCTAGGAAGAACTCGGTTCAACCGAGTATGGTGACTTGTGATCAGAGAGGAGCGAGTTATAACTGCAGTAAAACACCAGAAGATATCATATATGGTAAATTTGGAAGATTAGAATTAAAAGTCAACAGTGTCAACCGCTAAATTCTTAGGACAGAGAAAGTCATATACAGTTTCTAGATCTGTTTAACTTGAGGCCAAGAACACGAGAGGGAGCCCATGCCGTACACTGCCTAGATGGCCAGGAACAGGCAATTGGATAGGCCAGAGACTTAGGGTAGAACCAAACCCAACTAGAAAAAGAAATCAATGAAATGGTTCTAGTGATATTCTACTATACTCATAGATCAGTGCCTTGTCCAGTCATCATCAGAGAGGCTTCCTCTGGCAGCAGATTGGAGTGGAGGCAGAGAAAAAACAGCCAGACACTATGCAGAAAGGATGTGTTAATTGGAGGTCTCCATCTGGTCCCTCCCCTCAAAAATTGGGGACCTCCACCGATGAAGGGGGAAAAAGACTGTAGGAGTCAGGGGGAATGGAGGACCCCAGGATAACACGGTCACGAATCAACTCAGTAGGGCTAACATGGGCCCCCAGAGACTGAAACAGTAAGCACGGGACCTGCATGGGTCTGCACAAGGTCCTCTGCATACATGTTACCCTGTGAGCTTGGTGTTTTTGTGGGACTCCTAAGAGTGAGTGGGTGTGTCTCTGACTCTTTTGCCTCCTCTTTAAACTCATTTACTCCTATTTGGTTGCCTTGTCCAGCCTTGATATGGGGGCTTTTGCCTTCTCTTATTGTATCATGTTTTGTCCTGTTTTGTCTTTCATCTTTTGGAGACCTCTTCTTTTCTGAAGAGAAAATAAAGAGGGAGCAGATCTAGAGAAGAGGGAAGGTAGGGGGAACTAGGAGGGGCAGAGGGGGAAAACTGTAGTTGGGATGCATTGTATGAGAGAAGAATCTTTTCAAGTAATAAATATATATATGAAATACAAACATTTTAAAAGTTTCTAGATCTGTATACAAGGACAAAGGACAAGATATTCACTCACTTGAAAGCCAAAAATACCCTCAGAGAAAACTCCTAAGAGATTGTATTTGGAATTGTCTTCACTTACACATTAGCTGTACTTGAAAGTGCTGTTTCATAAGTACATTCTTTACTCATTACTAATGAAATATCCATGATGAGAAATACCACCATATGTCTTTGCCTAGTGTGCTACTTACCGTTTTTCCTTAGTCTACACAGAACTAATGTATCAAGGAAAACATATCCCAAGACATTCATTCCTTATTGATGGACAATATTGGTATTGAGGTTCCTAGTTCATCAAGTTCAAAGGCTCTACTGAGCACAGTTCATGTAAACCATCATCCTTCTGTGTTTCTTTCTCAATTCGAAATTATAGTAAGCTCACTCACACAATCAAATGAAAAATTTCATAGTTTTACTTCTCAAATTTGTAGGAACATCTCTTTATTTAATTATTAGTATGGAAAATTTAAATGATTATTTCCATTTCAAATAAATACATACATAAATAAAACACAACGATTTTGTATCTTAAATTTACTGAACTCAATAAACTAAATGTTTAGTTTCTGTTTTTGAAACAATGTCCTTTTGTGTATCCCAGATTGGCTTAAATTCAGGCAATCCTCCTGCCTCCATCTACCAAGCTGGGCACCAATATGCCCAAAATGTCTTTTACAATCCTTTTAATGTTATTCTGATTCTCTTTCTCACTTTATATTACCCATAAAAATTACTACTCATCAAAATTCTATACCCTTATCTATTCTACTTATAGTTCAGAAATAAAACTAATACAAACATTACCTATAAATGGTAGAAGAAATCTGGAAAAATAAATACAATTCCAGGTAGCTCTGGGTATTTTTTTGTTTTGAAATTATCCATGTCATATCTAAAAATGAAATTACATTGGAAAATATGTTTTCAGCAGTGGATTATTTGGTGTTCATGTCAAATTATATTTTCGGTCAGGTATCTATGCCTCTTCACACTGGAAGACTGCCAATAAATAGTATCTGTTTTGGAGATGATCAGTGTATGCCCAGCTCTTTGAAGCTGGTGGATAGAAAAAATGTAACCTTTATGCTTTTGGTTTTGTGTCAATAAATACTTGATGATTTATCAAGTAGAAGAGGTTAAGGTCAATGTATGCATTGTCAGAGAATGGACTGATTAAGTATAAGCTATGCTACATAGAAAATATCATAAAGCTATTTTATGTTTTCTAATGCCTTTTAAATTTCCCCAGGTAACAACATGGCTCCAGCTCAAAGTAAAAATCAGTAATGGCTCTAGTATGTCAATAAACTTTTACAAGTATTTTCCTATGCCTAGCTAATGATTTTCCTAAATGCTATCAATTTTGCTTTAGGCTCAATCAATCAATTTAACATATGACTCAAATACATAGCATTTCCAACAGCTGAATCACATCTGTAAATAGAGCACTATTCTTATTGATGAATGTCCTTATAGCCATCATTTACCTGCATAAAATGAATGCAGTCTTCATGGATTCCAATTTCCCTGTGTTCTCCAACACAAAGTACCTATGATATTCCAGCACAAGAATATATAAAACTAATTATACATACCTCAAGTGGGCAATGACCAAGACAGTTTTAAAATGCTTGTAGTTCAGGGACTCTTTCCCTAGAGGACTACTTGATTTGTCCAGTGTAACAAAAGGATTTCATATCCCATTATACAATACCAGAAATAAAAAAGGAAACAAAATTGGAATGTTTGTATCATTGTGGTCTTTTGTGGTATTTATAAATATTTCAATTAATTTTAAAAATAGCTAAATATACTCATGATGACTTCTTTTGAATATACTAAATAATTATGGATTTCTACATAGTTTTGGCTGTACAAAGCTTCATTCTAATGAATAACATTAGGAATTAAAACAACTAAAAGCAATAATCAATTTACATTAAATTTAGAAATTATACTATACCCAAAAATGCCCAATGCCTTAAAGCCACTGAAAAGAATGCTCCAATTGTGTATAAAGAAAATCAAACACACTGTTCTTATAGAAAGTGGACAGCAGAACAGCATACACTATGAATTCCCTCATTGGCTCCAAGCCACTCTTGCACAAGGGGACACATGTTACATGGCAGACCAATATTGCAGCTCTTTGAGTTCACCGCTGCATAAGACTGTTGAAGACTTTAGTCTCCCAGCAGTCCGCACAGAACCATCTGGCACTATGAAAGCTAACTTAGCCTAATTCCAGTCTGATTTCTCTATATGGTACAATCAAGGTGTACTGTTTGGGGGCTTCTAGGACCTCCTTGGAGAACAATAATAAGAAGGTACGCCACACACAGGTTATTTATTTATCAATGGCCTTCAGTAAGAAAAACAACAGTTCAGTGCCTGATTTCACATTCAAAGTACATAGCTTTGTACCTGTCCATAAAATATGATGTATATGTGAGAATCACTGCCTTGGAGAGGTTAGCTCAAGAGCAGAAATTTTAAACCTCTGAAGATAGCCATTCTGTCATAGAAAGCATTGTGTTTGACTTTGAAAAAATAATATATCACATGATGTTGTAGGTCAACTTCTCATTAGAGAATAAACAAAACAGAAGGCACAAGATAGGCTTTCATTTCAGAAAACATAATTAATGCCATGGCTCAGCCACCTGCAATTTATTCCAGAGATAGTTTACTAATCTATTGTATAAATTTAAAAATGAATTTTACATTATAGTTTAAACATAATAAAAGTCCAAAACTCTGCTGCTGAGGATATGGTCCTACCACAGGCGGGGTCTGTGTTGATGTCCATGGGCAATGTTGTAACCAAGGACCACATGGATTCCCAAAGTTTAAGCTGCAACTTGTGACCATGTTGGTGTCTGAGGAACATGCTGCCAACAATGCCATGCGAATTTGGGTGACCTGTGCTGCCACATGGGGTCATGTAGGCCTCTGGGTCCAGGCTAGTGCCAGGCGTCATATGTGGGTTTGTGGCCCTACAGCAGCCATGATCTTCATTGATGTCCATATATCCTATTATCACTGAGGGTTGTGTGGATGCCCAGGGTCTGGTCAGCCATCTGTGATCATGTCGGTGTCTGAGTGTCATGCAGCCCTCAGAGCCATACTGATCTGGGTGACCTGTGCTGCCACCAGAGCCCTGGTAGCATCTGGGCCAGAGCTGCTAACTAGAGAGAGCCATGTCTGAATCCATAGTCCTACTGCAGATGGAGTCTGTATTGATGTCCATGGACCATGTTACCACAGGGAGTCATAGGAACCATGCTTATTGAAATCCAAGGGCCATGCTGAGCTGACCCCATCCCCTCGGGAGAGCTGGCCAACACTTGGAACAACAGCGTGACCATGGGAGAGTTAGCCCCAATGGCATGGGGCTAGGAGAACTGGCTCTGCCCTTCACCTGAAGGAGGTGGTCCCAGCAGCATGGACTGACCAGCTTAGCCAGCATCCAGACCCACATCCTGGGCATTGAGTTGGCCTACCCTAACATCTACTTCATTTATAACCTGCTGGAACACATGTAGAACAATAGCCACAGGTTCCCCATGACTCGGGGCAACAAGAGGAATTTCAATGAGGGTCCAGTGATGATGGTGTACCAGAGGGAGAGTCCTTCAACCAGACTAATGTCTCACTGCAATGAACATTTGTGGATGGGGTTGATTGGACAAAAGGGTATACTGTGTTACACACCATAGCTCCCAATGCCATTAGGGTTAATGAAGAGCTATTAATGAGACAAGAAAGATGGAAGAGTGGGGTGGCTTTTTTTTTTTATCTGTTTTGTTTTTAATTAATATTCTTTTAGGGGAATGCTGCCGAGTTGACGGGTGGATATGGAGGGACTGGGAAGTGAGTGTGATTGGGGTGTATGATGTGAAATTCCCCCCAAAAATCAATAAATAATAATGTTATACCTTAAAATGATTATTTGAAATATGTGAAATATCTCCCATTCAATAGTAGATTATACTATTCATGCTACTGAGTAACCAAAGTGGACCTTCAAATGGACTTAAATGTATTTTTTCTAAAAGAACATTGTGTCTCCTTGGTGCTTACACTAAATTAAATATAATAATTCATTAAGTGTTCCTTCTCAACTAGACACAACTCCCATAGATTCAAGGAATATATGTTTTCTGAATATTATTTATTATTATTTCTTCTTCTTCTTCTTCTTCTTCTTCTTCTTCTTCTTCTTCTTCTTCTTATTATTATTATTATTATTATGTGTTTTAATTTTACACATCAGCCATGTGATCCCCTGTCCCCCCCTCCCAATCCCACCCCCACCTTTGCCCCAGCCCCTCCCCTCCATTGCCATGTCCTCCAGGACCAAGACTCCCCTGGGTCTCATATAAACCAGGTGGATTCAGTACAGGCAGGTCCAGTCCCCTCCTTCCAGGCTGAGCATGTGTCCCTGTGTAAGCCCAAGGTTCCAAACAGCCAGCTCATGCACTAAGGACAGGTCCTGGTCCCACAGCCTGGATGCCTCCCAAACAGTTAAAGCTATCCAATTGTCTCACTTGTCCAGAGGGCCTGATCTAGCTGGGGGCTCCACAACCATAGATTCATAATTCATATGCTTCCATTCGATTGGCTATTTGTCCCTGTGCATTTTGCAATCTTGGATTCAACAATTCACGCTCTTACAGTCCCTCCTCTTTCTTGACAGTTGGATACCTGGTGCTCCACCTGGGGCCTGGCTGAGGATCTCTGCATCCAACTCCATCAGTTATTGAATGAGAGTTCCTGCACGACTGTTAGGGTGTTTAGTCATCTGATTGCCAGACTAGGTCAGATCAGGTTTCTCTCAAACATTGCCAGCAGTCTACAGAGGATATATCATTGTGGATTTCTGGGTACCTCTCAAGCACTCTGCCTATTCCTGTTCTCATGTGGTCTTCATTTATCTTGGTGTGTTATTCCTTGTTCTCCCTTTCTGTTTTTGATTCAGCTGGGATCTCCTGCTCCCCTAAGCTTTCTTTCCCTCAAATCTTGCCCTGAATTACTCCCATTATCAACCAGGTTGTTTATGCAGATCTCATCCTTTTCTCTGTCATTGTGTGATCCCTGGGTCTTTCCTAGGGTCCCATTTTCTAGGTAGCCTCCCTGGAGTTGTGTAGGACTCTAGTCATCGTTGTTTTACATCTAGTATCCTCCTATGAGTGAGTACATACCATGTTTGTCCTTCTGAGTCTGCATTATCTCACTCAGGATGATTTTTTTCTAGATCCATGCATTTGCACCCAAACCTCATGATGTCATTGTTTTTCTCTGCTGAGTAGTACTCCATTGTTTATATGTACTATATTTTCTTTATCCATTCTTCAGTTGAAGGGCATCTAGGTTGTTTCCAGGTTCTGGCTATTACAAACAATGCTGATATGAACATAGTTGAGCAAATGCCCTGGTGGTATGATTGAGCATTCCTTGGGTATATGCCCAAGAGTGGTACAGCTGGGGCTTGGGGGAGATGGATTCCCAATTTTCTAAGGAAGTGCCATATTGATTTCCAAAGTGGCTATACAAGCTTGCATTCCCACCAGCAGTGGAGGAGAGTTCCCCTTGCTCCACATCCTCTCCAGCATAAGCGGTCTTCTGTGTTTTTGATCATAGCCATTCTGACAGGTGGAAGGTGGTATCTCAGAGTCATTTTGGTTTGCATTTCCTGGATAATTAGGGATGTTGAACAATTTCTTAAATGTCTTTCAGCCATTTGAACTTCCTCTGTTGAGAATTCTCTGTTTAGTTCTATAGCCCATTTCTTAATTGGACTGTTGGGCATCTTGATGTCTACTTTCTTGAGTTCTCTATATATTCTGGATATCAGCCCTCTGTCAGATGTGGGGTTGGTGAAGACCTTTTCCCATTCTGTAGGCTGTCGCTTTGTCTTGTTGATCGTGTCCTGTGCTCTACAAAAGCTTCTCAGTTTCAACAGGTCCCATTGGTTGATTGTTTCTCTCAGTGTCTGTTCTACTGGTGTAATATTTAGGAAGTCATCCCCAGGGCCAATGTGTTCAAGAGTACTTCCTACTTTCTCTTCTATCAGGTTCAGAGTAACTGGATTTATGTTGAGGTCTTTGATCCACTTGGACATCAGTTTTGTGCATGGTGACAGATATGGATCTATTTGCAGCCTTCTACACATTGACATCCAGTTATGCCAGCACTATTTGTTGAAGTTGCTTGTTTTTTTCCATTGTACATTTTTGGTTTCTTTGTCAAAAATTATATGTTCATAGGTTTGCGGGTTAATGTCAGGGTCTTCAATTTGATTCCATTGTTTCACATGTCAGTTTTTATGCCAGTACCAAGCTGTTTTTATTATGGTAGCTCTATAGTAGATCTTGAGGTTGGGGATTGTGATACCTCCAGAGGTTGTTTTATTGTACAGGATTCTTTTGGCTATCCTGAGTTTTTTGTTTTTCCATATGAAGTTGAGTATTATTCTTTCCAGATCTGTGAAGAATTGTGTTGGTAATTTGTTGGGATTGTGTTGAATCTGTAGATTGCTTTTGGTAAGATCACCATTTTTACTATGTTAATCCTGCCTATCCATGAGCATGGGAGATCTTTCCATTTTCTGACATCTTCTTCAATTTCTTTTTTCGGGGACTTAAAGTTCTTGTCATATAGGTCCTTCACATGCTTAGTTAGAGTAACCCCTGTAGATGTAACCAGCTTGTTAAATAAGAAACACAGAACCGATTGCAGAGTTAAAAACCATGAGGTCAGAGCAAGAGCGGAAAACCTTACCCTTCACTGCTTCTGCTGTTCTTCCTCTCCACCAGAGACCTACTTCTGTGCGTCCTGTCTATTTAAAGACTTTCTGTTCTGTTTTCTCATTGGTTGTAAACCCAGCCGCATGACCTCCTCGTCACTGCCTGTTTGTACAGACCACCAGGTCTTCTATGGTTGGTATTGAGATTAAAGGCGAGTGTCTGCCATGCTGGCTGTGTCCTTGAACACACAGAGACTCTTCTAGCTCTGCCTCCCAAGTGCTGGGATTAAAGGCATGCCCCACTACTGCTCAGCTTCTGCTCTGGCTTGCTCTGATCTCAAGGCAACTTTATTGACATTCAAATAAATTCACATTTCAATACAAATAAAATATCACTATATTTCCCCTTTTCTATTTTTATAAAAAGAAAGAAAAGGAAAAAGTTATAACTAATATAAGAAAAACTATATACAAAAGTATAATAACTATATATACCATATATACAAACAATAAATACCTAAACAATGTCTAGTCCATTTGTATTTGACAAATTCAGAGAAAATAATTCCATTATCTATCCTATTTTGGTAAGTCCAGAATGTACCTGATTCACCTTTTATCCTAACTTATATTGCTAATGGAACTATCTTATAACGTCTTTCAAATTTATACACTTACAGCTCTTAGTGAGTTTTTCTGAAATCCTTAACAAAGATAATTATAACTATAACTAACTGATCTTCAACTCCCTCAGAGACCCAAGAAGGAAATAATGCTACCTAATAAAAAATAAAAACAAGAAGTGCATGCAAGCAGCTTCCAAAAAAAAAATGTGAGTTGATAGAAACAGCCAGCTGCCTGGACAGTCACCTGAGGTTTCTCCAAGTGTTGGGGCATCATCTTCAGCCTATAGGCTTTGTGTATCTGACAGACTCTTTTGTGAACTAGGATGTATATAAGGTCAACAGTTTGCCCTCACATTTGGTGAGAGCAGTCCATGTACCAGAAACACCTGAATTCCATTAGTGTCATGTCATGATTCAGGATTTTAAATTCTGGAAATTATTGATGTCTTTTCAATTCAGCTGTCCATTTTTCTTGGCTGTGTATATGTGGCTTCATCTTGGCATCCTGTTCTTCTCCACATCCCTCTATTAAACGCCAGTCTACTATTGAGAGGGGTGAGCTTAGTTATTCTTCCAGAATAACTGTTTCATCTGCTGTTCCATTGCACATCAGAAGCCATTGGCCCACTCCCTGTTCAGCTGCCTTCGAAGAAAAGGGCACGGTACCTTTTACAGATTGCAAAGGTCACTCACTTCAGGGATGGCGCCATATTGTCCTGGCTTCAGAAGATGCCTTTTGTTAAAGCCATAACCACACTTGTTTTGGTAAGAATTGGTAGTCCTTGGTTTAATGTCCTGTCTGTCCTGTTTGTCAGCAGTTGATTAGAGGATACTTTGTTGTCCAGTGGCTAACTTTTGCCACAATGAAAGTTAACTCCATATGTAGTTTCTTCAATGCCCATATTTTCTCTGAAGTAGATTGGTACTGCCAGGAGCTGTCATGTCTCATAGTCATAGCAAAAAAGAAAAATTCTTAAGTTATTAAAACATTTTAAATGCCATATTCTGTAGATCTCTGAAGGGTTTGAAGATGACCTATCTATCTAAAATATATCTGTTTGATCTTGAAAACACACCTAATATGACTACAAGTTCAATTGTAATGTCTAACCACTAATTTTCATTTCTATATATCCTAATAGTTGGTAACACTAACATTCAAGGATTAGCAAATTGCATTACATTGTTAAATGAATGGTATAAATACAATATCTCGAGCAAGATTAGAAATACGTGTATAATTTATACGAACAATCTCAATAATAATTTGTATACAATATAAAACAATCCAATTGAATGTAAAGTATTTAAAACTAGTAATTGTCTTTTTCTTTTTTTCTTTTTTTTAACAAGCACCTTTTGCCTAGCCCTTTTCCTAACCCTTGGAACAACAACTTGTAACCAACCCTCCTAAACAATGAAAACTATCCCAGACCCAATACTCATAAAAAGACCAAAAAAACCACCCACCCCACCCCACTCCTTTGGGAATGTGGGCGTTGAATTCTTAAAATTGCTTCCTGCTGGGTATGGGCGAAATTATCTTTATTCTGAAAAGAAAAAATTTGGGTTAATTGACAAATTCTAGGAAAGGTAACTATATTCTTTGTTATCCATAATGCCAAAGTTCAGGATTTATCTTAAGTCCTTATTCAAGTAGTCTTTGAAACTGGATCATCTCAGCTAGCCATCTCAGAATTGTTCTAAGCACTTTGTAGTCCAAAGCTGATCTGTAGATGATGTTTGTCAGCTTAGTGATATTATTTTCCACGTGGAATTGTGGTTGCGGAGCCCCATCTTCTTCCTGGAGATTTCAGTTGAAGTTAGGCCTGGCTGTGATTTCCTGCAGAAAACTGAAAAGAGACTCGAACACAAAGACATGTATAGGCAGCTACTTGAAGCCTTTTCTCTAGAATTAATTAGTACTCTATATGACCATTATTATCTTAACAAAGTTTAAAATATATATATATATATATATATCTTGTACATTTTGATATAAAATTCATAATTTAAGAAAAGTTTAAAGAATCAGAATAGAATCAAAGAATTGAGGTTAGTAATAGAATAGTCCCTTAATTAATTTGGTTTTTCTCCTGTCCCATGTCAGAAGATGGCTCTTTCTTCTGGTATGATACAGGGAGTTTTCATTTTCCTTTTAACAACATGCTTGTGTTTAAAGGAGGAGGGAGCCATTCTCCAACTCCAAAATCAGCTTGAAGCTTTAATTGAACTGGGATTACAAGGAGACTAAGAGTATTAATTTTTTAGAGAAGAGCAGAAACAAACATTTAGAAAGATTTATGAAATTTTGTAGATGATATACCAATAGGCCATTTTACTCTTTTTCCTGGGACAGATGATTTGTCCTTTTTCTTCAGTTGTCTCATTTGTCCAGTGTTCTTCAGCCTTCATTATCCTAAAAGACAAAAACAAAAACCCTTCCCCAAGACTAATTTTGGGGAGGTCCCCTTTTGGCAAGTTACATCTGAATAAATGAAAAGGCATGTATTAATGGTATAAGTGAGTTTAAACTGGATGGTCATGTTGGTTGATGAACTATCACCTTTTCTAATTAAGAGGTCTCTCTTGTTCAAATCGAACCTTTATTAGTTTTGATGTTACCCACAGCTTATCTTCTCCTGCAGAACAAAAGCAAAACCTCATCCCCAATGTAACACATACCCTGGTTTCCATTCTGAGGTCAGCACATCCTTGAAGTATATAGGCTGATTTAATTCTGTTGTTTTCCCTATTAACCAATGTCTCTCTGCAGCTGTTGTTCCTTTCTCATTAGCATTGAGAAAATTCAAAGTTAATAGAGCATTGTGCAGTCTATTTCTGGGGGTTTTTGTTACCCCTTTCTGTTTATTTATCATGTCCTTTAGAGTTCTGTTGGATCTTTCTATAACTGCTTGGCCTGTAGGATTATGTGGTATACCTGTAATATGCTTTATATTATAATAAGCAAAAAACTGCTTCATTTTAATAGAGACATATGCTGGAGCATTGTCAGTTTTAATTTGTGCAGGTATACCCATGATGGCCATAATTTCTAGCAAATGAGTGATTACAGAATCAGCTTTTTCAGAACTCCAAGCAGTTAGTTGCCCATTGAAATCCTGAATAAGTATTGATAGTATGGTGTACATATTTCAATTTTCTAAATTCTGCAAAGTGAAACACATCCATCTGCTAGATTTCATTCCTTTGAGTACCCTTTGGGTTACATCCTGCTGGTAATGGTGTCTGATTATAGAAGAAACAAGTAGGACATTTCTTTACAATTTCCTTGGCTTGTTGCCAGGTTATGGAAAAATCCTTTTTTAAACCTTTACTATTGACATGATGTTTCTTATGAAATTCTGAGGCCTCCAGCACATTTCCTATCAATAATTTATCAATCTCATCATTACCTTGTGCTAGAGGGCCTGGCAGACCAGTTTGGGATTGGATGTGAGTTATATATAAATGATGACTCCTTTCCCTGATTGTATTTTGTAATTGAATAAATAGTGAAGTTAATTCTGAA